>NC_034409.1:6420401-6579660 GCF_002078875.1 Numida meleagris
GAAATAGAGCCGAGCGTTGGACAGCGGCGTGGAAAGACGGACGGGGCAGGAAAAAAAAAAAAAAAAAAAAGACAAACAAAAGAAAGAAAGAAAAGGAAAAAGAAAAAGAAGAAAGGAAAGAAAAAAAAAGAAAGAAAAAGGAGAAGAAAAAGAAAAAAGGAAAGAAAAAAACCGTGGTTTGAAATAGTCATAGAATGAGGAGATGAGGAAAGGCTTTTCTCGATAGCGCAGCTGTAAATAAATGCGCTCTGACTCGCACGCTGCGCCCCGGCGCCGAGGGCTGCGTCTGTTCGCGGCCAGACGGGCAGAAACCATCGGAGCGGATTGGATGCGTTCTCGCTGCGACGCTGAACTGTTGTTGGGGTTTATTTCTGTTATTTATAGTGGCGGGGCAGAAAGATTAGAAAAACGCTCGAGTTTTTTTTTTTTTTTTCTCCGGCGGCTCAGAATAAACATGCGCAGATGGTGGAAGGGAGCAGGGTGCAGGATGCTGCTTTTTTGGCTGAGAGGAGTTTTCTTTTTGTTACGTTTTCTCTCGCCGAGTGTTGGATTGGCCATTAAAGTTCTGTTGTGTGGGGAACACTCTTCGTTTCTGTGCCCCCCTCGACTTTCATGGCTACTTTGAGTGACTCCAGACTGCGCTCCGTACCCTGCGTGCCGCTTCCAAAGCACAGCTGAAGTTTTGGCTGAAATATTTCAGTTTCTTTCTGCTTCCAAGGGAGGGCTCTCTACAAACGGAGTATTTCTGGTTCCTGGGCTCACTGATTTCCTCCAGCAATCCGTGGGTGAGAACCAGGCTGGTCGCTTGGTGTGGAGGTGGGTCGCCCAGCTGTGCTGTGGTGAGCACATAGCGTAGCGCTTGGGAAAACGCTGCCTTAGCCGATGGCACAAACGTCTGCCCTGAGCTTTGAAGATGCAGAGTGCAGCGCAGGGGCTGAGTGTCGTGGGGTGTTCCTGTCACCTTCACTGAGTTTTGCTGCCAGAATTTCGTGCCGTGAGAGATGTGTCCCTGCGTGTCTCCTTTGGCACGTGGTTCCCTTCTTGAGCAAAAGGGCTTTGGGGTTGAAGGTCTTAGTGCTGGGAAATTCATTCATTCACCCAGAGAAGCTGTGGGTGCCCCATCCCTGGAGGCGCTGAGAGCTGAATTGTTTGGGCCCTGGGCAGCCTGAGCTGGTGGAGGCACCCAGCCCGTGGCAGGGCTTGGAGCTGGGTGGGCTTTGAGGTCCCTTCCAACACAAGCTGTTCTAGGATTCTGTGACAGGACAGTTTGCTACACTTTCCACTATACAACTCCACATTGTTTTCCCACTTGTGTAGAAAAAAGGCCATCAATCAGGGCTAATTCATGCCGCTGAAGAGGTCTAGAAGCAATAAATACTGTGGACTTGGTCCGAATCCCACTGAAGGTGTAGGAGCAGGTGTACGTCCTGAGGGAGGTACAGGTGATTCCAGTTCATAGTTGTGCCTGTTGGGATGGCTGTTGCAAACATGATATGGTAACCACAGCCACTGAGTGCCTCACACTATTAAACACCATCTCAGCATCACAGCCAGGTCAGCCAGCCCCTCACGATAGGAGTTCTTTAATGTGATGTTCTTTAATTTGAGGAGCCAGTCTAGAAAGTTTCAGAGAATCCAAAGAACTGGTCCTGTATAAGGAAAACAGAGCTGTTCTTTTGTGTGTCGTGGGCATGTCAGTTCTGAGTGTGTGTGCACTTTGCAGCCCACACACCGGTCGCCTTCTGGCTGTGCTTCCCGAGCTGCAGAGAGCAGCTGAGGGTCTGAAAGTGGGTGGTGGTTCTGTGCTCCCCCGAGCAGCATGTGTGGTTCTTCCCAGCGCTGCTGCCACTTACCAGGCTGGGAAACTTGTTACAAAATCAGGCCATTTCCATGCAAATCGTTAAAGGACTTCCATCCCCACCAAAACCAATGAAGCTCTGCTCACTGACACCATCAGTGGGTACACGGGAGCTCAAATGATAGGACACATACAGAGTTATTGGTAGGAAAAAAAAAGTAGGAATTCAGTGAAAGTCTAAATACCTTTAGAGCATCTGGGCCCAAACACTTCCCTCTAGCATTATTTAGGAAGAGGGATAAAATCTGCTTTGCTCCCTTCTGCACAGTGATGCTGAACTGTGTCAGACATGCGGCGGTCGATCCATCATTTAATAGGTTTTACAGTAGCACGGATGGGGCTTGGGGCGAGGAGCTGGAGGCTCAGATGAGGGGCATCGGATTGGTGTCATTGCTGTGTTGGGCATCACCCTGCCTCCTTCCATCTCAGGATGCTGGAGTGTAAGAAGCACCCGGAGCAGCAGAGCAGCCCTTTTTCCTGGAACCTCTGCGGCAGTTGGAACTCACTGAGGTGCAATCAGCGACAGTAAAAAGAGAACCCAACCCACCAAACTGGGGGAAAAAGTGAAAGAGAAACTTTGAAAACGTTTTATGTCGAGTGCATTGATTTGTGAGTGTTTAATCGGTGTGTGTACTCTGATAACGGTTTGCTCTCTGAATGGAACCTTTCCTTTGAATAAAAGGTTTTCCCCAGATCTTCAGCATGAGGAGAGATAAGACTGCTGGAATTAGTAAAAAGATCTTAACTTGCTTAATCATGAAATCATTTGTGCTTCAAGGAACCTCTAATGAATACCCAGCTCTCTCCCAGAGCAGCGTTATGGCAGGCATTCATTATTTACATGCCCCCGTAAATCATGTCCGTCCATATTGATACTGAAATAGGCATCCTGAATTGAACATCACCTCCGGGCGTAGGAAAGTGGCCTTTTGCACCCAAAGAATCATTTCTTTCAGTGGCTGAGATCTGGGCTGTGTGCTCTGCTCAGTGCTGATGGCAGGAGGGGTTTCCTGCAGACGTTACCAGCGATGAGTTGGCTCAGGTGGTGCCCAGTTCTGTGGCTGTGGAAGCTGTGGTCCTGATTCTTTGTGTGCAGGTTCAGCATGGGTCACTTCCGAGCAATGGAAACTGAGCTTACAGAACCAGAGAAAGTAACCAGGAAGAAAAATGCAAAGTAAATAAAAGATGAAATCATAGCAGTGGGTCAGATGCTCAGTGGTTACAAATTAGAGTCCCTTCCCAGTCAAGGCAAGTAGATTTGAGGAAAGAAGAGGAACTGATCAGCTGCTTATATTCTTTAATTTCAACAAATTCACCTGCTGTAGCTCAGCTCAATTCCCAGGCCTGCCTGGAGAGGGGGGTTGCTGCCCCAGCCCTTGGGAGGTGTCAAGTTTCACAAGAGCAGGAATCTGATAAGAAGATGAGTGGTCACTGAAATACTGTTTTCTCTCTGTGTTGAACTGATATTGTATGTAAGGCATTTCACAACTAAGATGTTGACGTTTTGAGAAGTAGTATTACTGTTATTTGGTCCGTCTAACTGGATCAACCTCACGTTTCTAATATATGTCACCAGGGCTTAGTGACATTGGAGTTATGATGCAGTTACCTTGCTTAGGAAGGCTCAGCCTTACTAACTCTGGAAATACTGGTGTTGTCCATAACCATGCTACAGCGAAGTCCTTACAGCTTAGTAATGATAACATAGGGAGCTGCGTGGATATAGTCATAAGATAGTAATAGCTGGGTGGGAAGACAAGCACGCTGTGATGATGTCTTCAGTACTTTTCTAAAATATAGTTCAGAGAAAACTGTAGGTGGTTCTGTTTTTTTCAGAGGCTCTACCGTAATGTCTACTGTGGAAGTCCCAGTGTCTCGGGTCTATTCCGTATTCTTACATCACTTGATAAGCTCCTGCTGCTCCCCATGACTCTTGCATGCACCCATAGGTGCTTGTTCCTGATGTGAAGCACAGTCATTCAGTCCTGCTCTCACATCTATTTCCTCTCATTCACATGCACACTGTCACAAACAATTGTGCTCCATCTTCTTTAGTTTTGTCCTTTCACATCGTTCACCATGTGAACGATGAACGATGTGAATCATCGTCCCTGCATAGTCCCACACTGCCATGTAGGCTTCTGTGAGCAGGTCTGCCTCATGGTCCCATCTGCTCTTCATGCTCAGACCTTCATGGGGAACAAGGCCATTGGAGGTGACACGCTGTCCTTTGTCCCTAACTCGGGACAGGCATTCAGCTTTGCAGTCCTGGTGGTAGAGGTTCTCCATGCACTGGAGTTGCTGTGTAGAAGGGAGCTGCTGAGAATACCATTTAGGCTCAAGGTCTGGTTGTCTCCATTCAAAGATCATAGTGCCTGATCTAGCAGTTGGCAACCCTTCTCATGGCAGGGGGTTGTAACTGGATGATCTGTGAGGTCCAACATAAGCCATCTTATGACTGTGATTCTAGGATCTTCCCATCTTATCAGCCAAGTGTCAAAAACCAATTATCGTAATTAATGTCAGTGTATTCGATACAACAAATCATCACTGGCTAGCTCATTAACTTCAGGCATCATGCAAGTTAGTCAATTGTTTTTCTCTTCCATGTTTGGAGATTCTCGGAACTTAAATATCTTGCTATTTGCGCTTTCTCTGGCTCTGTACCTCCTGTGAAGACTGAAGAGTGTTTGTCTGATTTCCATGTCTGTGCTGACATTATGAGCAATTTCTGCCTCTTTTTTATGACACCCCGGTGTGGCAGAAGTGGCTGTGTCAGACTGTTTCATTGTTTTCTCAGTTCAGTATTTTCCTAGTTTATAACTACCTTAAGGAGACGTTTCATGGTGAAAAATATCTTAAGCAGGGAAAATACAGAGTCCCAAAGGGGCTGAGGGAACTGGGATTGTTCAGTCTGGAGAAGAGGAGGCTCAGGGGAGACATTATAGCTCTCCTCAACTGCCTGAAAGGAGGTTGTGGTGAGGTGGGTGTTGGCCTCTGCTCCCAGGTAACAGTGATAGGATGAGAGGTGATGGCCTCAAGTTGCACCAGAGGAGGTTCAGGTTGGATATCGGAAGAAATTTCTTCATAGAAGAGGCAGTGGGGCATTGGCACAGGTTGGCGAGGGAGGTGGTGGAGTCACCGTCCCTTGAGGTGTTCAAGAAAAGGGCAGATTTGGCACTGAGGGACATGATTGGTGGGCATGGTGGGGATGGGTTGACGGTGGGACTGGATGATCATAGTGATCTTTTACAACCTTAGTGATTCTGTGATTCAATTCAACAATGAACAATGCTCTCATCTCCTCCAGGATGAGTTGCTAGGAGAAATCCTTTTGTCATTTGACAGCTCTCAGCCTCTTGCCCAAGGATACAAAGGAGCATGGTTTCATGGTCCTTTCTGATTGTCTAAATCTGTAAATCTGGGAATCTTACCAACAAAAGCTCACAGAGTTCTGGGTAATGAGCGCTAAGAGATGGGTTTATACCTCCAGAAGGAGTGACAGCTGGGATCCAGGTCTGAATGTTTAACTGAATGCTGTGGGACAACTAGGATATTTTGCTTTGTAGAGAATGTAGAGAAAGCAGAAAAAATACTCAGATGACTCCTTTATGCTGGCGTTTTTCTTTTAACTTAAGGAATCCTCACTGCTATCATGCGATATAGTTTTACTATCCAGTGCTCCCGGAGGCATAAAAATTACTAGTCCTGTTATTTGCAACGTGAATTGTAGTATCTTATAATGTAGATTGTTGGTGCCTCTTGAAACATTACAGAAAATAGCAGGTTTGCGCATTCAGCTGGAATTGAACTGGTAGAAAGGAAAGCAAGATGGCCAACTGATTTAAAGGCAGATGGAGAGGGCTGCAGAAAAGTCTGCAGCCGTCAGTGAGAAGGGATTTCTAACTGCTCTCCCAGGGTGCTTCGTGGATGCATTTTGAGTAGTGGATGCTTATTTGGGCAGCGGGGTGGCGTAAGGGTCAATTTCCAAGATTCTGAAATACTCGATAGCTTTCGGGAAGACACACGTCATTTTGGGGCACCCAGTTTGCTGTGTTGTTTGGGTAGGGTTGGAATAGAGTGTTGGAGTTTGTATGTTTGTTGTTGGTTTTTGCACAGTGCTCAGCAGGATGTGGTCCTGGCCTAGCCTGTGTCTAATATGCCGCTTGCTCCAAAAATAATGCCTCTATTTATTTCCATGGAAACTACAACAGATGCAAAGAGCATGACAACACTGTTTGATAAAGCAAATTCTCAGCTACAAAACATTTTTTTTTCAGCATATAAACCATTATTAGCTGATTTGCATGGGTGAGCTGATTGAGATGCTCTTCATTTCATGGTGTGACAGCTGCATATGGCCGTCTGGAACGTGACTTCTCTTTCAGGTTGCTGTTGCTACTGCTGAAACGCACCACCCACCAGCTCACTGTGCTCACATCCACTCCATAAATGTTCTGCAAGCATCAATGAATGCCAGTGGGTGCCATTTTTTCTGCACAGAGGAATTCAGTGACGCACCTTTGCTTTGTCAGCACTTCCATGTCAGATGCCATTTTGTCAGACTGCCCCTCTGCTGCCATCTGTCACATGGCAACAGAATGTAACGGAGTATTTTTGAGAAGGTTCAACCTCTACTGCCATACCACCAACATCCAGCTCTGATGTAATTACCCAACAAAACGAAGTAGGAGGCATTACTTTCAGAGCAGCCCTTGTATTACTGATGCTGGTATTTTTGCTGGCCACTGAGCCAGCTGACATCTGAAACATCAAACAAAGCCAGAGAGACTGGAGACATGGGCTGAACCCAGACCTATGGAATCCCATAGTAATCCTCTATCCCGAGTTTATTCTTCCCAACACAGTCACAACACAGTGGGTGTGAGAGCCTTCTTCTCCACCATCTGGAGGAGCCTGTCTGCTTCCTTCACCCTCCATCTGCTTTAACGCAGGAGATGAAATATCTCCTCCTCCATTTTTCCTTCCTTTTTGCTTCTTTCTTTCACTTCTGCTGTGTCTGACCTCAGTTATTTCTGTTGCCCCTTGCACATGTTTCTGTGTACTGTGTACAGAATATTGGTTGGAGTTATTTAATCCTTTCAAGCATCAAAGGATGCAATTAATATTGAATAAAGTTGTATTGTTTTGGTTTGCCTGACAATAGCAAGCATCTATAATAGGTTCTGAATTTATTGCCAGTAATGGCATTCACTTAAGTGGTGAGTCACTGTTTATATTCATGATAACTTAATAGGACCTAATTTTATAGTCATTTTAGATAGCATGAAAACAAGTTGGGACTAAAAAGGTGCTGTTAGTAAACAGGTAATGAGTGAAAGGAGGGAGAAGAAGTTCCTTGGGGCAGCGATCTTTCATTTTGGTTGGAATTCAAAGCACCTTGCATGTCAGTGGTTTTCTGTAAATAATAATTAAGAACAATAACAATAATTTGCAAACATATGTGTGTGATTGGGCTGTTCTGGAAAGACAAATAGCTCAGCAGTCAGAATATTTCTCATTTATAGCAATCATGCTGCTCCCTGAAACCTTTCTATCAAATCTCAGTGCTGATGTGCTGTTGTGTTATCTGACTTGGCGGTTCCTATAATTTTCCTCTGAGTGCTGTGTCAATCATTTTTTAAAAAGAAAACTATAAATAACAGATTGTGAATAAACTTCTCATGTCCGTTCACTGATGTTTTCATGTTGAAAGCTGTGTGTGGAGTTTTGTGCCAGAATTACTCACCAAACAGATTGTATGAGGTTAAATTAAAATAATGCTTTTTGGCAGATTTTTTCTTGGCTGAATTAAAAAGCTGTTTTATTAAAATATATATATTTTTAACACTGACTTTGCTAAGAGAAAGCTACTGGGATGCACTCTCGGTTCTGCCGTGTGCAGAGCACAGGAATCAGCATCAGGAGGTCCTCTGTAACAATAGGTCCCTGGTTTTGCTTCCCTTTCCCTGGATAATATCATGCACTGTATTTAAAAACACCAACAGCTTTGGACTAATGGACTACTGAACCATGAGGATAGATCCTGAAATACCTTTTTTGAGGTACAAAAGGGGAAGAAGTGAGTGAGAGAAAACAGCTCAGCTTTACTGAGGGTTTATTTTCATTTTTGTTTGTGTTGTCAAACCTTCCCAATTTGAGCTCAACTAAATGGTTTCAGTCCCATTCTGGTTTCCAGGAAGGACAAAAGGAAGGTCTATTTAATGATGAAAATGAAGGTGAGCATTTACCGTAAGCAGCAACAGAGTGAGGCACAGTGGCACCTCTCTCCAAGACCATTTTGCACCCCTTCTGCTTGCCATGGATTATGAACCCAATCCTCTCTCTGATTTAGGCTGAGTATCTGAAGGTAGGTTTTTCAAGCCTGAGTGCCAGAAATTTGGGAGTTACCTCGGGTGCTCAGGTTTCAGAACACAAGCCCTAGAAACCTCATCCATTCATGATGGGAGTGGAGCAAGATTAGGAGAAATGGAAAATGGGGGATCTGAGAGCTCTCCTCTTAGCCTTTGTGCTTCTTTTGGGGAGGGCCAGTGTGGACATCACATGTAAGAAGGATTACCCTCCCCTATTATCAGCAGGGAGTTGTGAAGGTTTGCAGATCTTCCTTGGAGCTTCCATCCAAGGAAGTTCTCCCACCCCTGGAGACATTCAAGGTCAGGCTGGATAGGGCTCTGAGCACCCTGATCTAGCTGCAGGTGTTCCTGTTCGTGGCAGGGAGTTGGATCGGATGACCTTTAAGAGTCTCTTCCAACTCAAATGACTCTGTGATTCTGTGATTCTAACAGTTTCTCAGTCATGGCAGGTGTCATAATTAGGATGATCACCCAGTACCATTCAATGGTGCAGAGCTGTTCTTTGATATTGGTGTATTTTAGCTGAGCAGCATGTTTAAAACCTGATGGAACAGGCTTTTGAGGAATTGGCCCTCCATCTCCCACAGCTGCATGATGGGTCACATACATGGCTGTTTCTTGGGGTAGTACAACATAAATGAGTGGAGTCACTCGTGTTTGATTTGGAAGGTTTGCAAAGACTGAAAAGCCAGGGTATATTTTAGGTTTAGGCACTAACAAGTAAAATATGAGGGTTCAAAAATATCTATACATATATCTTTTTGCTGTGACTTTTATTGGCCTCAGAATAGATCAGACTAGAAATACTACAAACAAGAGTAGAAGAGAGCTCATATCCAGGAGAAGTTAAAATCTAAATAAATAAGAGAAAATGCCAACATGACTTCGCTTTAGATGAGGCACTGTATCGCTTGTAAGATTTGGAGCCAAATGTGAGTCTTAAGCCCAGCCTTATTCAATGGATTATCTTTCTTCTTTCAGCTTCTATCAGCAGAGCTTCTTCATGATGTATTTACTTATGTGTGAATCACCCAGTGGCATCACAAATAATTAGTATTCACTAGCCAAGGTTTGTAGCAGGCATTGAAGATGCACAGCACTGTGTCTGTGCTGCTGGTAGCAGCACGAGCACTTTATTGCTGTGTTGTTTCACAGATGTGTGGAGGAACTGAAGTTTTCTCAGAATTTCAAAGAGCTGCAGAAGACCTGTCTGTTTTGGGGGCAATATGGGATCACAAAAGTGTGTGTGCTGGTTCCTGGCAGTGGCATTTCCCAAGGGTTGCTTGGGCATGTCAGTGATGAGTTGGTGGTTGGACTAGATGATCCTAGTGGTCTTTTCTAACCTTAATTGTTCTATGATTATATGATTCTATTAATTTTTCCATAATTTTTTGCATCTTGTACGTGTCACAGCCCAGCAGGGAGTCAGACACCAAACCCAAACTCATTGCTATGGTCCTGCCATTTCCTTCGTGATGGGGAAGGGCTCAAAAGAGGGAAACTTTTGCATGAAAAACTGCTGAAAAAACAAACAAAACAGAAAAACCCCAGACAACATAGAGTGGGGCAGGGTGAGGAGAGAGGTGCACATAAAGAACTTGCAGCCACATGGGAATCTCCTCTGGGAAATCATGGAATCACAGAATCATTAAGGTTGGAAAAACCACTGTGATCTCATAGTCCAACCGCATCAGCACCACACCCGCTAAACCATGGAAAGGCACAGCCTGGGATCAAATTCATCTGAGAGAGCCTGCAGAAGCATCCCTAAAAAATCTTTCACTGCTACTTGGAGTTGGCTTCGAGTTTTCCTTCTGCTGCTCACTCTTGTCTTCTGTTGCCTCTCAGCGTAAGTAAATCCATACAGTACATGCAGCCATGGATACCTGCAACATTTTGGGAATTTCAGGCACACGGGGGTGCTTGGTGTGTGCTGTCGATGGCAGAAGGAACTGTGAACACATTAAACTCGTTTTGTGCTCCCTACCTTATTGTTTTGAAGAGTATCTGAACAAATTCAAAGGCTGCATCTTTTACTTGAGGACATTTTGCAGCTGGGGCCTGAGATATCGAAAAGACTATTTAAAGCTCTGGGATCATCATGAGCCTCACACCTCTGCCTTAAAGGGATTTCCTGCTGTAGGGTGTTCAAGACACATAATATATTTGAGCGGAAAATCTGACACCATTGAGCTTTTCCATGGGCTGATGATAACTACAAAACCACCACTTTCTCCTCTCATTCCAAGCCATGTGTTCTGATATACTTTTTCTACCATAATTACATGGCAACCTGAATATTGTAGAGCAAACAAGCTCCCCTTCCCAGCACAAATTCCTCTCAAATTTAAAAAAGAACAAGAAAACAAGCACATGAACATATCTCCTAGAAGACTGCTGTACGTGTACAATTTCCTAGGGTGAAAATAGGGAAGTAAATAGCATGCAACAAATTAGTTGAGTTGTTTGACAAGCCATGGGAAGATGCTTAGGTAAAAACATATATGGGATAAAATAATAGTCTGGCTCCTGTTGGCTGAATTATTCAGGCACTGAAGCAAAAGAGGAATAAATCATACAATAATTGAGGAATAAATCATAGAATCATTAAGGTGGAAAGACCACTAAGATCGTCCAGTCCAACCATCAACCCAATGCCACCGTACTCACTAAACCACACCCCTCAGTGCCACATGTGCCCGTTTCTTGAACACCTCCAGGGATGGTGACTCCACCACCTCCCTGGGCAGCCTGTGCCAACGCCTCAGCACTCCTCCTGAGAGGAAATTTTTCCAAATATCAGAACAAGGGAGATTTGTGTTGTCACAGGCTTAACTTATGGATTATGTTTTTTCAGAAGCAGGATGCTGTATATTTAGAAGGGAGGAAAAGTAGAATGAGCTGGAAAAAAGAGCTGAATTGAGTTGAAAAGAAAACACAACAGTGTTCTTAAAAGCGTGCATGTTCAGGGCATACAGGTTGTTAGGAATTGGGCTTGATGATCCTTATGGGTCCCTTCCAACTTGGGATATTCTATGATTCTATGATTCTGCTGCAGGCTGCGGGGAGAATGCTGCTCTTAGGTACATTAGAGTGTATCTGAAGTAATTTAACCTCCTAATTTTCCTGGCAGAAGCTATATAAGTGTAATTTATACCATAGGCATAAATCCTACGTTCTTAAGAGAGACACCTTGAAAAAAAAAATCTTTCAGAGCTTTGTATGCAAGGCTATTGAGTGATTTTTTGTGATGAATCTTGTATTTTATTTGAAAGAAAATCAATTGATGCCAGGCTTCCTGAGTGACAGCTGAGACGGTTTGTACCCAGAAAGCAAACTGGTGCCCTTATGGCACTGCTGAAGGAGAATATCAAGAATATGAGGGCATAATCACTCTGCACGTGAGTGGAGCTGCACTGGGGGAAAGTCAAAAGGGAGAAGTTTAGGGGAAAGCATAGCAATGAGAATTCAGCTATGGATAAATGCCAAGAAAGAGATTTCTAAAATGAGCTAGTTTCAAGTGTAATCGACTCCCATAGACAACTAGCTAAATGTGCTTGTTCATGAGATACATCATTGCAAAAATTTGTAACTGCAAGTTCTTCATAGGGGATAGCTCATACTGTGTGACTGACACTTCATCACTGTCAATCAAGGACCATTAAAATTACCAGCAGCTTCAGCTGTTACACCTCTACGTTGTAGTTATAATGAAGGAGTTGGAGCCTTTTATATACATACAGATAGTGCGATATATATATATATATAAAAACTCTATTTATATAGTGATGTGCAGTGATATATAGTGATATGTAGTGCTAATTTCTTACCGCACATTGTATCGTTTGGCTTCATTAATAAATGGGTAGCAAAGACCTGTGCCATTTGGTGAAAACTGCTTAAGAGCATTGTGGAACACAGTTAATTTATTCTGCAGTCTGAATTTTGCTTCTTATTGGGGGTATATTGAGGTGAAGGCGGGAGGAGACTCATGCCTGCTTATATCTGATGGAGCCCAACTGAAAATTCAGCATGCAAATGTCTGGAGAGGTGTGGATATGTTTGTACTTGGATGCAAACCGGCTTTAGCTGGTTTCTAAGTGCCTGTGTTTGTGGAGTGACTTCTTGACAGACATTTTTGTGACGCTGTATTGTGCCCTTCCATCTACTTATAAGACTTTGGTCCTGCTGCTGGCTCGGTGTTTCTACTCTTGGTCACTAGCCGGTTGCTTTCAGCGATGAAGGGAAGATAATGGCTTTTCCCCACGCTGTTCTGTTTAACAAGACTTTGGAAGTGCTTCCACAGCTGCTCAAATACACTGTGCTTGACCTTGTTTAGCTTGGGATTAGGGAAAGCTCTCAGAGGTGGGAGGTCTTGGCTACATGCTGCCCTATGGTCTTCTGACTCCATTACTGAGGCTCTTCTGGTAGATCCTCTTAAATATTGGAAGAAAAATGCTCACTTTGCCCAGACTTACAACAGGATCTCTGTAGAGTCCCAGCATTCGTGTAGCTCATGGGTATGAGCACAGCCAAGAAAGAAGTGTGCTTGATGGGCCTTCCCTGGTGCCATGGCCACGTCCTACAGGTGCACACAGCATGGCTGAGGGCTTGTTTAGATAATACATCCTTCACGCAGAGAAATGAAAGTGGTGTGTGTAGCAGCTGGAGTCTGTTAGAGCTTTCTGGGTACAAACTTGACCTCAGCATGTGGATGAAATAACAAACACTGCACTTGGTGTTTGCAGGTGTATATCTGTGATGCTGTTCAGCTCTGTGGATGGAGTGGTTGGTGCATCGCTGACCACGTTGAACTCACTCTGCACCACAGCTCTCTCTACAGCATGGTTAGGGGGGGCAAAGTCACATTGGTTAGAAACCCACTAATGCCATTATACACAGAGGGCAGTGAGGCGCTGGCACAGGCTACCCAGAGAAGCTGTGGATGCACCATCCCTGGAGGTGCTCAAGGCCAGGCTGGATGGAGCCCTGGGCAGCCTGAACTGATGGAGGGCAACCAGCCCATGACAGAGGGTTGGAACTGGGTGGGCTTTAAGGTCCCCGCCAGCCCAAACCATTCTATGATTCTCTGATTATGATGGCATTAGTTGCTGTAATCAATTCCCTTTTCTCTATTATTTAAGCCGTATCACTAGTGATGCAACAGTAGCTTCGGAGTTCTGGTACCTCAACACTAAAGGCAAAATACAGAAGAGAGGAAGACTGATAGTAAAAACATTATTTAAAAACAAGCTTTGCCTTTGAAAAATGTCTTCCTAGAGGTCTCTATGTGCATTGGCTTAGCTCTCTGAATAGATCCCCTTGAAGTCAGGGGCTAGCACACAAAAGCACACCAGGCCTGTTTTCTTCTGATTTGCTCTTAAATCATTTGTAGCAGTGCAAAGTGACTGTAAAATTCTGCCTTTGATGTGCACAGCTTGGAGGTTTTCCTCTGGGAGTCCAGAAAGGCCCATATTACTCTGCAGCAAGCTGGAAAGCAGCATTTTATGCTCCTTACACTCAGGTTTCAAAAGGCAATATAAAATTACAAGACCAAGGAGAAGCAAGTTGTGGTTCCAGGCAGGAATAGAAAGGGGCTGTGCCTGTCCCATGGGGCAGTTTGCATCTCCTACCAGCCCAAATGTGATATGAATTTATTTACTGAAATGACAGGAGTCAAAAGAGTCTTCCATAAGGAAGGCAAAGAGGAAGGGGACAAATGCAAAGTACAAGAAGTTTTACTTCTTTTCATTCCATAAGAGCTATAAATCAGCAAAGAAAGGAGATACATTTTTTTCCTGTCTTACGTCATTAAAAAATCATCAACCTCTGCACTGAGATGGTTTGTGAGAGATACTTCACCAGGAACAATATCTAAGTGGACAATAAAAAATTGGTAGATGCCTGGGCTAATCCATGTGTCGGCAGCTGCTGAATTTGACTTAAGAGCTGTAAATGGAATCATAATTTCTTAATGAGATATATGAGAACAAAGGATCACAGTGCTTGGAATAATCTGTCACATCTCCATCAATGCTGCTTAAGCAATTATGTAGTTTGTTCAATGGTTTGACAAGGTAACACGACAAAATCAATTTACAAAGCAGATTAAATATAAATATGCAGTGTTTTTTTTTTTTTTTTCCCCAGGAAAGTCATTCTCAAAGCTTTATGTTTTTTATCTTATCAATTCCTGCCCAGTCATCTGCTTTCAGGAGTGCTGGGATGAAGTCCTGCATGGCTCGCAGTGACATTCACCAGATCATTTGTCACTTACCCACCTCCAGCCTAATGATACTGTCGTCTGGGCCATGGTAAAAATGAATGATGCATTGCTTCAATATACAGTGTGAGTACGCTTTTCACTCAGTGCTAAGGCTGTATTTTTCCAGGGTCCTTAAAGCAGCCTGGCTCTCAGCCCTTATTAACGCTTAATGTAAATCTTTCTGAATATTTTATTTGTTTGGCAGCAAAAGCAGCAGACACTTGGTGTGAGTTCCCTAGGAGCTAAAGAAGTGTAGTACACCAAAGTGATATGATAGTCTGTTTTAATACCAGGCCTTCATCACGTTGCAGAAAATGGGGTCTGAGACAGACCTATTTCTGTTCATAGCCATGAGTACCTGCAGAAAACCACTTCTAAGAACAGGTAGTAGGGGCTGGGACATGAAAAGCCATTGTCAGCAGGAGAATGGGGTGGCTGCTGTGAGTGCTGGCTGTGTTCAGGTGCTGTAGAAAGGCAGTGTGGGGGAAGCCAGGCTGGGAGAGCATTAATAAAATGAAGGATTATGCTTTCTGGACTGTCAGCTCAGCACTTCTGTCAGAATTGAAAAGATTAGGAGGGAGGGAGAAGCACTGTGATATAGCATTGTTCAAGAAGCATGTAGATGCGGTACTGAGGGATGTGGTTTAGTGCGCAATATTGGTGGCACCTGGACGGTTGGATTTGATGATCTTAGAGGTCTTCTCCAACCATAATGATGCTATGATTCTATGATCCAGACTCGTTCTGTTCAGTGCCAGGACAAGAGGCAATGGGCACAAACTGGAACACAGGAAGTTCCCTCTGAACACCAGGAAGCATTTCTGTGCTTGCAGGTGCCAGAGCACTGGTGGAGGTTGCCCAAAGAGGTTGTGGAGTCTCCTCCTGGTGCCACCTGGACGTGGTCCTGGGCACCCAGCTCTGGGTGTCCCTGCTTGAGCAGGGCTTGGGTCGGATGGACCCGGAGGTCCTTGCCAACCCCAATTCCTTTGTGACTCCTTGAGTTTGTGTTTTGCTGATAAATGGGTGTTGAATACAACCGGCTTCTTTCAGATCATCTGAGCCTCCAGTCTGTACGTGTTTTCTGATCTTACCCTTACTGAAGTCTCTGCCCTTCAGTGAGCTCAGGTAGTATAGTGCAATGAAACTGACACATAAAATTTTTTTTTTTTCCCCATACAAAACTTTTGCAACTCTCATCTTCTCCATGGGGAACTTAAGGATGTCGGATTTCTTTTCCCCATACAAATAACTTTGGAATATCCTCTGTCCATATGTGTTTTATAGTGTTTACAAGATGCTATCGATGTATCTGGCTGCATAGCTCATTATACCTCTAACTTTGAATGTCACCAAGTTCTCACCTGAGATGTTGTAATCAGCTTTTAGTGAAAGGCAAATGCGTTTCTTTTTATTTCAGGCAAGGTGACAAAGCTTCCCAGCAGCCTTTTAAATATATCAGAGGATCATGTTATGGAAGAAGAGAGTATTTCTTAACTTATCATTACCATATGATTCCCTTTACTACAATTTCTGTGCAAATCACAGTCCTTAAAAAATCTGTGATACCAAAAATTCTTACATGCTTATATTTTTGCTATATTTATTCATAACATATGGTCTTCCAGTATCTAAATACTCAGTTTCTGCTCAACATTTTGTATTTTCCAATGACTGCTGAAGAATCTGAATATGTACGGTATTTCCTTCTGTATTATTCGTGTTGCTGCAGCTCCTCACTCTTTATCTGTGGTTTGTTGGCTAACCATCAGATACTTATGGCTTCATTAACAAACAGATGTACAGGTCTACTCTTTGTTTTTGTAATTGCACTTTTGACATATTGTAAATGTCCTTAATTGATTTTGTGCAGGATAATGCCATCTGCTGGCATCTGTTTCTGCTGTGGCTCTTGCTGAATACTTAAGTGTATTGCGGTCTGTAAGGACAAATTAGATTTTCAGCACAGTACTATGTCATTTTTTCCCCTTAAATAAATGAAAGTAGAGTTTAAACATTGTAAGATCAGATATCTATGTATTTTAATATTTATATAAATATAATCTATTCCAAAAGGTGCTTCAGGAAAAACTGAGCCCTGTGACCATGTTGATTTCTCTTAATTTATTGTTGGCATACCTACAAACATGTCAGAGCTCCCAGACAGGGAAAAAAGCAGCCTTTGAGTTTATATTTGGCTGCTCTTGATCATAGAGGGATGTGGAATAAACTTTATGTCTTCTTGAAGCCTTGACACAAATCTCTGTCTAATGAACAATTAAATCATCTTTATACATCACTTACTGTAACAGTAAGGTTGATGGATTTCCGGTCAGCTTTTAACCTAGCTGAGAGTATTCTGATATGAACCTTTTGACAGAAAAAGCAATATTGGGCAGACACAGGATTAAATGTCTTGAGGATGCAAGCAGGAAAGTCATAGAATCATAGAATTTGTTAAGATTGGAAAAGACTACTAATATCATCTAATCCAACCATCCACCTACCACCAATATTGTCCACTAAACCATGTCCTAACGTACCACATCTACACAGTTCTTGAATACCTCCAGGGACAGTGATTTCACCACCTCTTCAAGCCTGTAGCATTGCCTGGGGTTGTTGTGACCAAACAGCAGGACTCCGTACTTGATCTTGTTGGACTTCATCCCATTGGCTTTAGCCAATGTGTACTATCTCCTGAGAGTCCAGATGAAAGGCCTGCTTTTAGTGTAGACAATGGTTGTCTTGAGTTTAGCTGTCCATTCTTGGGCCTTTTTATTAGATGGCATCAGCATTTGTGGTAGATCTTATTACAGCTGCCATCTCCATGTCTGAACTCTGAAATGCAATAGAAATTTTCTTTCTTGATGCATTCTGTCTTGGGTCATGGGAAGTGCAGACAAGCATCAAAAAGTATCTAGGCTGGGATTTATGTGTAGAGGCCTAACTCTGCTACCAATAAAGATAATGAGGGTTGGCCATTGATGTCAACGAGACAGTGCTAAACAAACTTGGAGACTCCTGAGAAGCCATTCCCTCTCTCTGCACCACTCGTGGCAGTAACGGAGAGAAAGTGGAGTCATGCAAGGAAATGAGAGTCCTTCAAATATTATCAAAGACAGAGAGATGTCTGTGCAGTGTTAGAAGTGGCTCACCAGTCTGAAATACCTGGTGTCCCAGCAGGGATGGATTCTCCTTGACCTGGATTGTCTTTGTGATGCTTCATATGGAAAGATTTAAGAGAAAACTTAAATATGTGGTTCTTCCTGGCCATGCACATGTATTAGAGCTCATGATAGTAACTGCAAAAACACAGGTTCTCCTTTTACTTTGCCAACCAATTCTTTTTGACTCAGCATCCCTGATGTCCCACCATACTGACACCACCATATTGGTACCCGCAGATGGTCAAAATTCAGGAATTTGGTTTTTAAAGTCATAAGCTTTGGTGATGATGTGGGCTAGCAGTAGAGGCATTTATTGGGTGAAAGAGCACAAGACAATCGTAGAGTCATAGAATCATTAAGGTTGGAAAGGCCACTAAGATTGTCTAGTCCAACCATCAATAATTATTCAGAAGACTTGGATTTCATTTCTGACTGTGAGACTGGGCTTTTTTATGTCCTTGGAAAAGCTGCAGCATCTCTCTAGCCTGGTATTTCAGTCTGCCAAGCAGTCACCAACCTGTTTTAACTCACTCTGAGATCTAACTGATTAAAGCTTGCTGTGTGAAATGCTCAAAATGTACTATGCAAGGTGTTGTTTTTGTTATGGTAATATGGTATGAATCTCCTCCATTGTCCTAAGTTATATTTGAGTGTGTCAGAACTCGGCTGTAATGCTGGCATTTTGCAGATGATGCTTTTTGTTGGACATGCAAGAACCCGCTCCCTTTCCTAAAAATACCACTGACAACCTCTTTTTAAAAACACTAGAAATGGGACAAAAGAGAAAGCCCTACTGAAATGCATTTCATTTTCCGAGACTTTTGTAATTTCTCAGTGCACTGGAATTCTGGCAGGGTACAAAACATTCCAGAAATGTCTCTTAGCTCCCAAATCTCTCCTGCTGATGGGTTTTGCAGCAGAGATTTGCTGGCAGATGGACAATGGGGAGATGATCGGAAGTAGCTATAAAGTTGTGAGTAATTTTTCCCCTCCTGTGCAAGCCAGGTTGTAAGTGGGAGAAAAAGAAAATGAGGGTGGTTTTCTCATCATGCTGCCAACAGAATGGGATTTGCAAAGCAGTGGGTAAAGGTTTGTGCTGCCCTGGAGAGTCCTTCAGTGATAAGACAATGTACTCTTGTCTTGAAGATACGTTAGTATCACAACAGATCTGTTAGTTATCTGTTCATTATGTTTTTTCATGTCTAGCAATTGTTGTATCCCTTGAAAAATCACTTCAGTAGCTGAAGTCAACACGGTGAGTCGCCATGGTGACCCTGAAAGCTTTTTGGAACACCTTCAAAGAACTACTAAAGCAATTGGAGTAATGTCTTCATTTCCATGTCTTTGGGGGGGAAAAATTGGTACCTGCAAGATGTAGCAGGAGTATAATTGTGTTTCCAGTCATTGCAGCACTACTGCTTTAAAAAAGCCTTTTTGTAGGCAGAGTGCATTCAGTTTTGTCTCTGATTCTAGATGCAGGTAAAGTTAGTGCATAAATTGGAAAGCAGGCTTTCATTTCAGCAGCATGATTTAGATCTGCTGATGAAGCCTGCCACTGTAAAGCTTTTGGCGCTTGTCAGAAAAATCTCCAAGTCTAAACAGTTTTATTATGCAAAGTTATATAGTGGGAAGGTTAAACACTGTCTTTTTCCACTTTGAAGAGCAGTGCTAGCTGATAGATGTCCTGTCAGATTTCCCATAAGCTTGCAGGGAAGCTGAAGAGCTGTAGGTCTCAGCCTTCATCCTATAGCTGCTGTAAGCAAGCAGCCCTCTGGGAGAAGGATGCTCAGCTGAGCCATGGGAAGGAGACCAGTCATGTTCAAGAAGCTATGTGAGTGTTATTAAGTAATGCATTGAACAAGGATTGAGTGAGCAAACCTCTGATAGCTTCCGGAATTTCCAATAGTCATCTCTTTTCATTCATAGAACCAGAGAATCATAAAATCATTTGAGTCGGAAGGGACCCCTCAAGGTCATCTGGTCCAGCTCTCCTGCAGTGAACAGGGGCATCTACAGCTAGACCAGGCTGCTCAGGGCAAGATGAATTCAGATTGTGTTAGTACAGCTTTTTACTTTTTACAGAGCACTTCCACTGCTGCACTAGCAGTGACCGCTCTTTCACAGAGTGTGGAGGTGTTCTAGAAGTGAATATTTCCTTAGAGATTTGAGGTTACAGTTCACTAAAACATTTGTTAGAACTTCACCCTGCTTAGCACATGATTAATTTGCTTATGCATACTGCCAGGGATGCTTATCCCCAGGCAAATGCTGAAGTCTTATTAAAGGTGTGAAGTCAAAGGAACTTCAGCAGGAGCCAAAATATTAAGCACTTAATTGCTTTTCTGATAGGTCTGGACTGCTGAAAGGTCCATAGGAGGACCAAGAGTCCCCTGAGTGGCTGTTCTCTGTATTTCTCTACATTTCTTAATAACAGGAGGGACCGGGTTCATAATCCCCCTTGGAGCTCATCACAGCAGCTGAAAAAGCTTTGGAAGATGGGAGCCATGAACCAGACCTCACCTTGCAGCCTGAGCCATAGGGATGGTGTTGCAGAAGCAGCTGTTGGGATTGCAGAGGGTACATCTGCACCCACTCAGCACTGAGCCACAACCAGCATGAACCAGAGCCCTTTTACGTCATTTTATACAACATCACTACAGAAGTATCTTGGCAGAGTGAGAGGGGAAAAAATATTTAGCTTAGCCTGCTGTTGAAATACCATGAATACTTTTCTTGATGGCATAGAAATCACTATAAGGGAATGCTAACCTTTATGAAATGCCCTTTAAAATGCAGTAAAAAAAAAACCTCATCATATTAACAGGTTCCTATTTAATGATGCAATCCTTTAAAAATAAAATAAACTCTGAGAGCTCGGAAATATAACTTTCCTTCAACACATGCAGAAGAAATGCATTGTTTCTTATTTTTGGAGAGCTTTAGCTTTTCTGAGGACTATTGCAGAAAGAATAACCCAAGGCAATGAACTGGGCCTCAAACAAGAATGTTTTCTTGCATGTAATTTGGGTTTGCTCTCAGATGAGTGTGCTTTAGAAGAAATATGTAAAACTTAGTGTTCTTCCAAAATCTCAGGGAAATATGGGAAAGGACACATTATTTCTTCACCTTACATGCCACAGCATCTGCAGAAACCAAGATAGGACGAGAGGTAATGGCCTTAAGCTGTGCTAGGGGAGGTTCAGGCTGTATATTAGGAAAAAATTCTTAGGAGTGGTGAGGCATTGGCACAGGCTGCCCAGGGAGGTGGTGGAGTCATCGTTCTTGGAGGTGTGCAAGAAACATGTAGATGTGGCACTGAGGATCATAGTCCAGAGCAGTCACAGGCATGGGTTGATGATTCGACTAGATTTTGGTCTTTCCAACCGTAATGATTTTATAAATCCATGACTCTTTTTGAGACTAATGTGCTGTTCACTAGGAATTACTACAGTTTTAAAGGCAACAAAGAGGCTGGGTGAGATTCACTGCACTGATAAATATTGGGAGTAGTTGTCTAAATTCAGTGCCTTTTGAGATGTCCTAGGGTATCTGAAACAGCCACATGACAACTGGATGTGCTGGAGATGGGTAGCCTGCAGGAGCTGAAAGTTGAGAGGGATAGCAGAGAGAGTCTGAAATGGCATTAAATGGCATATGGGTATGTTGTAACTACAGGCTGCTCAGTAGCACTGCTGAATACTGACATTTGAGTCCCAGGATGAATGGAGAAGTAGAGTCCTGCATGACTAAGGGGACTGGTGGGAACACCATATGGATCACCTGAAACCAGTCCAAGTTTAATTGTAGAATCATAGAATCATGAAGGTTGGAAAAGAGCACTAAGATCATCCAGTCCTACCATCAACCCATCCCCACCATGCCCACTAAACCGTGTCCGCCAGTGCAACCTCTACCCTTTTCTTGAACACTTCCAGGGAACTTCAGGCAGACCATCATTGCATCACTGTGTGGGAGAGCTGATGTGCTGGTTTGATGAGGTGTGAGCTGGGCAAAGACTGTTTGTAATACAAAAAGTGCTCTAAAATTTATTTATTGTGTCTTCATGGTCTCACAGGTGAGAGCAAACATTTAATAGTCTTGGTGCTCAGCTGCAGGTGATTAACTCATCTGAAATTAGGCCAAAGGTACCTCCAATTGGGACACCAGAATCAACAGCCAGATTGAAAATGTAGGTTATATGATTTTTCTGTATTCACCCATGAGAAAACTGTTTGACTTTCACGTTTCTGAACTTGCAGTGTATTGCTGGGACTACTGCTAGTCAAGTAAGTTAATGCTAGTTTGGCTTGTAGGATCAGGTCCTTTCTATGAACTACACCCATCTGTCTGGGAGAATGACACGTATGGCAGCTTATTCTTTCTCAGTGGGACTCAGGTCTTTTACTGTCCACAGTTCTGTTGGAATTACAAAACTTTATATCTTTCCTGAAAGACTGCTATAGTGTGTCAGTCAGTAATGTGCAATCAGGTAGATAAAAGGACCAGAAGAATAATAATTAACAATTCAGTATGTAAGTAAGTTCTTCTGTTAAATAATACTGACAAAAGTAAAAGTGATTTTGGTTGGATCCATTTTTATGCTCTTCTCCTTCTCAGTTCACTTGCCAGATTTCCAGTTATCTCTGGAAAATTAATACAATCTTCTTCAGTCCTCTGAGGGTGGTGGTAGAACAATTTTCTCTTCCTGGCCTTGGTACAAAGCAGGCATTTCTTTGATGTTGGCCATTTTCAGATAAGCTCTTGCATAGAAGAAGTAAAACCACACACACACCCTCACTAGCATCACTTCATCTGTTTTCCTGAAAAACCTCGTGCTTTAGAATTTCATCCCTGGTTTGTGCTCATTAGGAAGCCTCTGCAAAAGCAGCATCCACAATCATTAAACGTTAACTCTACCTTCACTTGAAAATAGCTGCCATCATTACTTTTTGCAGTTTTGAGTTGTTGTTTTTTGTTTGTGTATCCTGCTTATAGTCTCTTAGCACACCTGCCAGCTCTTTATCTCAGTTGATATTTGCACTGAAAGGAGACTTGGATCTTGTTGTTTCATGTCAGTGTGGACAATCTGCTGAAAATTACTTCTTGGTCATTACGTTGAAAGCCAGGATTTCTTTGCTCCACGTTTAGTGGTTGGTGGAAGGGGCTGATGCCCCACTGGCTTTCATAGAACTACAGAATGGCTGAGTTTGGAAGGGACTTTTGAGTCCATCTGACCCAGCCACTGCTCAACCAGGGACACCCAGAGCAGGGTGCCCAGGACCATGTCCAGGTGGCTTTTGGAGATCTCCAAGGAGGAGATTCTGCAGCGTCTCTGGGCAACTTGTTCTGGTGCTTCATCATGTCTTCTGCTCCCCTGTCCAAGTGGGAAAATTGTCTTTGATTCTGGGGAACTTGCACCCCACAGAGTGAAATCAGACTGTGTACCCCTCTGAATCTGCAGTAGTTACTGTGAATAGCATGGGAACAAGATGGGATCTATGGTATCCTCTGCATGACAGCCCTCAAAAAATACAATTTGAGTAGTTTTCACCATCCACCAGTGGCAGCCTCTCTCTGCGTTTTGTGTTTCCTTCCCACATGAGCATTTTGAGCTCTCAGGTTCAGGGGCCAGCACTTCTGTGGTGATTTGTTGTGTGGGCAAAAAAGTGTGGGGTCATTTCAGCTTCGTCCCTCTTGCTTCCCCTTGACCAGAAGGTGAATCTCATTTTTAATGATTCTAATTCAACATGTCCTGCAAAAGGAGAAGCACTAATGGAAATAAATATTTGCTTTACAACTAAGTAAATGAAGAGAGATGCTGATGGCTCCAACCAACTCCATTCTCTCCCTGAAAGGCCTTACGCAGACCCTGTGTAACACATTAAAATGCTGCTATTTCCATTTGGGACATGTGTATCTGGAATATCCTCTGCACCTGGGTTGGGATGGATTTACTACTCTTGTCTGGAGTTGGGATTGTACACACTGCATGAAATTGTACATTGGCTTTTATGAATGCGCGTGAGCAGTGTGTATGGAGTTCCTGCTGACCAAGACTTCTGAGATTTTGGATGTCCCGAAAGTCTTGCACACATTGCCAATTCTCTCGTTGTACTTACACAAAATTTCCAGACGGAAAAGATCTCTGCAGGGAAACTCAGAGAGACAATAACCTAAAATTAGAGCTGTGCACAATGGATTTGGGCAGGGTAGGTAGGCCAGACTCCCCCAAATGGGACTTTTGTTTTAGTCTGGATAAAAACTGTTTTTGAAGCAAAATATTTAATTGGCTTGTTAAATCTTTTTTTCAACCTTCTTGAATACTGCAAAATGTAAATGTTTCTTATAAAAATGAGACTTTTTTTCCCCCAAACTGAAACTAATATGTAATTAGTTCTGATGTCCTCCAAACTATATGGTCTAATGAATGTAATATTCGTTACAGTAATTTTTTACAGCACAACTGTTTTGCATGTCAGTTTTTCTATCTGGTAGCTGAGGATAAAGAAAGGGATATTCATGTTTCCAAAACTGCTTTGGAATTCACTTTAAAAATCCTTGGCAAGTGCTGCTATTGACTGCAAGGAGGAATTGTGCAGAAGAGGTGCCTCTGCCTTGCCACAATTTGATTGTCATTTGTGTTAAGTTTCCATTTACAGGTAACTTGCAGAGGGCCAACAGATAATTAGAAGATTGTTTGTAATAATAAATAAGAGAGCCAGGCAGGAATTATACAAATACAGTGCTCACAGCAGCTGGCTATAACTATCCATAACACCTCCTATACATGCATGCGTTGTCATTGCTAAGACCTCTGCCAGATGTGTTGGCCAACTCTCCCATTTCATCTTAGCCATTTCATAGAATATAATCATAGAATGGTTTGGGTTGAAAGGGACCTTTAAGGTCATCTAGTTCCAACCCTCATAATTGCAGAAATCAGAGTTTGGCCTTTGCCCATGTCTTCAGTTTATTCTTTGCTCTACTCTTTCATCCTAAACTATTCAGAGATTTGCTTTTTCATGCTGTGCTCCCAGCTCTTAGTTTTCTGGGTAGTCTGATCTCTTGTATCCCCCGCGAGAGTGACTCTACAATGTGATTCCATATGGGCAAGGATACACACGGCCAGGCATAAAGGGGAAAATTTACTCTCTTGCCTATAACTAAAGCTACAGCTTGGGTAGGTTTGAAATCCAGACTGCAGCTTTTTGCTGGCCATCTCCCTCAGTTGGCTGGGCTGCCTCTTCAAAAGATGATGATGCAAAAAGACACAAAGGACCTTGGGCTGCTCCAGAACGCTTTTATTCCCCAGTCAGTGGTGCTTCCTTCACCCATGACGCCCACTCACCCATGACGCCCACTCACCCATGACGCCCACTCACCCATGACGCCCACTCACCCATGACGCCCACTCACCCATGACGCCCAAGCTTTGCATAAGCATCCCCAATCTACTACTCCAAGAGCACTGAGATCCCAACATGAGGTATAATCCTCCCCTTCCAGAGATCAGTAGTGTTTGATTACCATCGTGCAGACCCCTGGAGGAACACCCAGGACATTGCCATACAGACCCCTCCCAAAGGAAGGAAAAGTGTCTAAGAGTTGCTTTCAGGCTTGTGAGAGCTAAAGATAAAAGGGTGAAAATTCACAGTGGAAAATGAATGGGTGATTAAGGGCCGTCTGTTACCCATCGTTTCCTCCAGTGATAAGCAGTGAGTGGGCTGAGTGGGGCAGAAATGGAGGAAGAAATGAGAGGTGGCATAGGAGCCAGAGCTGGAACTGTGACTTTGTTGCATTTTCTTTCTTGGTTGCTTAATGCTTGTGGCTGTGTTTATATGAGCTCAGTTTTAGGGATTTAGCATGTTTTGGAAGCTACTTGTTATGAATGCAACTTATCAACGTCATGTTTTCCCGTTTCTGTGGGATGCAGACGTCAGCAGGGGAGCTTTATGTCAAGGGGCTCATTCAAATTAATGGAACTATCTGGTTGCAAATCTTTCTGGAAAGTCCTTTTTGTCAACAATACAAACACATTTAGCTAGGCAGGCTCACTTTGGTACTTTTTAAGTACCAGATCTGGGTGTGTCCCAAGGAATTTTAATCTCCCATTTAATTCAGCAGGGATTTTGTGAGCCAGGAAGCATGTGCACACTGCCCTGGGTGCTTGGTGGAAGCATGACTGCATTTGGGTCAGGTAAGGATGGCCAAGATGGGATAAGGGAGTTCCGTGTTGAGTCTGGCTAGAGAACACCCCTGAGGAGTGGTGAGCTGTGTACCACCAAGCTTCCAGCTACACCACAGCCAAAATCTGCTCTCCATTTGGCTATTTTCCAAAACAGCACCTAATCTCACTGTGGCTTATTGACTTTAATTGAATTTATTATTATAATTTTTACAATGGTGTAAGTGAGAGCAGAGTTTGGCCAGTCGCCACTGAAGTGCTGCCCTGGCAAACAGAAACAGTGAAATAAGGAGTGCAGAAGTAAACCCAAAATAGGGTGGCTTCAAGTTCTGTGATACCCAACCCCACTGAGATGGTCCCAGGTTTCTCATTTTCCACGATCACTGGAAGCGAGCCACCCCTATTCCCATCACAGAACAGGCTCAGCATGTGTAAAAATGAAGAGCACGGGGCCTTATTACCACTCCTCATTCTTTTCATACCGATTATTTCACCATCCGGAGCCATGCATTTTGAGTTGATAAGATGTACTGCCTTGCCAAGTGCTCCTTGATGAGACACATGTCTCTTCTGCCCAAGATGACAAAGACCAAATCAGAACGAATGGGAAAAGCTGTCATTTCCATGCAGAAAGCCAAAGCATGATGGCTGGCTTGGGATGACATGGTGACTTGAGCAGCAGAGGCAGCAGCTGGGGCTTTAACAAGAGCAGTAGCTGTGGACTTTTCTAAGAAAGATTTTCTCCCTTGTGCCATCCTCCTAAATTTGCTCTTTTAAACAGAAATTAAAGATGTTTAAAGATGTAATGAAGTATGAAGCTGTGTGTTTAGCTGTAGTGGGAAACTGCGTATGTATGCATGAACAAGTGATAAGAGAAGGGCTAGGTGAGGACTTGACCATGTCAACACAATTTCCTAATGACTTCTGTTGCTCTTTATGTACTAATTTGATTGCTAATGCAGTGTCAATAGCACTGTCTCTCCTCTTCCCTTGCTCCCAACTGTGACCTCCACCAAATGCTGTGGAGGGGGACATAAAGAACAGATGTGCGTTATGATCCCCGCACAACATACTTAATTATGTACCCTTTTTGATTTCTCATGCTTCAAAGACTAGCTTATGCTCTGAATGTGACCTTCAGTATGCATCCAAAAAATGTTTACTCATTAGCTATAACTGTTTAGTCTTATTATCAGTATAAATGCGCAGTAATATCATACAGCACTATCAAGTTGGACATATAATTAATTAGCTCATGCCTTATATCTGATTGGATGAGTTTTAATCCAGCAGATGCTTTTAGCTGATCAGTGTTTTCCACTTGTATATGGTCTCTTGCTGCGAGTAGAAATGTGTTTGTACTCACTGAACATATTGTAGTTCATGCATACACAGCATGTGCAAGAAGGATGTGCTTTTTGGGAGCGTGGTATATGGAAAACAAGGGAAGGCACCTGTACGAGTGGGCATTGGCTGCTTTCTGGGTTGTGTTTAACTGGTAGCCCTGCACTTGGAAGAAATTTCCTTCATTTGGCACTATCTGCTCTTCAGTACTGTTCCAATTTGTTTTCAACACAGCCTGAATATAATTGAATGGCCTCTTTTATTTCTATGTTAAAAAATGTCTGGTTTACATGTCTCCTGAGGATTAGGCAGTGAATTAAAAGCAAGTGGTTTTAGAGAATCACAAATAAAGCTTTAACTTCCCTCCCCACTGAAACCAATGAATGATTCTCTAAATAAACAGATATGTTCCTCTATATATTGGACTGGAATGAGACGAGAGTCTTTTCCTCAGCTGGCTCGCTCCTGAGTGGGTACATGAGTTATTGGATATTTGCAGCCATGGAGTTCATCCCCTTTTGTGATGGGGAGCTGCTGAATTACTTCACACATGGCTCATCTGGTCATCTGGGTTGGTTTTATCTTAAGTTGCATAAAGAGTTTAGAACAAGACTGTTCCTCTGTGGCTCTTTGACTATTTTTAGTTAATCTCTGTGACTTCCCTGCAGCTCTCTTCTCCCTAATGCAGCTTATACTAATAGGCAGAGGCAGTCACTGGGGACGTTAATGACTTGTCTATTGAGGTCTGTCACTTGCTGGCGACTTGTGCAGGTTGTTGTTTTCCTCCCTGGAGCATTTCACGATACTTTATCTGAGTGTTGCTCTCTTGTCTCGCTAGGATTCCTACAGATATTTCAGCTGTAGATGCACCTCATCAAATACAAAGCACTCTGCACTATTTATTGGAATGTTTCACTACCTCCTCACTCATGCCTTATAGAGCTGCTTGTTGAGCACAATTTTAAAAAACCCTTGTTCTTCTTATCAATGACTGTTAAGAGAGAACCAAGCATGTCTTGTACTGTGAGGGTTTAAGTCTGTGTGGATTCATGGTGGGTGACAAAAGTACTGTGAGGAGAAGAGGTGCTGACAGTTTGGATGATGTAAGTCTTGTAGCTCCTGTGTTGCTGCGTTTCTCTTAAAGAGTCTGTCAACAATGCCCAGACTTTTGGACAATTTCCCTTCAGACAGGTTTTCCTTTTACATTGGACTATCACAGCATGTGGTTTGGGAGAGCGTCTTGGGAGGAGCTGTGGATGTCGTAGCTCGCTCTCCGTCACGTGTGCTGGGTTTTCTGAATGGATAATGCTGGCTCTTTCCTTCTTTCTTTCTTGTTTGTTTGTTTGTTTGTTTATAATGAAGAGGCCACAGTTCTGTGTCAGGGAGGTGTCTTTCATGGTAGGCCAAACTCAAACATGTAGCAGATTCTGTGTTAAGGTTATGGGTGAGCAGATTACTTCCAAGAGCTGTGGTTTTCAGTCTCCAGCCGCAGTAACTTATGGTCCTGCTGACCACTTAACTTTATTTCAAAGTCCAGTCTGCATTCACTGAATCACAGGATTGCTTGAATTAGAAGGGACCCTTAAAGGTCATCTGGTCCAACTCCCCTGCAATTAATAGGAACACCTACAGTTAGATCAGGTGCTCAGAGCCCTGTCCAGCCTGACCTTGAGTGTCTCCAGGGATGGGGCATCCACCACCTCTCTGGAAAACTTTGTTCCAGTACTTCACTGCCCTTCTAGTAAAAACATAACCTTTTTCTTATATCAAATCCAAATCTCCCCTTTTAGTTTGAAACCATTTCTGTTCTTTAATTATGGAATATTTTGTAACTTTATAAACATATAGCAAAGCCAGTTCTCTGTCCCCTGGTTCCGATACTCAGATTAAATGGGTGAATTTATGGCTAAGCTCTTCTGTGTATTCTTCTTAGTCTGTTCAAGTTGTAGCTGAATGCCTCCTAGTAATACAAGTAATGTAGCTAATTTCTGTCATACAATGACTATTTTTTCTCTCGTCTTAGAAAGGCAGTAGAATAAAAAAAGCTGAACTGAAATACAGAATTGGTAAAAATGGAATACAGCGGTATTGCTTTATACCACATCTGGCAGCTTGTAGTTAGCCCTTATTAGATAAATGTGTTAAGTAAAAATAATAATTTCAAATGTGCCTGAGCTTTGGGGAAAAAATGAATATGAATCCAGATTTGGCTTTGAATTAGGCAGTATGGCTCTTCTGTTTGGTCTAGATGTAAATCCAGATCTAAGCCTTGGGACTTTAGTCCTGTATCTAATGATAACGGTTTCTAAAGAGATGAAGGAATATAGTACTATAAGAAACAAATCCATTAAAGCCTCAGAGTGTTTCAATTACAGAGCCAGAGATGAAAAGAGGATGTTGGTGTGGCACTTCTTTATCACTTCAGGAGCCTTCAGGGGAGCAGAATGCTCTGCTGGTGTCACCTCTGGTGTCACTCCCCTCCATATGGGTATCTTCTTGTACCAGCAAAGCACCGATAGCACAGGGGATTTCTTGGGGTTGGGAGAAGAAGGTGGTGACAGTGGGAAATGTTATCAGATATCAACGGAGCTGTATTTGTGACATTTGAGAAGACTGCCATGGGGGTATGTCTGTAGGGCACAAGGGTTGATATCCTGGGTGTCTACATGAGTTCCTGCTGGTTGCAGGACAGGAGTAGATAGTCTGTGCTTTGGGTTTTCAGAAATTGGATGTTTTTTGATGATGGGGAGAACCTGTTGATGGGCTACATCTTGGTTGAAACAGATTAAGATTCAGAGCCACGCTGCTGGTACCGAACCATAAAAAGATTGTAGAGGAGCGTTCAAACTGGGAGGTGGGAAAAGCTGGAAGAAAGTACAGAGAAGTACCTGACATGGACTGGTGCAACACATGAGATGGATGTGTTTGATGCTCAGCATGCATTTGGAAAGTCTGGGAGGGTTACATCGATCAAAACTGAAGTAAATGGGAAGGGCTTTTGCACTCAGTGCAAAAGCAGCTGAGTAACATCGCAACAGCATGAGGTACTGGAGTGAAGACAAAAAGTACAAGTGTTCATACCCTAGTGCTGGAAGCCTGAAAAAATGTTAGGGGAGTGAGAGCTCCGTGTCAAGAGACAATCTTGACATAGCGGGTACCTCAGGGACCTAGTGAGAGGAGATAATTAGTGAGATACACTGTTGCCAAGCTACCATTAGTATGAGTGCCGGAGTGGGATGTATAGGTGGAGGAGTGACAGTGCAAGTGAAGGTTAATACAAAATGCAGCAGTGTACAAGCGTTATGGGAAAAGAGGAGCCCTGTAGTATCCTTGTGGGTGAAAATCCTGACTCTAATAATAAGTACAGTACTTAGATTGTATTGCTGTCCTCCGCTCTGCAATCAGGAAATATTAAGTGAGATTAAAGAAGCTGCCAATTTGAGACAGGTATTAATAGCAGGAGATTTCAACTACCCGTACATAGATTGGGTAAGTGCCTCATCAGAATGAGATGTAGTGAGAAAGTTTTACACGGAGTAAATAGTTGCTTCCCAGAACAATTAATCCTAGATCCTGTAAGACAAGATACTATTCCAGATTTGGCCTGGAGTGGTGCTCAGGACATGGTCCAAGAGGCATTAGTGGGTGAGCTCACTAGTAGCAAGTGCATTACAATTAGACTTAATATCACAGCAGGAGAAGGCAGGCCACATAAATCCAGTGTGTGGAGATCAGATTTCAAGAGAGGCAGAAGGTAAACATGAGGCAGACATTGAAAGAAATGGTTTGAAAAAGCAAAAAACCTACAAAGAATTCCTCAAATCCCCCACAGGCTCAGCAGAAAAGTTAAGAAGCATATCATGGTCCGAAAGTTGGCACCTGGGAAATGGAAAGCTTGTTCCAGTAAAGAGAAAGGGAAAGTCTGTACAATATGACAGGTCAGACAAAAACAGAAAATAGAATTTGAAGAAGCCCCTTTAGATAGTCAAATGCCATAGGGATGATAAGAAACCCCAGAAAGACCTCGTGAAAATGACTGTCAAAAAAGTGCCGCATGACCTTCAATGTAAATAAATGTGAGATAATCCATTAAGGGAAAATGCGTGGTTATGAATGGAAGTAGAGAAGGCCTGGGGATAGGCAGCTAAAATGGCCAAAGGGTGGAGCAGCACCTTATGAGGAGAATCTGCATAGGCTGGGACTTCAGCGGGGAGAGGAGAGGACAGGTGGGAGGTATGTTGAAACTAGCAGGTGGTTGGATTAAAATCTTAAGATTTTATCAGTATTTTTACCTGCTGTCTCCTGCTCTTGTAAGTTCTGAAGCTGTATCTACTTTGTTCTTAACTGAAGGCATCTTTTAAGTGTGCAGAGGTCTATTGCCTGTAAAGGAAAACATTCAAAAGGAGTGAACAGGCAGATGCATGAAGCTTCTGTGATCTGTGACTGGCCTGCAGCCAGTCTTTATCTGAAAATCATACTATGAGATGATGATGGCAACTGTTCATGCCTTGCAGCACAATTTGCCTTCTCATCTGCTTTACTGTACACAACGGTCCCATGCAAATTAAAATATTGTCATCCTCATTTTCCTAAAGGACAGGAAGGAAATGAGAATGGAAGGTGGTGGGAGAAAAGTTATAGGTATGGGTATGAGACGGGCAGAGCATTTAAGGTAGTGTGAAGGTAAATGCAGTGCCCCAGGTACAGTGGAAAGAGTGTGTGGAAAGGGTGGAGCAAGAAAGAATTTCATGGACAGGAGACTGGAGAGCCCTAGTATTGGGCTGTGGGGGGGAAATAAGAGGTATGTATGACGAAGGTGATTTTAGTACATTTGTAGAAGCCAATATGGCGTACATCTAGGACTATTCATCCCCACACTGGACTTTAGGACATACATACTGTATATGGTTGTGGAGTAGAGGGGCAGATTAACTTGTTCCTAAGTATATTAAGATTTTGGTACCATGCTGACTGGTTGCTCTAGAGGGTCCTAAAACAATCAAATCTGAAAAGCAAACATAAGAATTCTGCCTAATGTCATGAGCATTATAAATCCACTCACCCTCAAACTAATTTTAATACAGACAGGAAAGCAATTTTCTGACAAGAAAGCTCTTAATTGAGTGTACTAATAGCAAGTGGCAAGGAGAGGATCATAGGCTCTGTTGCAGCTTAGGAACCAGGCTGGAAAGCGGACGGAGATGAACAGTAAGAGGGATTGTCCATAGTCATTAGCTAGGGACAGCATTTCAATGTGTCTGAGCTATGAAAGAGTCCTTTTCATTGTGGCTGTGGACATGGCAGGTAATCTCAGTTGTTGCTTGTAATGTAAAGGAGGAGAATGGCAGCACATCATTGCCATGGTCATTGCTGGCATGATGCTAGTTGGGTCAGTGTGGAGGTCCTTGGCCAACAACTCCATGAGATAACAGAAGTGAGTGTGGGTGAATTTTCATCAGCTTTACAATGTTCTGAAATGTCTTTCCCAGTTGAGAGACATTTCATGTCCCACTTGTCTGTCTCTGGGTTCAATCAGAGGACTTGGAGTCCATGGGACTAAGCAGCTGGGAATGGAAAGCCTCCAGGAAATTCACCATTTTCCTTTGGCTTCCCATGTTGTTTTTATTATTTTCCTTCCCTCAGTTTGCAGCCATTTGTACTGGCAGCCCTCAGTCCCTGTGGGGGCTGAAGTGCTGAGGTCAGAGGATATCCTTAAAGCCCAGCAGAACCTGAACTTGATGCTGTCAGCTCCAGTGAGAGGGTGGAAGGCCTTGTGACTCCCTGTAACCTGTGTGGTGTGGCTGACCCCAAGTGCCAGGTCTGCGGTATCTGGCTGCCTGTAGACCTTTGTCAGCTGTCTGGTTTTTGGTGGAAGCCCTCCTGCACGAGTCAGCTTGCTTATAATAAACGAGTGAGTCATGCAATTGCAGTGTTTCCTTCTGTGTTACCGTAGGATTAGGTTGTTGCAGAAAGGCTCCACAGCTTTGACCTGATAAGGCTCTTGTTAGCTTTGACATCCCTTCTTTTCCCCTGGGGACTGCACACAGAAACATAGGCCCTGTGAGAGCAGAGAGAGTTCCCTGTCAGTTTGCTGGTGGCTCTGGCATGGCCATGCTTGGACCAGCCCCTCCATGCACAGCAGGGCAACAACACCCTGATGCGGCTTGCCCTGTGTAGCCTCTGTGGGTCAAGCTGTCTGTCGCAGGTGGATGAACCCTGTGGCAGGCACCCCATGTCCTGTGGTGGAAATAACACCAGAGCCCCACTCTCAGGAATGCATCATGGCTGCTGCCATTCCCTGCATGGGAAACAGGCATATAAATGAGAGCTCAAAGAGCACAGTGCACATCAAATCCAGGATGACTGTTTGGCTCAGACAGGGGGTGACTGGTTTGCTTTTGAGGATGGCATCTTTTGCTCTCCCTGGGAGCTGTTCTCATTGAAAGAACCCCAAGTCTGGAGAAACCACCCCACCACAGCTCCATGGAGAGCTGCAAGCTCAGCCTCAAAAGCAGGGGATGCAGTCAGCACTCATCCCCTGCAGCACTCCACTTTGTAACCACATCTTAACCAACAGAGAAGGATTTTCACCATCCAGAAATAAATGTGTGACAGTGTCTATTTATATATTCTTCCACTGTGGGCACTCCACACTCATCTAACTTTACTTTTGGAGGCAGTTCTGTTGTTACACTTTCAGGCTCAGGCCTTGGATGACTTGGTAATTGGTAATGGCTCCACCATGAATTCATTTGGACACACAGAGTAAAGGCTCTGTGGGACTGAAGATTTCAGCTGAGCTAGGGGCAACAACGTGAATCTATAGGATTTGTACTTTGACATCTCAAGGTGGTAACAGCAAACCTCAGTTGCTTTATGTCTCAGTGCCCAGGCGCCAAGTGTAGGTGCCATGGATAGGGATAGAGTGGAAGGATAACTGAAGTGTCTGGAAAGCTGCTCGGCAGGGAAGGACCTGGGGTGCTGGTTGCAGCCAGCTGCACATCAGCCAGTAGTGTGCCCAAGAAGGCTAGTGGCTCCTGGCCTACATCAAAACTAATGTGGACAGCAAGACTGGTGGAGGAGACTGAGGGAAGATCTCCTCAGTTTTGCCTGAAAGGAGGCTGCAGCTCAAAGGGTGTTGATCTCTTAGGTGACAAGAGACAGGATGAGAATAAATGGTCTCAAGTTGAAGCAGGGGAGGTTTAGATTGTTTATCAGAAAGAATTTCTTCGTTGAGAGAGTGGTCAAGCATTGTACCAAGCTGCCCAGGGAGGTGGTCAAGTCCTCATTCCTGGAGTTTTTTAAGAGATGTGTGGATGTGATACTAAGGGACACAGTTTAGTGATGGGACTCGGTAGGTCAGGTTGATGGTTGTACTTGATGATGCTGAAGTCCTTTTCCAACTAGGTGATTCTATGATTCTAATTAATTTGTAGACCTTCAAGGCTACAGAGGAACTACAAGTAGTGACAGAGCTGGAAACACGGTCATAAGATCTGGATTTGAATTCCAAGGGTGTGTACAGAACTTTCTTGTTCCAGTGCAGAGGTCCAACCCACTGCACTAGAGGCATATGCTTCATACTGCCCTGTTCAACCATAGGTGTGGCAGGAGATAAAAAAAAAAAACAAACATCATCATCCAATGGAAGAACAAGGAAATTATAGATATGCAAATTGATATTACCCAAACTTGGTTTCCCTGAGATAGAAGAAGCTGGTGTCAGCCAACGCAATGCTCCCGTTCCCTGTGGAAATGTACAAATTTACACTAAGCAAGGAGCTTGAAATGTGCATCTAGTAGAGGAAGTGTTACGTAGGATTTTGGAAGAAAAATATTTTCTGCCCTTTTTAGAAAAAGGAACGTAACTGTGCTGTTTTCTGCAACACAAATAGTGCAGTGCACTCGGGGCTGGGAAGTACTGGTTTCTCCAGAGTCCTGGAGCTGAGGTGGAATATGGCCACACAGAAAAATCCTGGAGTCACATTGCTCAGTATTTTTGAGCATTTTGCTTTGCTGAGTGTTTCCCTTGCTGAATCATGACTGTGGGTCTGGCAGAGCTTCACCTGAACAGTGGTTGATAAGCTTCAGTATCTAAGGATGGATTAATTTCATAAATGAAAAGACAGCAGTGCTTCCAAAGGCAGAGGATCTCCAGGGACCTCTCTGCAGGAGATGGGTTCAGATTCCCCCTCCAGTGTGGCCTTGGTCACCACAGATGAGATTGCTTTGCAGAACCTATTAAAAGACAGATTACGATCTCTCACAGAGGTCATTTAGCAAACAGGGAGACAAATTGGCGGCCCTTCTCTGAGGAATACTTGTTTTCCTCTCAGTACTCAAAACAATCTGCGGAATGCATTTGGATCCAGCTTGATTTAACCCTCTCATCCTTAGGAGAAGTCATTCGTGTCCTGCCTACGTGATAGGGAAGGGGCAAGCTGTTCGCCATCCCATGGGGACCAAGAAGCTCGAGGATGCTGTTGCAGCTTTTGTGGGGTTTGTGCCTGGGCTGCCTGGAACCCACTCCCATTCTGGCTTCCAGAGCCACATTGGTTTTCAGAAGCACGCAGCAGGGTTTGTGGTGTGCGTGACGAGAGGGTGACTAAACCTGGCTGGCATACGGTTACATAAATTTGCATCAGCCCCTATGTTGTATGTAAAGCACGGGAATGACTCAAAGGCAGGATCTGCTGTGGCACGTAGCGTCTGCTGGCTGTCACTGGTTGACTGCCCAGGGCAAAGCTGCAGTTGGGTCTGCCATAGTCTGCCCTAGATACCCTCATCTGCCATAGATGCTGGCACCTGGGTGCTGGTGGTGCTGGCATCTCTTGAATCCATCCACTGGGGGGGGCGGTTTCTGGTGCTGAACCTCAAACCAGCTGACCAGTGGGTCAGCACCATCTGGAAATGCAATATTGTGTATGTGGGCTGTTGAAATGCAAAACAACTGATAGGAAAATGAGCCCCATATCTCTGCAGTGGTGATTCCTCCACTGCCCATACAAGGCAAAACCACGTTTAGATGTAATGATAAAGGATTCACTGTGAGAAACTCAGCTGTGAGCCCTCTTGAGCTTAGGATCCAGGCTGAAAACCTAGAGCAAAACATGTTGGACTGAAGAGAAATATTTTGCTGGTAAGACAGAGAGATTAAGAAAAATAGTTTTATTCAAGAAAGAGTGCATTCTTCATATCTGTCCTACATATTCAGAATCATACCTTCAAATCGCAAGATTAAAAATAAAACCTATTTTTTTCATATTGAAGATAACTTTCTGGATGATGGAGCTTAGATTTCTATGCTTTATGGTTCTGTTTTTCTTCCAGCACCACAAGTCCCTTTCCCTCCACCCCACTCCAAACTCTTGGGTAATTCCTGGCTCCAGGAGCTGGGGTGTTCAGAAAGAACCAAGAATCACAGGATGGGCAGTTCTGGCACTGTCTGACTTCACCCGGTAATAACTACATCAACTGAAGACAGATGGCAAAGTGCAGTTTTGTCATGTTTTACGTGGATTAATGATTTCAGTAAACAGTTTTTCACATTTGTATATGTTAGGGGCAGCCCAGCATCTTAGAAAACTCTCTGAGCTTTCTCTTGCTTTCTTGGTGGCTGCATTCGAAGGCTGAGTTTGTTTGATCTGCCTCAATCCCTTCTAATGTTTGTCATTTGTAATAGCCACCAGACTGCAGTGAGACAGCAGTTGCTGATCCCCGAGGGGTCTGGTTTTCCCTTGATGTATCTGTAACTCCTTTTATAATCGTAAGAGTTATTGGTACATACTGCGGGGATTAGTTAATGACCTGCGATGTGCAATCCAGCAGGGCATGGCTCTCCAGTGTCTCCCATTATCTGCTGTGTGGTGGTGATTTCTGAGTGCTCTGAAGACGTGCCTTCATTAAGCTGCAGTGCATGGTGGGGACAAATATCACTGCTCTTGTTTTGAGATGGGAAAACCGAGATGTTCCTTGTTCTGTGGGTAAGCAACGTGAGATGCTGCAAAGTCAAACAATTTGTGGTAAGCTAAGCCTTGTTCCTATGGTCAGGCTACTGTGGTTTAACAAGTCAGCTGTCCTTGTCTGTGCTCTAGCAAGGGCCATGGATGTCCTGTTATCTGGGGGCAACTTCTGGGAGATAAGCTTAGCTGAGAGGAGAGGTGAAGCTGTCATACACGAGGTTAAGCTTGATGAAGGTATCAAGTGTGCTCACATCTCACACGGCATTGCTTATGACATTATTTACAACCTCACAGAAAAGCCTCCAGGATTGGGTGTGGGAACAGGCTAGTGACATGCTTGGGTCCCTAAGTTGTAGGCCATACTAAAGACGCACTTGCCCATACTTTCATCCGATTGTCAGAAATGCTAGGAGTAATCATCAAAGGGGAATGTGGCAGCATGAAGGAGTGTTCCTGCTTGTTGGGCAGCATCTATGTTGGTATTTACATGTACACCCTAGAAATGTTCAAGGCCAGGTTGGATGGGGCAACCTGATCGAGTGCTTGATTTAGTGGTTGGCAACTCTGCCCACAGCAGGGGGATTGGAACTAATCTCTGAGGTCCCTTCCAACTCAAACCATTCTATTATTCTATCACATGGTCACCATGTTGAATGTCCCTGCAGCCCAATATGAAGCTCAAGTCCCAGGGCAGTATATACTATCCAGGAATGAGCCGTACAACCACTGTGTTGCACGTCTAATTCCTGGCCAGATGTAAAACAAACACATGGTTTCTGTGTTATCTTGACCTAGACCAATGTTGCTATTTTGGGGTTTTATGTCAGAAGCACAAAAAATCCTGGAAATCATGGATGGAAAAGACCTATGAGATCATCTCTTCCACCCACAAGATTGTTCCCTGCAAAATATTCTCCAATGCTTTGTCCAAAGCAGTCTAAATTCATTTTGAAGGGGGATCTTAATGCTTCCCCAGGGGAAAGCATCTTGCTGTGTGCCAAGGAGAACTCATTTATTCTCCATCTACAGTCCAAAGTCAATTTTATTGAGTTTAAACCTGCCTCTCCAGATTCAAGTCCCTGAAACTGCTCCTGCTCTTACTGCTGTTGGTACACTGCATGGCACAAGGGCTTGCAGCAGGAAGAGCTGAACACAACATGGCCTGGAAGTCTGGGATGGGGAGCAGAATAAACCCCCCATGATTCTGGTGGAAACAGAGACCTACTCCACCTGGACTGCCATAAGTCCATGGAGCTGAGTGGAATCCACCTGCAGGTGCTGAGGGAGCTGGCTTGGGCAGGTACACTCTTTGCTGGGTAAAGAACTGGCTGGGGGTGTGGGCCCAGAGAGTGGTGGTGAATGGAGCTGGCAACTGGTCACAAGTGATGTTCCCCAGGAGCTGGTATTGAGGCCTATCCCGTTCAATATCTTTACTGATGACCTGGTTGAGGGGATTGAGTGCACCCTCAGTAAGTTTGCATATGACACCAAGTTGGCAAGAAGTGTCAATCTGCCTGAGGGTGGAAGGCCCTACAGAGGGATCTGGACAGGCTGGATTGGTGGGCTGAGTCCAGTGGGATGAAGTGCAACATGACCAAGTGCTGGGTCCTGCACTTTGGCCACAACAACCCCAGGCAATGTAACAAGATTCAGGCCAAGTGGTGGAAGATTGTGTGGAGGAAATGGACCTTGGGATGTTGGTCAGCACTTGGCCGTACATGAGCCAGCAGTGTGCCCACGTGGCCAAGGACAATGGTATCTTGGCTTGTATCAGAAATAACATAGCCAGCAGGAGCAGGGAAATGATCATCCACTTGTACTCAGTTCTGGTGAGGCCACACCTTGAGTACTGTGTTCAGTTTAGGGTCCCTCACTATGCTACAAGAAAGACATGGAGGCCCTGGAGCATGTTCAGAGATGGGCAGCAAAGCTGTGAGGAGTCTGAAGCACAAGTCTTATGAGGAGTGACTGAGGGAACTGGGATTGTTCATCTGGAGATGAGGAAGCTCAGGAGAGACATTATTGCTCTCTACAACTACCTGAAAGGAGGTTGTAGTGAGCTGGGGTCAGCCTCTTCTCCCATGTAACTAGTGATAGGAAGAGAGGGAATGACTTCAGTTTGTACCAGAGGAAGTTCAGGTTGGATATTAAGATAAATTTATTCTCCAAAAGAGTGGTCAGGGGCTGGAATGGGCTGCCCAGGGAGGTGGTGGATTCACTTCCTCTGGAGGTGTTCAAGAAACATGTAGGTGTGGTACTTAGGGACATGGTTTAGTGGGGAAATGGTGGTAGGTGGACGCTTGGACAAGATTATCTTGGAGGTCTTTTCCAGCCTTGGTGATTCTCTGATTCTGTGATTCTGTGTTGCACCAGGGGAGGTTTGGATTGGCCACTAGGAAGAATTTCTTCATGGAGAGAGTAGTCAAGCATTGGAACTGACCAGGGAAGTGGCTGAGTCCCCATCTCTAGAGGTATTCAAGAGATGTGTAGAATGTGGCACTGAGGGACATGGTTTAGCATGGGACTCAGTAGATCAGGTTGATGGTTGTCCTTGATGATGTTGAAGGTCTTTTCCGACCTAGATGGTTCTATGATTCTAAGTGGTTAGTAGCTTCCTGATGGATGGGTTAGACCATCTCAGTGTGTCCATATGCTTGGGCTCCTGGGCAGGGTGCTGTGGACAGCAAGCCTCTGCCAACCCTTTTCACACCTAAGATGCTGCAAGCTATTAACAGCATCTGCTAACAAGCCCCATCACATTGTTGAGAAGTCTATTTTTAATACAGAATGCAATTACAAAAGAACAAAAAACATCAATTCATAACAGATTTTACAGATATACTGGAAAAGAAAACACTGCATCTGCAGGGTGGGAACTCTGTGTGCCCATTCCTTGCTCCATCCCATCTGTGTGCCTGCTCTCACCCTCATGTCCCCTGGGAGTGGAGATGGAAACCTCTGCACTGAGCTCTGCCAGTGCAATTGGATGCCAGGGAAAGGGTTTTGCCAGTACTTAGCAGGAGCCAGCTCTTGCTTCACTGCAGCAGTTAAACACAGCAGCACCACAAACTCATGCAGTCCTCCTGGCATGGACTGAATAGCTATTTGTGTTTTATTTTTTTGCACAGGGGAAATTTTCTTCTTGGGCTCCTGAGCACTCATGTGAAACATGAAATGAACCGACCCCAAAGCTCACCCAAGTGTTGGTGAGATCCATAAGCTTGTAGTGAACAACATTTTCCCTCCTTTAGTCACGGAGGAGTCTCAGCCTGGAATCACTCAGCAGCTGGTAACGTTCAGCTGTCTTTCCTTCGTGTTTTCAGTGGGATTCAAACAACTTGGGAGAGTATCGATTTAAAGCCAAGGATCACAACATGAGGTCTCACTATGTGACCTTCTTTGGGCAAGCTTTCTGTAGGGGCCACAGTTGTCACCGTTGGTGGGCTACGGTGGCCAAGGGGATGCCGTGGGACCCACATGAGTTGCGTGACTCCACACAGGGAATGTATCAGGTTGTTCAGTTGTTTGGCTTTTAGCTTTTTTTTGGTTTTGCCTGGCAGCAGATCCTACGTAAGCTGAAACCCCTGAGACTTGTGCAGGGCAACTACAGCCCATCTCAGCCATATGTGCTAATGCACAAATGAATAGAGGAAGGAAAAAGTCTTCATGTCTACAGGCAAGTCCTGTTCATTTTGAGCACTTGCTGTGGGTAAAAGGAGTAGGGCAAAAAGTGTCTTTCAGATCAACCTCTCCTTGCTCTTGGTTCCAACATTTTTGCTGAACCTGTTTCTCCTACCTGCAGTAATGGCACAGCTTTACCATGCTTCTGCCTCCTACTAGCAATAATCCTCCCATCTCACTCCCATTAATTATCCCATATTCATCTAACTTTTTTTCTGATTCATCTATTTTGCTCTGCTCGCATTTATTTTCTCTGCAAATTCCTCAGGCCAGGGGCTGTGTATATAAGGCATATAATGAATGTCCAGCAGGATTTCAGTGTGCAATTTGACTCGACTCAAATTTTAGAAATGAAATTAATTCCTGCAACAAAAGAATATAAGGCTGGACAGGGCTCTGAGCAACCTGATCTAGCTCTAGGTGTCCCTGTTCATTGCAGGGGAGTTGGACTAGATGACCTTTAAGGGTTCCTTCCAACTGATGCTGAGATTCTAAACCTCATTTCTTATCAGACTTTGGCTGTACAGTAATTGAATCATGTAGAAGTACAAGAGAAACATCCAAAAATTCTGTTCTTCCCAATATCAAGCACAAACACTTAAAGTGTACTGGCTTTGTCCAGTTCTCCACATTCAATGGTGCCTGCAGCCACTTCTTACCACCCACAAAGCCTGCGTTCAGAGTAACCAGGCTGAGCCATTAGCATCCTTAGCTGTGCATTTTGCTCTTTGAGCTTCACACTGCTGCTTTGCTGAGCACGTTTGTGCTGATTCACTGAAGCACAGTTCATTTGTTTTATCGATAGATCCATGGTACAGTGGGGAGAGTCGAAGTGAGCCTGAGATTGCAGTATTGAGCCCTTTGTCTCTCAAATCATTGCACCAACCCCTGGATCAACAAGGGACAAGCTGATGGTTTTTGTGTGACAGTTTGGAGGTCACAACTGTGCTGGCAGCAGAGAAGCTCACTGGCTGTCATGCAGCACAGAGAGACTTCTCTGGTATTATAAACTCTGGACCAATTATTCTTGCTTGACTCATACAAAATTCAGAGAAATTGACTGTCAGAGCAAAACCCTTCTGCATTTCCTGCCTTGCATTCATTTCAAACTAACAGTGGAAACACAAAATCTCTTGAGTTTTATTATAAAATTACTAAAGAACCAAGAGGCCATGTCCTTCCAAGTGGAGGTCTCTGCAGCCTCAGCTATGAAGCCGCTCTCCATTTTTGTAGTTACCCACTTGCAGGAAGTAAAGGAACTTGATATAATGGCTTTGCAGATACATTGTTGATAATTATTGGCAGCACTGTAGACTCAGCTGATATTTTGCTCTGTTGCTGGAGATGCAAACCCAAGTGCTCATAGCTTGGACACGTCAGCCGAACACCTGGGGAAGACGTTGAAGCTTTTTATTCTTTATATCCACTTCCGTATAAACAGAGGAAGGAGTCAACCACAAACTCACTGTAGCCTGAAGACACCAGCCTGTTCATTATGTATCTCTTCACTGGGGTGCATGCAAGCATGGATCACTTCTGCTACTTTTCATAGAGTCATTAGGGCTGGAAAGACCACTAAGAACATCTGTTCCAATCATCAACCCATGCCCACCGTGCCCTCTAACCCATGTCACCCAGTGCTACATCTGCCATCCTCTTGAACATCTCCAGGGATGGTGACTCCACTGCCTCCCTGGGCAGCTTATGCCAATGCCTCACCACTCTTTCTGAGAAGAAATTGTTCCTGATATCCAACCTGCATGGGGATTGTTCTCTGTGAAGGGGCTCCATCCTTCCTCTCCTTGGGGTGAGCACCACTGGTAGTGTCTTTGACCACGGCAAGGTATGGATGCACATGGGGGCACTGGATAGGAGGTCATCAGGAGGCTCTTGGATGTTAGAATCAAGTTGTGCAAATGCAATACCACTCCAGTTTGTTTACTCTTCCGTGATTAATGGAAAAAAATCATACCCCCCAAAATTCCTACTTTAATTCCCTTCTGAGTTTCCATGAGCTGCTTTCTGCCTGCAGGTGTCCCTTTTGGCATAACTGTACTGAAAGAGAACCAAACCTTGGTGTTCTGAGACCAAGCTGCAAGTGCTAGGTTTGCTTTGGAAGCCGACCAGGAACATTCCTCGTTGGTGCAGAGATTTTCCCCTCATTAAGGTTTTCACACTTACGAGAACACCAATGCACCTGGGGGCTCTGGCACTGTTGACTCCAGCATGTGAGGGGACACGAAGGGAGCAGTGTCTTTACTGTAAAATAATTCCTGTGGGCACTGATAGGTCATAGGTTTTAAGGGCTTATCTGTGCCACAAACCTGAGTGACACGGAGCTATTGGTCTCACCAGCCCCCCAGGCTGGTTTGCTTGCAGGGTTGGGCACCCAAACAAGGTGATGTAGCTAAACTCCACCTGGAGCAACCTCATTTGGGGTGTTCTTGTGTGCTGTGTTTTTTTTTTGTTGTTGTTGTTTGGTTTGTTTTTTGTTAGTTTTTTTCACAGCAACAATGTGGCCAAACTCTTAATGCAAGGGCTAATTGACCTAGGGATTTGTAGTTTCAATTCAAAGGTAAAACAGTGGAGTTCTTCACCATTTCAACTAAACAGCCAAGCTCTCCATATAACATTCTCCTATCCTGTTGTCTAAGCACTGATAAGGGTCATAAGACAGGATCTCAGCAGTGGATTACTTTGTGGTATAATCCTTCCTTGCTGTTTCACATCTCAGTCTTTTTTTGTGTGCAGCTTTTCTAATAGAAGCATTTGTTTGCAGCAGCAAGGAAACTGCAGACTCTGTGCCTCGTGCTTCTAATGAATAGGGCAATGAGAGGTAAAATCTAATTGTTTACTAGCAAAACAAACAGACAGACAAGACACTGTATAAGTACAGTCAGAGTAGATGGTCAGCCCCAGAGAAAAATGGGGAATTTGCAGTGTGATACTTTATATAAACAGAATACTCCATCTAGCTCCAGTGGCATGTATGGATGATTAATTGCAATAACGTGCCAGTTGCAGTTGGCAGGAGATGCTCTTTAGCACTGGCACATTGCAGGAGGCTGATCAATCAAGTTTGCATAGTGTGTGGGTCCAAAATCAACATGGTCCTTCAGCTCCAGCACATGAAACAAGCAGGAGTTACCAGAATGAAACCAGTCTCCTTTCTTTTGGCTGGATGGTAGACTTTATTAAGGTTGAAGGCACAGATTGCTTGTCAGAAGATATTAGGTTTATTGCTGTATCTCACAATGGTTCTTCGCGTTCTCTTGTCCCAGAAGTATGACTGTTCATTGCCTCTATTTCTGTGCCGATAAAATGGGGATTACAACATCACTTATCTCACAGGAGTATTATCAGCTTGAATGAATTAATATATCTGAAATCCCTGATGGAAGGTGCAAAGTCGTTTCATAAGAGCTCACAATTCCAGCTAGAAAACAGTTTTGTATGATGAATGCTGAGGTTAAAAAGGTGTGAAGATAATTTAGCTTCCAAATGCTGTGAGCCTTGATGCAGCACCAGATAATCTGTGAACCCAAGCCCTTGATACCAAGTGGTTAATCAGGATCAGACTCTGCATGTGCGTGTTGAAACCAATAGAACCAATAGGTCTATGTGCATAATACTATAACGTTGACCCAAAATCATGATAGACACATGTTCTTTAGACTTTGTGAACAGGAACTCTTTATATTTTTTATTTTTTTTTCCTGAGAGAACCTCTTATTTGCTGACAGTGAGCTTTTTGCTCTAGAAAAAAGAGCAGTCTTGTCGTGAGTTGTGGATGTGAAATTCATCACACTCTTAGTGCTGCAGCAAAAGCTATTTTGCTATTTGGAAGTTGGAGATCTTCACAGGGTCCACGTGTTTATGATGACTAATTTCTCACTCTCAGCTAAGAATTACAAAATCTAAGAGTTCCCGGTGGGATAAATGGGACAGGAATAAGGGTGATGGTTTGCAGCTGTCAAGGTGAAAAGTGAGAAAATATCCACTTATTGCACTAGGCAGGCTCCTAGTGCTAGCTTTGCCAGGAAGGATAAGGGTCTCTCCACAGCTCTAAAGCTTCCATGAAGGATGCTGTAAATGCTGCTAAAGAGTAAAAAAATGGTCATCCAGAGGGTACCTTGGGAATAGTGCCCAGCCTGCTCTACTGCCATGTCATGTGACATGGCCCTTCAGCCTTAGCTCCCTCAGCAATAAAACTATATATCCCCTGGGTTGCTTTGACACTGGGTTTGTGGCAGTCGTCAATGTGCACAGAAGCACTAGGGTTATGTGAGTGTGCATATTCAGTAAACTAAGGCAACAAGCCTGTTTCGAGATTCTGCTCTTCTCCAACCCCATTGCGTCTTGCTTGGCAACAGAAGGGAATCACAGTGTAAATACAACAGACTCCTACTCTGATTCCTTCTCTCAAAGATGTGAAGCTGTGTAAGAGAATGTTGCAGCATCCTAACAACTGAAGAGTTTTGTATTAGCTCTGACCCTACTGTGATCTTCTGGGAACCTGCAGAGACTTAAGATGAAGTTCATCTGCCCAAGTATGGGTAGATACGTACATAGGAACTGGTCAGCTTGGATTCACTTTGGGAAGGTTGGAGCCAGCAGAGATGTTTAGGATAAGTCAGATGAGGTGCCAGTCTCTTTGATGAATACAGCCTGAGCTCAATGAGTGAGATGGGACATAACTTTGCACACTGTAGATGTGTTTCACAGCTACTATTGGGTTGACATCATCATTGTTCATTGTTATGATAGCATGATGGTTGTCCTTAAAACCTCTGCTCAACTACCACTTAATCTTATGGATATTCAAAGTTCTCTTGATGGATATAGACCACACATCAATACCTCAGAGAAGAATGTAATGATGGCAACCATTCATACCAAGGTCATGAGATCATTGGCTCTCTTTTGTAAAAGTGTATGTAATATGTGTGTGTGTGTGTGTTAAGGATAAAAAGTTTGGGAAGATGGACTTCTAGAACTCTACATGGTACCCATTCATCAAGATAGGTTTACTGTTACTCCAGTGTCTCTGACCTCAGAGTAATACTGAAAAAGCAGCTAAAGTGGTGAAACCTGTCCTGGGACCGGGAAGCATTGACAGTACAAGGGAGCATTGTCTGTAAAATCAGGTAGCATTAAACTCTAATTGGAACTTAGACCACATCAGTAGGCAAGGGAAGAGCAACTGATGTCATCTACCTGAACTTCTGTAAGGCCTTTAATGCAGTCCCCAGCAACATTCTTGCCTTTGAATTAGACGGACTTTTAGATGGATAAGGAGTTGGTTGGATGGCCACATCCAATGAGCTACAGTCAATAGATGAATGACTGAATTGAATCCATTAATGAATGGTGTTCCTCAAGGCACTACTACTATTAAAAAACTTTATCAACGATACAGAAACTGGGATAGAGTCCACCTCCAATGAGTTCATAGATGATACCAAGCTGAGTAGTGCAGTTAGTACACTAGAGGTAGGATACCATCCAGAAGAACCCTGATGGGCTTGAGGAGTGGAACCATGTGAATCTCATGAAATACAACAAGATCCTACTTGTGGGTCTGGGCAGTCCTCACTCTTGCTACAGACTGAGTGATGAATGGACTGAGAGCAGCCCTCCAGAGATGAACTTATGGGTACTGGTGGGTGAAAAATTGAATAAGAGCCAACATGCATATACTTCAGTCTGCATCCCCTCCAACTCAAACCTTTCCATGTTTCTATACATTAATTAACCCGAACTATGCTGCTAGCTAGTGACTTGATGAAAGCCTTCATTCCAGCTGAATCCTCAGGAGTTCCTGAATTGTCTTTTAAACTAAGCAGAGGAATACGATCTGATATCATGCCTACTGTTGATCAGGTTAGATACACTCTTTGTTTAATTCCTGGCTTTTTAAAATGGATTAGGATGGTCAAATCTGTTTCTGGAGCTGGGCACACTGATGACTGGGAATTGTGTGTATATGAAGTCTGAATGCAGGTTTCTCATAATACAAAGTTGAAAATTTTAGTTAGGAATCACAGGCAGTGTGCAACAGCCTTAATAATAGAAAGTAAATCAGCAAAGACCCAGCATTAGCTACAAGAGTGCTTGGTGTTACGCTCTGTCTCTGGATGTACTTTTATAGAATACCTCACGCTGAAAATTTAATTAATCAGAGAAGGGTTATCACATTACCAGCCTGACCAAATTATTTTTAGTGAAAAAATGTGTGTTTAAAAGCCTAAATGCTGCTGTTACTATGACTAATTATCCCCAGAAAATTGAAAGCACACAAGAAATTATCTAGAAAGAACATTTAGACATCATCTATCTTCTGAAAAACATTTGTCCAAATGTATTAAGGAGAATATTATTGCAGCATAAGATGTTGGCCACTTGGAATATATTTTTCTGCCTTCTCTTTAAATTCATTCTTGCTACAATTTGTTTTTAATACAGTGTCAGAATGGATTAAAGATTTATTGAATTTTTTTAACTGCGATGATTCTCTGGAAGAGATTGATTTCCCTGACGCCTCTGTTTCTGTGTAATTTTTGTGTTATTTATGAAATAATGAGAAATATACATCAAAGTAATGGGAGCAGCAGTGGCACGGAGCACTAGTGACATGTCACAACGTGTGGGTCAACAAGGAGTCTCATCTCTTGTATTTATGAGCTGTGACGGTATCACAGAGATTGCAGCTTGCAGAAACAAACTGATTGCCAAAGCCAGAACTAGTGGAGCGTACACATATAAATCTGTGCACTCTTATATTAACTGAGGATCAGGGTTTATTAATTACACAGGACCTCATGATGACATATCTTGTAGAAAAAGAACAAAGCACACAGTGAAACTCTATAGTTTTACATTAGGCAAAACAGAGAAAGGACTTTTACAACCCAGCATGGATTTAGGAAAGTGAAATTTACTCCTACTCAGAGAGTTATGCAAACTAAGAGCATCCTTATGTTATAAATGGAGGTTTAGCAATGGATTATCCCTGTGCCAGTAATTTACAACAGACTGATAATTACAGCAGGGAAATAAATAGCATATATTTGCTCTTTCTTAGGAAATGATGGAAAACAAAACAAAACAAGCAGACAAATCTCAGGGAAAGGAATAAAAGGTCAGTTACGTAGATTACATAGGACGCACAGAGAAATCAGCAAACATGTATTTGATGACTACTTTTTTTGGCTGACACAACAAGGCAGAACCAATACTGCAAACACTCCTGAAAAAGTGCCACATCTCTGTAGTAGAAAGTGGTAGTGGTTGACACTATCTCTGCACCAATCTGGTAGAGAGATCAATGGGATGGGTACAAGTGCTTGAGGACAGCACGTTTTTAAGTCAGCTTTGCTCTGGAAGTCAGCGTCCCATTGAACGAAACCCTTTGAGCTTTGTCAAACTTCTGTCCCCTAAAATCTTTGGATCATTACATAGGGCTCAAGACTATGTTCTAAATTAAATCCTTTTATAGTCACTTTGGAGGAGAAATGGGCAGGGTGGAATGCCTATGGCAGGGAAACTGAATGTTAATAACCAGCCCAGTGAATCAAACAGCCAAAAAAAAAAATAATAGGAAAAGGGAGAACAAAGTACCTATTACTGCTGCCTTTGCACATGCAAGAAGTCCTATGTTCAGCCCTGCAACGATCCTTATATATGTTCTCAAAATCAAGGACCTGAGTTGTATGTCTAAGCATAGCAAGTTCCAGTGAAATTTCCTCTTAGAATGAATATTATGTTTTGTTTTCTGAACATTTCCAAGACTAGGAAGAAGACTTTGATTGCCCCAGTATAACTTTTGAGCCAAGTACTCTGCTAGCATTCAGCCTGTTTAGGTATGCTCATACATAGGAAATGGAAAGAAATAAATAGGGGTTAACCTTCAGATCAAATTAATGGCATAAAACAGTAAGTGGATGTTGCAAATTATTCTCATGTTTCTTTTCCTAATGATTAAGAAAGACCACAGTGATGTAAGTAATAAGTAAACACTGACTGAGCATATTTTGGAATTCCTGTGGAGCTTTTCATCAGCAGAGCAGGCCTAGCCCTGCTGTGGTAATTACATGATACACAGCACATTTGTCTCACCCTTCATTCTCCTTATATGAACAACAACCACTCTCAAGCTTTCTGTAATAAAACAACTGATATCTCCAAATAATTATTTATGCTAATCACCAAGCTCCAAAAAAATATTCATTCCAAATAATGGCATCCCTTTATCATTTGTGCAGCAAATGAAGACACATTAGTTTCTGGAGAGCAGCATCGACTTTCATCATGTCCTCCCGACACAGCAAGTCCTCACATTGCCTAATGTGCTGTGTGAATTGTCACTGGAAGCCTAAACAGGCTTTAAAGTCATGCTGCAGCTGCTTTGAATTTTAGCGAGAGAAGATGGCTTTGTAGCCACAGGTTGCTCCCTACAAAGCCTTTCTTTCTGAATAATGGGGTTCTTATATTGCACTGTGTTTTTACAGTTGCTTTGCACACTGTCAGCATTTGTGGGTGTGTCGAGACAGGGGTTGGCCTCTTCTCCCAGGTAACAGCAATAGGATGAGAGGGAATGACCTCAAGTTGTGCCAAGGGAGGTTCACGTTGGATATTAGGAAAAACTTCTCCAAAAGAGTGGTCGAGCACTGGAACAGGCTGCCCAGGGAGGTGGTGGAATCACTGTCCCTGGAGGTGTTCAAGAAATGTGTAGATTTGGTATGTAGGGACATGTTTTAGTGAGCAGTATTGGTAGTAGGTGGACAGTTGGACTAGATGATCTTAGAGGTCTTTTCCACCTTTATGATTCCATGATTCTATGACTTCTTACTGTTGACTTTTGAAATTCACAACCCAACTTAACGCAGTGTACGTATATCCTGAAGAAGGGGCAGGAAACCATCCACTTCAATAGCTAATAGATTGAAGGTTGCGAGAAAGAAAAGGAAAAAAGGGCTTTTTGGGGAAGTTTTTGTCCAGATTTGTCCTTGTTTAAGAGGTCTGGTGCTTTATTTGGTTTAGGACAAAAGAAGTGGAGATTCTGGCCTGTGATCAGCATTGGCTGTGCTCCTACAGTTTAGCGACTCACCGCTGTTGGACATACGTGCTTGTTGTTTCAGGCTTTATCTGACTGGTTTCATCATGGGAGGAGGAGTGAGTGCACATGGCTGTAACATCCCTCACTACTGGCTGTACATCTGTGCCCTAAGAAAACATCAGTTTGAGGCTTCCCAGATGTCTTTGTCCCCATAAAACAATGATTAGCTCAAAAACATTGAGGGCCACCAAACCGATACATTGGCTGGAACCCATCACAGGAGAGAGAGAGAAAACTAGGTTTGTTCAGCCTGGAGAAGAGAAGTCCCAGGGATGACCTTTTTTGCTGTCCTGGGAGTACATGGAGAAGATGGACTCCAACTCTGCTCAGAGCTGTGCAGCAATAAGGCACAAGTTATGAGATGGGAAATTCCAACTAAGTGCAAGAAAACTTTTTACCATGAGAGTGCTCAGCCTTCATGGAGGTTCTCTAGAGTGGCTGGGGGACCTCCACTTTGGCTGTATGCAGAATATGGCTGGACATAACCCCGAGCTGTGGGATCTAGTTCGATATGCTTTGCATAGTTGGCTAGACTAGAGACATCCAGGTTTTCCTCTCAGCCCAAATTATGTGATGACCAGTGACAAATCCAGGGTATGAATAGACTCGTATTTGCTGTTGATTCTCCCTGTTGTGTTGTGGGGCTGGGCTCATGACAGCACTGGCTGGTTTAGGGCTGTGGGTATCTCAGAGGCAGATGGGAGCCACAGGTAGTGTTGGAAATGAGCATCTCTCAGTGGGGTGCTGTGGACCACCTGCTGTGGACTAGAGGCTGGATGGGCCGAAATGCAAAAGAGCCCTTCTGTGAGATGAGAGGGAATGCTGGCTCCTGTGGGAGCATAGCTGATGGGTTTTTACCAGCTATTTAACACAGACCTGGCATTCCTTGCTTCCTTGGAAACTTCACGTAGCTGAAGGATGCTGTGTTTCTGTCTTGTTTTGATCATCACTCCTTGAAGCCTTTACCCTCAGGCTGGCCTCCAGCTGCCACTCTGTGCACCAGTGTGCTGCTCAGTGTCACAGCATTTTATTGACACCCCATCAGCAGCCTTTCCAGCCCCCTCTGTGGAGACTGCCAGGAGCTGTCAGCTGCTCCCCCAACACTCCTGCACATTTTGGCCATTCCTGGGCTCCTGCCTCTTATGGATGCAGCTCACTGCAAGCAGAGACCATGGAGCTTGGCATAGGATACAGACAGGAGCTAAATTTACCTCTGTATTTTTTTGTAAGTTCAGAGGCCTTCCTATACCAAAGGTGGAAGTTTCCTGCTCACTGAATATGCCCCTTCTGCATCCTGCTTCATACTTGCTAAAATGTGCCTACGGAAGCAATACTGGAGGCCAAATGGGGGAGGCTCTCAGTGAAGCCCTGAGCATCCCTTTGGAGTCGGTGTGTTGTTAATTTGCTTTCAAACTGGAGAAATAAACTCTTGTGGTTAAAATGGCTCTGAAATAAGCAGATATTTTCTGGACAGGCTCTTAAAGACATTTCCTAGCACCTAAGCACTAGGGAATGGAGTGAACCAGACTTGCCTGGACATCAGTACCCACAAATTCAATTTTCACATTTTGGAAATGCGACCTGTCCATTTGAGTATTTAACCCTCCAGTCATCCTCAGCGGAGTGCTCTGAAATATTTGTCATGTATGCTCTTGTCCACCTGCTTTATCTCCTCTTGTTGCTTCATAACTAATGTGAAGAGATATGTGGCTAGTGTTTTTGGGTTGGATATGAGGAAAAATTTCTTCTCAGAGAGAGTGGTGAGGCATTGGAACAGGCTGCCCAGGGAGGTGGTGGAGTCACCGTTCCTGGAGGTGTTCAAGAAAAGGGCAGATGTGGCACTGAGGGACGTGGGGATGATGGGCATAGTGGGGATGGGTCGATGGTTGGACTAGATGATCTTAGTGGTCTTTTCCAATCTTAATGATTATGTGATTCAAACACAAATATATTTAACAAGGTGCTTTCTTTCCAGAGGTTTGAAACTTCTTTATTTAAAAATCTCTGAACACATTGTAGGCTCCAAACAGTTAAACCTCAAAATGTTTATTTGGGTTCGGTAAAAGATGGATCTTCACATCAAGGTCACGCATTTACTTGTGATAGAGATCAGCAGTGAAAATGATGAGAAAACAAATTGTTTTGAAATGTTTCCTCCATTTTTTTGCCTCTCACTTTTGGTTCCCAAACCCAGTCTTGTTCTGCATCCCAAAGTGTCTGTGTCCTGCCCTCCTATATGGACTGTCCTGTGCTTGTGATGGCTACCTGACCTGGCCTCAGCATAATGAAGCTGTAGCACAACAAGGTGCAGAGCATCCTGATATCAGTCGGATCTGTTCCTATTCCCAGGGGAGTTTATTCACATTTCCCAACTTATCCTCTGCAGAACCGAGGGGACGTGAAAGCAGCTGAGGGGGAGGGGTGGGGCTAGCTAGCAAAATACTAGGAGAAAATCACTCAGTGTTCTTGCTAGGCATTAAAGAATCCCAATTTTATGACCTTTTCTGAAGTCGTGTCAGCAACACAAAAAGCATTTCCCGGTACAACCCAGTGGATTTCAGCTTAACGGCTGCAGCAGATCTCTGCCCACAGAGGGGAGTGTCAGGGCCTGGGGCTGGAGCCAGGGACAGCAAGTGTTCATCTTACAGAGGCTTTTTGCTCTCTTAAAGGCTGTCTGGAAAAAAAAGACAAATGTTGGTTGCACTTCACTATTACTATAATAGGATGAAAGAAGAAAGTGGACAAAAGTGAGCCAAAAGGAGAGGAACTGGATCAGGGAATAAGGTGCTATTAAATCCATTCTCTCTCTGTCTGGGATGAAGGGAGACCATTGCACTTAAATCTCAGGGTACAACAGTGCTCTTGAAATAATCCATGTGAGTCAGTAATGGCTTGGAGGAATGCTTAACGCTTCCTTGGCTGCAGACCAAAATTTTGGGTAGTTCTGTATTTTACAGCATATCACTGATGGGGATAGAGAAGATGGCTTCCGGGTAGGCTGAAGCCAAGTCTCTATCCGTCTTGAGTTAATGAGCAGCGTGGGATGGGAGAAGTTGGCAGGGAGAGGTGGAGTGGAGACAGTTTCTACTGATTTTGAAGTCATGGTAGGGAAGTCTGGGCACTTTGCAGAAGTTGAGTTTAGGTATAATGGTCTGTGGTATGACTGTAGGTCTCATTTACCAAGATCATTCTCCTTTGATAGATATTTGGTAGCCAGTTTGTTAGGGTTTGGTAGCAAAAATACCGCTGGCCAGTCCAGATGGCCTTTGACCTTGGGTAAGCATTTGCCAAGAATTTCACCTTGGTTTACCCTGTGGCTTCCAACAGCCTCAGCCAAATATGAAAGTTAAACAGATAGCAGATGCTTGGGGCATGGCTAAAGACCCCATCCATGAGTCACTTATTAACTTGTTTGTGCAGCACCAAGATGGTTGATCACAGTCTTTACACTCCAACAGGACTGTATCCTTACTCATTTGAATCATAGTATCATTGAATTTGGGGTGAAATGGAAACATTTCTGCACAACATGAAGGCAAGTTGGCCTTTGTTGTTACTCAGGTTTTTGCTGTTTATGGGCTTGTTGTTGGTGATAATCCTGGCACAATGGAAGGCACAGGAGGATGTGAGATCTGCCAGTTATATTTTACACTGCTGTGTTTTGAATGAGGAGGAAAACTACTAGACAAATAATTCATTCTTGATATTACTCTATACAGACTTTTGTACTTGCCACTCCGTGGATGTAATTTGTCATAGGATCTCTTTTTGAGACGTAATTGCACTATTAAGCATACTTTCACTTCAACCACAACAATGCATGGTTGGACTCCATGATTACACCACTTAATGACATTACATAATTCTCCATAAGTGTATATGAATCAAACAATATGTGTCTCAGACTCCCTCTGCCTCACTGCTGCTTTGATCTTCAAAATGGTCGCTGGGTGTGCAAAGTCCACATCCTGTGTTTCAGTGAGTTGTGCTTCAATCATTTTCTGCCCAGAAACACTTCTACTGAGTGCAGAAAGGCTGTTTATGTTCATAACTAACTGAAGGATGCAGGTTTATGTCACTGTTTATGATGTTTTCATGTTGGTAGAGATGCTTATTGGTTTGGTGACTCACCATAGCCTCTTAGCTTTCGAGATTGGTGTCTCCAAAGAAGGGAGGACTTTAGGATCAGTCTTGTGAGGGATCAGAAGTATCAGTGGGCAGTGTGGTGGGGCAGAGCTGCAATGTGTGGCCTTTCTGGTTGGCAGACTTTTCATGGGAGTGGATGAATAGAAGTGTACTCATCTTTTTTCACTGAGAGGGTGGTGAGGTGCTGGAACAGGTTGCCCAGAGAGGTTGTGGATGCCCCATCCCTGGAGATATTCAAGACCAGGTTGGATGGGACCCTGGGCAGCCTGGTCTAGTTCTGATCTGATGGTTGGCAACCCTGCCTGTGGCATGGGGGTTGGAACTATGTGATCCGTGATGTCCCAACCCAAGCCATTCTATGATTCTCTGATTCTGTGATCCTTGTCTGTCCTTAACCTCAGTAACTACAGATCTTAAGGTGGATGACACATCCATTTAGAAGAGATGGCAACTTCATATCTAGATTTTTGTTGCCATAGTGCCCTTCTAACTGGATGGTGTCACCCACTTATGGCCAACGCAGACCCTGGTAGCTGCAGTGAGGAAGCTGAGGATACGAGGTAGTGAAACAAGGCCCTGTGACAGAGATGTCCTGAAAGAGGAGCTGGTGCCACTGGTGAATAGGCATGACTGCCTTGCACCCAGATGAGGACACTGCCTCAGTGGAGCTTCTGTGTGTATGGACACAGGGATAAGGCTGTGATATAGCCTGTATGATGTAGAGTTATCTGCTCCTGGCCTAAAATCTCTTTGCTTACATTTTCAGTGGTTTATAGTTTTGACATTTCTTTTTACTGCTTGCTTGAGAAAAAGAACACAATGCTGTGTTCATTATGTTTCTTTAGTTAAAAGGATCAAATGATGAATCCAATCCTAAAAGAAATCAAAATCAAACAACACAAGCTTGGGAGCAGCACAAGGCTCACTTCCTCTGGGTTTCTAAATCAGTATGTGTCTATGAGACATGTTTTTGTTCCTGTTTCTTCTTCACTCAACAACACAGAAGCTTTAAGTAAAATGTGTCTCTAAATAGGCATCCCTGGGACATGCAGCTGCCAAAACAAAAATCAGGCAATAAAACTGGGCTTGTGTCCTGCAAACAATTTATCCTGTCACTCTTTTTTTTCCCTCTCTTTTTAATCTCTATCATTTAAGTTTCTTGAAGGGATTTTTTAGATTTTTTTTTTTTTAAAGAAATAGTCTGTGGCCAAGCTCTTCAGTATCTAAAGCTTTGGGGGCTGTAAGAAAGAAGGGGACAGACTCTTTAGCAGGATCTGTTGTGACAGTATAAGGGGAAATGGACTCAAGCTAAAAGAGGGGCAGTTTAGATTGGATAGAAGGAAGAAGCTTTTTATGATAAGAGTGGTGAGGCAATGGAGCAGGTTGCCCAGAGAGATGATTGGTTAGGCTGAAGTTGGACTGGTTAGGTTGAGGTTGGACTTGATGACCTTGAAGGTCTTTTCCAACCTGAGAAATTCTATGATTCTGTGATACTATGATGGATGCCCCATCCCTGGAGACATTCAGGGTCAGGCTGGACGGGGCTCTTAGCAACCTGATCTAGCTGTAGGTGCCCCTGTTCACTGCAGGAGAGTTGGATTAGTTGACCTTGAATGTCCCTTCCACCGCAAACAATTCTAGGATTCTTATCCTTCCTTTTCGGGAACCATTTCTGTATGAGGTCAGGGATTTTGGCAGTGGCCATATGAGCTGCCTCATGCCATGCCCTGGTAAATGCTTCAGCTGTAGGGATGGCATGGGATTGGACCTCCATGGCGCAGTCAGCTCAGGTATGAGTTGATTTTGTATTTGTTAGTGGCTTATCCATCGCACAAATGGCTTTGATATAAAGATATTTTTAATGGTGCAACAAAGGGCATATTTGGGCTGATGCAATTAAATTGCATGTAGTTCTGTGAAAAAACAAAGTTGGAAGAAAAACTTGGCAGTGACAGCACCAGCTTATTGCATTTACATTATCTGTGTGGTTACTAGAGGGACAACTGAGGAACAGTTGAGAAACTTCAAAATTAATACACTTCCGTCTCCTTATGAAACCACCTGATTCACTTTTCTAAGTTAGAGTAGTATGCTTTTGGGTATCATGTACTGATCTGCCCTTCCAACGTACCTGCAAAATAAATGTCTGCTTACATAGCAACACCTTTTTTATTTGAAAGGAGACTTCACCAGCTGCTACAAGAAATTCTTGGTGTTAAAGTAGATGTTTTCTAAGGATGTTTTTGTCATGGAAAGGGTTACACTGAATGCCTCACAGCTTGGAAAGAAGCACGCAGTAATGGACTTTTTATAAGCTGTGGAGACACCAATTCTGAATTTAGGGCCAATCTAATATTATTCATTATAATGTTTTCTCCATCTGCATTTTTATTGTTGCTTTCGTAGCCTCTTTGTTCTCTATCTGATTCTCCAAAACTGCCTGCAAAACAGTGGTTTATTAAAGACCAGAACAGCAAGTCTGGCAGCAGACAAGCAGTTTGGAGACAGAAACTGATCTCTGGCATCAAATGAGGCATAGAAAACAGTTACTTCTGCTTGGAGGAAAAGCGGAAGGGCACAAAAGGGGCCATGTTACCCTGGCCAGTGCCCTCTGAAAGTGCAGAAACTGGGGCCACTCCTGGAGCCTTTGCTTCTTCCCTCCTGGTTGAATGTATCATCCACTTCCATCCTTGTATATGCTGCAAGGAATCTTTCCCAGAGATCAGGACTGTTTGGTATAGGATTTTCACAGAATGTGAATTAAAAGCATGGAATTTCTTGCTGTAAGTTGCCTCATCTCTTTTCAAATGAGATGAAAAACTACTTATCTGCCTTAGCTTTTTTCATGAGATAAATTCTGATCTCTGACAGAGATACATCAAGTGTGCATGAATTGTTTGTGATGGGTATCTGGAAACACCAGCAGAAAGATTTTTGCTTTGTTGCAGACACATGGACAAAAACTTAACTGAACAGCACTTCTTTAAACCAAAAGAGGGGATATTTAGGTTAAATGTTAGGATGCAGTTCTTTACACAGAAGGTGGTGAGGCACTGGCACTGCTGCCCGGAGAAGCTGTGGGTGCCCTATCCCTGGAGATGTTCAAGGCCAGGTTGGATGGGCCCTGGGCGGCCTGAGCTGGTGGGGGGCAACCAGCCCATGGCTGGGGTTGGAGCTGGGTGGGCTTTGAGGTCCCTTCCAACACAAGCTGTTCTAGGATTCTGTGCTTCTTTGATGCAATGATATTATGGCACTTGGTGATGCTGTGAACATGTGGCACAGCTCAGGGGTGACCAAACTCTCAGCATAAGGAAAAATGTAGCAAAACATAGGCTAGTGATATTATTTAAAAAAAAAAAATCTGTATTTTTTTTTTCTCCTGTAATAGCATTTCTATTTTCTCTCAAAAAGAGATTTTGCATGTTTCTCTCTAAAACACCTCAACTGGAACCTCAAGTTACATAAAATAAAGCAAAGGGGAGCACTGAGCAGGCCTTAGAGTGAGAAGAATTAGCAACATTTACAAACTCTGCCCTGTGCTTAGGTGCAATCACTGTGGTTTTTCTTAAGAACTGAGTTCCCTTCTACAGTGTCCTCATCTGCAGATGAGTGTCCAGACATGAGCCAAAACCATGGTGTGTAGCCCACAGATTTAATCTGTATGTATTCTGCATACGGATCATAGAGTCATAGAATCATTAAGGTTGGAAAAGACCACTGAAATCATCTAGTTCAGCTGTCAACCCACCACCACCATGCACACTAACCATGTCTCTCAGTGCCACATCTACCATTGTCTCCAGCACTTCCAGGAACGGTGACTCCACCACTTCCCCGGGCAGCCTGTGCCAATGCCTCACCACTCTTTCTGAGAAGAAGTTTTTCTTAATATCCAACCTGATCTAAACATAACTAATTTTCCAATGTGTAAAAAAAAAAAAAAAAGTTCAATCTCTTCACCTGAATTACCTTTATAATGCCTTCCCCCCCCTTTTTGTTCCCCTTTCTGCTTATAAACGTGTAATGTCCTGAAAGCTTTCCCCCACAAATTTATTTTTAGATTTGTGTTTGTTTACCAGATTCTGTCCAAAGCCTGGCTAGAAAGCAATTCAATATCTGCTCTTTGATTTCCTAGGTCTCATTAGCTTAAATACTTACTTGAAGCAGAGAGTAAGTAGGTCTTCATCTTTTGTTTTAAGAGCATTTGGTTTTAAGATTGTCTGTTGTGATCTGTTGCATCTGAATCAATTTGAAAGGGGACCATTTATGCTATCATTCTCTTTAATGTTTACTTTTTGGCATGAGCATCTGGTTGTTTCTGCTTTACAGTACTTTCAAACGGAAACTTAGTTAGATATAGAAATTAATGAGCTCACTGATCCTTTGCCAAAGAAAACATGACAGAGAAGATCTATGTAACAAATTAACCCCAAGATTTCCCTGAGAAATGCCTTTTCCTTTATCATAACTTGGAGGAACCTAATGATTAAACTTACTGTTTTGTTTCCAAGGAGGTCTCTGCTTTTAAGAAGGCAGTAAGATCTAAGGCAGCATTAGTAAACCCTGAATGCTGTTCCCAGAATTGATTTTACATGTTAAGTGTTAAGTGATTTCAATTTCCTAAGCCTCTGGTAGCCATCTAATTGCATCTAAAACCAGTCTTCTTGTTATAAAATGATTTTGTGATCCATAGGAAAATGACCTAGAAAAGACAAATTGAGAAGAACATTTGTGTCTGTAGCATGAACTGAGCCACAGTTCAGCCTTTTATCTCTTCTCAGACAGGGAACACATTCCCTGTATGGTCCATACTGCTAAGCAATATGTTTTATCCTGGTCACAGGGCGTTGGGATCTGGCTTTTCTTTCTGCCAAGGCAAAGCTTTAGGGACAAAGACAATCAATTAACAAAGCATTTATCTGGGGGCAGAGATGGCTCCCGTGTAGGAAAGACCAGGAAGAATTGGACAGTGAAAGTGGAGAAAACAAGAAGTACTAGAAAGACATTTTAAGAATTTTAATTTGTATGTTACTTAAGATTGAGCCAGGAATGAGGAAAACTTTGAAGGCAGGCAACGAGAAAGAGGACTTAACAATGTTTCATTAACCACTTTGCATGACTTTTAGCACAAAACCTTCTCAAACTCAGACTTTGCAGTGAAGTAAAAGCATTGTTCATGGGGGCACACCCAGAGAGCAAAAGTGTCTCGATGTGCTCTGTAACTGGAGTGGGTCTGACTGAAAGCCCAGTGGTCAGGAGGCACGTTTCATTTCTCAGCTCCTGCTAAAAGAAAATGAGTTGTGGGTTTTTTGGGGGAGGAGAGGGGATGGTGCAACAACAAAATTGTTATTCAGTGAATATAGAATCATAGAATCATTTGAGTTAGAAGGGACATTTGAGGTCCTCTAGTCCAACTCCCCTGCAATGAACAGGGCCACTTACAGCTAGATCAGGTTGCTCAGAGCCCAGTCCAGCCTGACCTTGAGTGTCTCCACTGATCTCCATCTGGACATCGGTCCACTGACCACCACTCTCTGGGCATGATCTTGCAACCAGTTCCTTGCCCATCAGATAGTCCACTTGTCAAATCCATCCCTTTCCCATTTGGAGAGGATTTTGTGGGGGACCATGACAAAGGCCTTACTGAAGTCCTACTACTTCTGTATTTCTAAAAACTTACCTTCAGAGAGCAATTTTGAAATTGTATCTGCTTCTCTAGTTTGCCAAAAGACCTGGTTGAATTACTGAGGATGAGGCAGACAAGCTCTTTTGTTATCTTCCATTTGCCCACCTATGGCTTTTGTTCACAAAAATGCATTGTTTTAACTGATGCCTGGATGAATCCTTTCAAAACTGGACTCTCAGAGTGCAAATCTAGGAGCGTGCAGACATACTATCAACATATTCGATTTTCAGCCCCCAGATGTAAATATCCTTACCGCTAAAGTCTTCCAGCTCTCTGAGTCTCCTTTCTCTCCCCTTCTGCACTGTTCATTTCTATCTGGAAATGATAGGAAACAGGTTGCTTTGCTTCTCGCAGTACAGGAGGCCCATGGGATGTTATGTAGAGCTTCAGCAACAGACAGGCTATACAAATTACCTGAAACATCCTATGACTTACATCTTACCATTAGCCTGAAACATTAATGTGGACCTAACAGTAAATGAGGAAACATGCTTGGACTGAGACTTACAGTGTAGCTGAGCTGCTGGTGTTCAGCCCAAAAGAACTGTATTTTCTCTGGAGAAGTATAAAGGATTGTCTTCAGACATGAAGCTCAGACATCATCATTCAAGCTGCTAGGTCAGCGTATGGGGCAGCCTGTCTAGCAGCTGCCTTCACTGACATCTGTTTGCAGTAAAGTATGGAGAAAATGAAAGGTGAGCAGATTGTGAAGGTACTCCTGCAGAAGGAATATGCATTTTTAATGTATTATGAAAACAACAGCGCTCATGCTGCAAGTGAAAATAATTTATTACAAAAATTCTACAGTAAACAGCTAGCTAGAACAGAATATTTCAGTGAAGGAAGATTTATTGAAACAGCCTATTTTTTACTGGGAGAATATAATTGCAAATAAATGCAGTGCTCTATAAAATATTAGAAGGGCAGCATGGCACACTTCCAGCTTTCTGTGCTGAAGTCTGATGAACAAATATTTGAACAGAGAAGGAGGAGGATGAGGGAAGAAAAGATCCATAGCGTTTGCATAGGCAGATCATTTTTGGCGCTGTGATGTTACCTTTTAGTGGGGAATCAGTAGTGTCAGTTGTTTAGAAAATAGTGTCAACACTGAAATGTGGAACTTGAAAGAGTAAAACAAGTGCTGAGCAGATTCTCATCTTGCCAACCTGTGATGCTGTTGGTTGTCAGCAGCTGAGCAGAGCTTAGCTGGGGCTGTTTGGTTTGTTTTTATTCTGTATCCTGGAATACTACTTAATCTCTTCTCACCCCTCCCCTCCCCTTCCCTCCTCTCTTCTTTCTTTCTTTCCTTCGGTTTCATAGTAAGAGATTGTCCCCACTCCAAAGAGCTTGCAGTCATAATAGGCAGAAGGTGGAGATGTAAGTGCTCTATCACAGAGTAACTGAATGCCAAAAGCAGATGGAGAAAACATGTTTCCCAGCCTCCTTTTTACCACCCTGTGTCCCAGGAGTTGCCACATGTTATGATTATCTATTTGTTTCTGTAGTGCTAGTGGTACTTCACAAAGCACCTGAGCAGAAATGTCCTTGGGGTGGAAGAGCAATATTTTAGGCTCACGTCCCCACTAGGCTGATTCTCATGTAAATCCTTCCTTCAAAGGAACTGCTCATGTGAATGGAAGTTATTGATGTGAGGAAAGGCATACCCTGCTTATAAATAATGAGCCAGGTAAAATACAGTGAGAGCAAATCTGGCCCCTTCTTCTGTTTATGAATTTTCTATTAGATATTCACTGGATTCAAATCAAAACAAACAAAGGAAGATAATCCACAGATGAGGGACTGGGACCAGTATCCCTTCCACTTAGATTGCCAGGTGAGCTCCCTCTCAGATGCTCAAGCATTTCCATTTCAGAAGGAGGGATTAAGAGTGTAGCACAACTTTTGTGGTGCTTAGGAAACTTCTCAGAGTGGGGTGAGAACCCCTCCAGTTGGGACAGCTGAACATCAGTCTTGTGTTGTGAGTGCTCTGGTAATGTTTTTTCACCTGCTGTAGACATCTCAGGGAGTTGTCTGAACATAAACTAGTCATATTCATGTGGTCAGTGGGGAGAGACGGGCACTCCCCATGGCTGATTCCACTGTCCTTCCTTAAGATGGAATGGATCGACTCTCTCCACGGCATAGTCTAGATTCCCACCTTTAGACATCTCCACTTGAAAGAACCAAATCCCAACCTCCATATGATTATCATGGGCAGCACAGGTCATCCAGCCTCCTGCTTGCAGCAGGGTTAGTTCTGAGATCAGAATGGTTTGCTTCCAGGCTTGCTCCAGTTGAGTCTTAAAGGCTGGAGACTGCCCAGCCTCTCTGGGCAGCCACTCATTCTGAACCAATAATTCATCTGAGTATTTCTAGTGGTCTGCAGCCCCTTGTAAGACTTATATTGAGGTACTCTCTTACAAGAATCCCACACAGCCTAGTGCTGAAGTCAGGGGACTCAGTTTTGGGACAGCTGAGGTGGTGGCTGCCCTAGGCATGCCCGGTTGCATGACAAAATTTTTACCAGAAAGTGTGGGTTCAGATGACATTTGAGGTGATATAAAAGGTTAGACTGTGTTTCTTGGATCACTTTGATACTTAGTCACCCCTACTCCGCTTGTCTTGCACTTTAAGCACTAAGTGCTATAGTTTGGGAAGTGTTTCGGGGTGAACGGTGATTTTTAAGTGCAGAGCTTCAGAGTGCCAGAAGAATAGGGCCTTGTTCAGGGAAAGTGTCCCAGAAAAGTCTTTCTGGGTTATTTTAAAAAGAGATTTCAATGCTTGGTAAGAATCACCTCTAAATGTCTCTTCTGATGCTCATTCTGTGTGTGCAGCTTCACAGTGAAGTGCCAGTGACTGCAAACTTCAGAGTTCTCACTTCATCTCTTAGGGACTGTTTTTACTGGGGGGGAAAGGGTAAGAAATAATGATGTTTAGTTAATACAGAACTCTTCAGGAAAACTCAAATCACAAGCATGGGCAAATAAGTACTGTTTGAGACCTTTCTTTTAAGCCACTGCTTGGCTTCTGATCTTTTAAGGCCCAGGATTTCACAGCTTTGTCAACATTCAGTTGAGTAACTGAGAATTTCTGCTTTCACAATTTCTCCTTCTTGAAACAACAGCACAGGAGGATGGTGTGGGACAAATCCATCTCTCCTGAGCCTTAACCTGAGCCCCACTGCAGCTATTTCATGACAGTTAGGCATCCCTCATATTCTCCATTCCAGCTGTTGCAGAGAACAAAACCTACAGCTGAGCACCAACAGTTGTAAACTGCCCACTTGCATCTATCTGTTCCGTCTCTCTCTCTGCTATCATTTAGGAATGATCTGGGAGCCTACAGGTAGTGTTCTTGAGACAGACTCGCTCCCATGGTAGCGCTGTCATCATAAGCATCCGTGGAGGTGTTCAAGAACAGTGTAGGTGTGGCACTGTGGGACGTGGGTAAGTAGGCATGGTGGAGATGGGCTGGCAATTGGACTGGATGATCTTAGCAGTCGTTTCCAGTCTTAATGATTCTGTGATTCTGTGATTTTGATCTAGTCCCCCAGAGAATGCCCCATGGTTGCAGAGATATATTGCTGTGCCAGAGCTTGGTTGCTTGTGGAGTAATCGGTAACAGTTCCGGCTTTACAATTTGCAGGGCATGAGAGTGCAAAGGAGATATGCTGCTTGGGCTGGGGTTGCTCAAGAAACCACTTCCAACCTGAAAATCTTCTTTGGTAAATGAGCTTTGAAGCTGACTGTGTGGAAAACAAGTCTGGAGGAGCCAAAAATCCCCACGCAGTAAAGCCCATAACAGGATAGAGAGAGGAGATATGGCTGAAGGCTTTGGTGCAGTGCAGAGGAATATTTTGAAATGATTTAAATAATCTTCCAAATATGTGTTCTATATGATTGCTTTGCTGATGAGTATTCTGAAGTACATCGTTTTATTGTAGATGTCTATGTATCTGTGTGTGTTGATAGTCTGTATTTTTATAAGTTGGTATTGGAAAACATAGGATAGTGTTAGCTGTTGGTGTATCCTGTCACACCAGAATATTTTCCCTTTCTTATCCATTTTATTTTTTATTTGACTGGCCTTGCAATGTGAAGTGCTTGGGCTCCAAGAATGTGGCAATTCCTGGACGAGACAGCTGATACCTGAGCAGGACCTAGGGGTGCTCTGTATTCTGGATCCTGGATGGGGCTGTTCTGTGGAAGTCCCATATTTCTGAGTGTGATTAGAAGATGTTGTTGTGTTGGATCAGCCCCCAAAAGCTGGGACCTGGAAAAAAAGTTTGGCCTCAGATCTGAACTTTTCTGCAGCTCCTATTGTACCAGCTGAGCCTGAATGTGGCTAGTAGTGTTCTACGGAGTTTCTTCTGGTTCAGCAAAAGTGATGAGGTGTTGGCACAGGCTGCCCAGAGAGGTGGTGGAGTCGCCGTCCCTGGAGGTGTTCAAGAAAAGGGCAGATGTGTCACTGAGGGACATGGTCAGTGGGCATGGTGAGGGTGGGTTGATGGTTGGACTAGGTATCTTGGTGGTCTTTTCCAACCTTAATGATTCTATAATTCTATGATTACATGATTCTATAATTTTGAGCGTGAGTGTTTTCAATCTCTAGGAACAGGCTGGTGCTTTCTTGGAGGAGCAATAATGGGGCTGGATTTGTGGTACCCAATTAAAAGCCCCCCATCCTCACTGATGGAGCAAGCTCTCCTTGCAGGAGTCTTGTACCTGCATGCAGGTGAACCTTCAGTAACAATGCTGAGACCAGGGGTGGGTTGCATGCTCTTGAACCGCCTTTATAGCAACTGGCATGGTCCCACTCCTGCTATAGGTGAGGCAGATGGAGTCTGATCACAGGGATGCAAACCTTTCTGTAAACTTGCTCCTTGCACAGCCTTTATCTAACTGGCAATGGTGCTGCAGATAAGCTTTGTTTTGCAATAATAGCCTCAAAGTAAGACTCACTTCCCTGCTGGCTTACCTGAATGTCACTGTTGGGTCTGAATAGCTGTCTTGTGTGGAGTCCATGGAAAAGTTTCCCTTTCCAGCATCTGAGTCAGCCTGTGTGCTTCCAGTGCAAGGCTCAGTGATGTGTATGAGTTTTATGTGGGACTGTGCTTTTGGCTCCAGCTGAGCTTCCTTCCTCAGGGGAAGGATCGAAGAAACCAGCCCTCTCATGGGCCTTGTCATTAGTAATCAGGGTTACTGTAATTTTGTTTGGGGACTGAGATATTACAGTGATGGGAAATGATGCTTTTAAAGGGGAAGACTGATGGGAGCGAAGAACAGCCCTAACGCCACAGGGGGTTTTGGCATGACAGGCAGATGTGGGTCCTGCATGTAGGGATCATCAGCTCTGAGATGTGGCTTTCAAGAAGGAAGCAGAGCCCAGGTCTGCCCTTAACACAAGTTTTTGTCAGAAAAAAAAAAAAGGGTTTTGGCTAGTAGCGGTCTCAGAGACTTGTACTTTTAATAGCAAATCTTGCCTCCTTTGCGTGGATGTGGAAAGCCCTGGGACAGCTGGGATTGATGATAAATAGCAGCTGTGTGCTCAGGAGCCCTGTGCTCTGGCATTTCTCTGCTTGGGCTTTCTGTCCCCCTTGTACTAGCACTTCTGCAGAGGAGGGCGTCACCGGAGTGGCATTTTGTGCAGAGAGCGGGAGGCTGCAAGCTGATGGGCACAGCCATACCAAACCTGCTCAGCCACCGGTGGTAATCCAGGCTCTGGTGTCTCTTTTTGCATGCCAGGAAGTGCTGATGGGGTTTGCATGTGCTGCTCTCATGGCAGCCAGCGCGCCATGCCCAAGTCCCAGCATGGTTCCCAATAGAAAATCTACTTATGTGGGGTTGTGCAGGGAGAAGAATGAAGCATGATTTGTCTCTGCAGAGTTTGGTTTCTCATTTGGGGTTATACTAAGGATAATTTTGTCCCAGTGGCATAAACCCTTCAGGGTGGAAAACTATTTCACTGCTTGGTAATAAAAATGATGAATGATTTCTAAACCTTACGGTTTTTTAATTTTTTGTATCTTTTTCAGAAAAGTTTGTTCAAAGTCCAGCATGCTTTTCTTCCATAGATAGAGTTGAAATGTTTAGAAATGAGAAAAATTATCAAGAAGTATCTGTTTTTTTCATACAAAGTTTTGTGAAAGGTACTCCTAAGCTTGGATTAGTGCTGTTGTGCAATTACGTATCCATTTACTTCAGAAGCTTTGCTGATTAATTTCATAGTTGCATTCGTTTCCCTTTTTGGCTAGCCCTACATTTAATTATATTTAATAACAGGAAAATGAATCATATTATTCAGTATCTTACTATTACTCTTTGTCTTTCTAGGGACAACGTAAATAGATGTACTTGATGGAAATACGGTGAATAGGAGATATTTTTATTCAAGAGTGTTAATGCTCATGCAGGCTTGTATGTATTGCTTGCAAATTGAACCCAAATTAAAGGAGTGCATGGAGGGACACATGAAATGAAGATCAGGTGTTGTAAATAGCTGTGAAAGTGTCCCAGAGAGCTCTGAATGTCAGATTAAGGGTAAACTGCTGAGATCTCACTGGGACTGTAACCCAATGGGATGTGGAGTCTTTCAACAACGAGGCCATCCTTCACTTCCCAGCATGGTGATTTCCAGCTTAAGGCAAAGTTCTTCCTAAGCGCTCAGCATCCACCAGTTCCCAATGCAGAGGCACTGCATGGTGTTTCATTTTTTAAAAGTGGGAAGAAAAAAGATCCATGCTGAGCATAACCTTCCTGGTTATACTGCGATCATTTACAGCAGACTTTCTCAGCTGCAAGTCAGAGGTATATTACTGCATTTTCTGTTAACAAAGTACATCTCTCTGTTGTACTTACATCCCCTCAAAAGCCACTTTTTCTTTTACAAGCTGGTATCTGATATTGTGCCTTTGGGCTATATCCTGCAGACGGGCTCAGACAGTTCTCCCCTCCAAGTCATATCACATAATGACTTGTGAATGAAAGGTATTTCAGATCAAGGAAAACAGGAAAGTTCAATAATAGCATAGCTTTTATCTAATTCTTTTCATTTCCTGATCTCCAAAGGGTTTGTGAAGGAAACTGTTCATTTATGCATGTTCTGCAGACAGGGAAACAGCTAGCAGGGTCAGCATCACTCAGCAAAACACGTGAATCAGAACTAAGTTGTAGGTCTCAGTTGTTCAGACCACTCTCTTACTCCTTACGCCATGCTGTTTCCCAAAGCTATTATTATCTAATAGAAATTTACACGGTTATTTTTTGTAGATTCATTTTTTCTGAGCGAACACAATGAATTTTGATGGTCTAATTTTCCCAGTGAGTTTACCAAAGAGATGTGTTGGAAGATGGGACTCTTTTTTAACCAGGGCAACGGGACAGACACCTGTCGTCAAGAGGATGGCATTGGTAGAGTGTCAGAGGCACGGAGAATGCTTTACATGCTGGGACTGAGTGAAGTATCAGCATCCCATGGCATATTTCAGTTGGAGCACATGTCCCAAGTATATCAGAGGGTTCTGCCAAACTGATAAGGCCTGAAAGTTGGCCAAGAAAGCAATTCCATAGTACGGATCTTGCATAAGAACACATTGGCTTTTATTTATTTGCAAGAGGATATATATAGATTTGAATTCTATTCTCTGGTTCATGGTTATTTAAAGGAGATGAGAGAAAGGATGTAAAACATCCTTTTTATTTTCCTTCTGTATTCATTTATATGCAAAGAGAAGGCATTGCCCCATATGTCCCTTGTATCTGGTTTGTGTGATATTTTTGGGGACTTGGCTGCACTCATCCCTGAGTGCTTTGCTAATTCTGACAGAGCACAATCTGTTTAAGATAATGACTTCAGGAAGCTGGATGTTCATGCTTGCACTTGTTTGATGTGTCGGATTGTAGAAAATAAAAAGGGTTATCAGACACCAGGTCAACATTGTTGTTTTTTTTTCACTTTTCCGTGGCCAATAAGTGCTTTTTGATACACAGCCCTTGTAACTGTAGATGCTGCCTTTAAAAACAGGAGGTCTTAACTTCTTCAAGCTCTAGGTAATTATCTCCTTGTAAACTCTGTCCAGTACCATACAAGCTTCTGCTTGGTAGGAAAGAAAGGAAGAGGAGACACCTTTTTCCCAGCTCCTGCAGCCATTCTTCATGTTTTTATTGGTTATTGGTAATGGAGAAACATTAGTATCTTCTTCAAAGCTGAATATTCATTGGGATGGGATTTCTTCTGATTTGTGTTTCTGATTTTCTGTGCGTGTGAAAGGAAGACCAGGATTAATTCAAGCACCTGAATTTTCCATGAAAATTGGCAGCAGTGGGTGCTTCCAGTTTTGGGTAGCCAGGTCTTTAACAGGGTCATATTTGGGAGGATGAGTGGTTGGAGCTGTGGTGGAACCGGGGCATGTGCATATCTCGTGTAGCACGTGAGCATTCTGAGTTGTGCTGTTATTTATCTTCCTGTTTTTATCTTCCTTCCACCAAATTTCATTATTGCAAGCTCAGAAATAATTATTCTTACACCATGAGAAAAAGCAGCAACAGTAACAATTAAATTAAAAACTGACTTTAAGCTATTTTGGAGCTTGTGAAACAGGCTGATCACTGCTGGGGGTCACAACAGGCCTGACAGAGAGACGAAGGCAGTGGAATTAATAACATAGTAGGTAGAAGCTCATGAATTTGTAGGAATCATGGTCCTGAAGAATCTGGCATATCCACTCAATTCATCAGAAAGTTATGATAAATTGGAAGAGCATAGTGTTAGCAATGTGGTGAATATGGTCTGAGGCCTACAGTGGGACTTCAGAGTTTCCTTCCAAATTTTAAAGCACATAGAGTTACAGAAGTTAATCCAAATTCGTTTCAAAAGCAGACTGAAACAGAATCCTATGTGAAAATTGGTGCTAAGACAGGATTGATTGGAGCTGTCAGTTTGCTTTGCTACTAGTCTGTTTACTAATGTTGAGTAAAGCCAACAGAGTTGGCTTTATGTCGATTTGGCAGCATCTACTTAGAAACTAGAATTGGAACAGCTAGAACAACTCTAGACAGGCTTTTTTTAACAGACCAGGGCATCTTTCCCATGTAATCAAATCACATGTTACGAGGAATTTGACCCAGGAGAGCTTATTTAACTTTTTCCCTTGGTAGGCTCCCGAGGTTGCATTATCTGAGCTGGGAGTTATACAGAAGTGTTAGAGAGAATGATAGCTTGCTTCAAAATTAATTATGGTGAGATAAGGGTTGTGAAATAGAGCTGTTCCTCTTGGAGCTGTCAGCATCTCCCTCATGCTTGTTCAATGGCCATGTTGCTTTTTGTGGATACCGACAGCATCTCTAGTTATTAAAGCCACTTTGTAATCCATACCATCTACACAAGGTGAAGTGTGTTTGGATTTGCTTGATGACATTGAGATCCGATATTGCTGAGCCATACTGGGAATGTTTTCTCCATCTTGTTGGAAATATTTGAGATCTCTTATGTTCTGAGCATTATCTACGAAATTTTTCTGAGGGAAGAGTGTGAGAAGATCTCAAAGGTTTGCACCTCCATAGTGTAAATCCATCCAGGATCTCATAAATTCACCACCAAAAAATGTTCACCTGCTAAGTCTTGATGAGTTAGTGTTTCTGAAGGAGTGTATTGGAAGAACTGTTTAACAGAACTGACTCCCTGACTGTGCCCACATAGGCAATTGGCTTGGAAGTAGTTACTAAAAGTAATAGGGTGGTGGGAAGAACAATACTTCAATCTGACAGATTTGAAAGTTATATAATTTTAATGGCTTGAAGAGTCTGTCACTTATTAACAGTTATTGAATAGCTTCAAGAAATAATGTGCTGAGGAAGATAGGGGCTAAAAAGGTGAAATTGGTACATATTATTATTTTTATCATGCAGCCCCATTACCTCAGGCATGAACCAGTCTTCCTTCCTGTGCCCCCACTGTGCTAAGCACTGTACAAGCATAAATAAAAGTGAGTTTTTAAGTGGGCATGTGTAAAAGCTTGAGGTCTGTTTTAACTCCCGAGAAAGGGAAAGATGGAGAACTATCCAATTTAGGCAAGGCTAGAGAATTTCTTCATGGAACGTAGCTTTGAAGCATCAGTCTTCTATTGCTTTGTTACTCCTTTAAGACAGTTATAGCTGCAGCAGTTCAAGCAGAAGCCCTGGTCAGGTTGACTCCTTTCCCTGTGCATAGGAAACAGGACTCACTGTCCCTGTTATATTTAGGATTTGGTGTAGACTCCGGTATTCACATGGGATGTTTGATCTGTCTACGCCTCTGTTTTTCCATCAATTAAATGGAATAATATTTGACTTCTTTAATAAACCATGTTAAGCTATAAGGAGAAAAAAACATGAGAGAAAAACAAAGTACTGTCAATTATGGTTTTGTTTAGTGTTTTACATTTTATGTAATGTTTTATTGATGTAATGCTTTGTTATTGTTGACTTAAAAGGTTCCAGTGGAGAGTTCCTAGAAATTCAGTATCTCCAAGAGGAAGAAAATTCACACAGAGCACTAGATACATAATTAAAAAGAAGAAGGTCTCTGAGACCAAATCTTATTAAAGGAGACAATAGGAGAGAGTCTTATTCATCTTTTAAAGAGTAAATCATACTTAGGGGACACATCTGAAGTTAATACAATTAGACATAATGTGAGATTAATATACTTGTTTCAATTATCCTATAATCAACCCTTCAACAAAAACATTAGATCCAAAACCAGATAAATGATAAAGACAGGCAATCAGAAAGTGTTTAAAGCGAGTGAATAGTAATAATAGTAATAGTTTCTATTTCTACTTGAGTCCAATTAAGCCCTACTTTCCATCTGAAAAAACTGAGGCAGAAGTTAAAGAGATGGTGTTCTCCTGTGTACTAGTTTGTTGCTTGCACTTGGGCAGTTTTCTAAAAGTGTTCAGAAGAGAGGAGGTGCTGAGATATGAATCATGCCACCTGCTGCTGGTAGCAAATATATTGTCAAATCGGTGAGGAGTGATTCTACTTAATGACAGACTTTACATTTTATGCTTTTGTGAATCAGAAGTGATTGAATCTCACTTATTAAAGCAAACATAATTTTTACAAATCTAGACAGTCACAACTCATCTGTGAAGTAGGATGCATTAAATTTTTTGTTGTAGCCAAATGAAAACATGAATATGACTCAATTTTGCAAGCACTAGCTCTGCTGTTATGTATGCATATATCAACATACATGTGTACGCACACACATTAAAAAAACAACAACAATGAAACAATTTTGCAAAATTCCTTTCTGCTCTTCTGGGCAGCCAACAGTCTAATTTCTGACATTTAAAGTTGCATTGAAGGAAGACCAGCCTATGGAGTTACATTTCTGTGAATGCTGACAAAATAAGTTTTTTTTACTAGAACTGTTTCTCTCAGTGCCCTTTAAAATATATATATTTTTAAAGTAAATGATTTGTGCAAACATTGAGTACATTTCTTTATTGTACTGATTTGATGAGCCATTCTTTCAATGATCTGCTGAAATCATCTTATTATAGTGATGACTTTAGGGTTTCTCTGGACTTTCAGTAGACTGTATTCATTCTGTAATCAGGATGTGAGAACAATAGTATCAATTTTCCTTCAAATCTGTCTGATTATAATAGCTTTTTTAATTTTAAGGTTGTGTAAGACTGTAGGTAGAGTGCGTTAATTGGTCTTGAGCTTGGCCAAGTACTTCAATAGATGCTTTCCCCTTTATCTTCAATATATGACTTTGAAATCTTCTAAATTCCTGGTCTCTTTGGCTATCTTGTGGTAGGACATCAATTTACATTTATTAGTATGTGACTAGAAGAGTCATATTTGTTAACTGAATTTGTTTCAGAGGATGGGAATGTCCGTGGGGCAAAGGAGGAAAAGACCCTATCTCTTTGTATGCTTTGTCCAAGATGAGGTTTGGAGAGCTCTGTGAGAGTTTTTCAGAGGTGTGCAACAAATAGAAGAGGATTCTTCAGTCTCATCTTCCAGGCAACTTCCTGTGATGCTGAAGCTGGACAAATCTAGACCAGAAGCAGAAAACAGATTTTGACATGATGATTCATCACTGGACACAAAATAAATAATTAATGCCGTGATCAGGCATGCCCTGAAAAACATGTTTTCTAAAGTGTGGGGCTGCCTCAGGGAAAAGGTCTGTTGACTTGCTGTACAGGAAATCAGACCACCTGCTCTTCATGGCCTGTATATCTGTATTTGTTAATGAGTGGTCACTTTTTGTAGCCATGCTGAGATGATCCTGCATGTTGGAAAACAGTATTTTGTGATTTGTCTTCCTGACATTCTGATTTTTGATCTGTTCATTTACCTAGATGGTGTTCCCCAGAATGAGCCCCACTTTCCAAGTCTGTTTACTCCATTTGGGGTTCCTCATTTGTAGCTTCTTTCTTTTCCTTCATTCTGTCTCTTGCAGTCACACTCATGCTTGTGTTTCTTCCTTCCTACTTATCTCATTATAAGTGAATTCTAAACCATATAGTGTATTTTGTAAGAAGGATGGGCTTTCATTATTCTGGAGAAATCATACATACGATATTTCAGTGGGTTGGTAACCTAAATACAGCTATCTCTTCCTTAAACAGCTGTTTATGAAATGGGATGTACGCAAACCAGCAGGGTTGATAATTTCAGTTCCGTATCCACTCAGTTTTGGGCTTTGCATACATATTGCTTTTTTATTTAGTGGTTGCTTTCTACAGTCAGCCTGAGGATATGGCAATTCCATTTCTGAAATCCTGTTCCTGTGCATATTACAATGTGATGCACTGCAAATATAGGATGTTTGCCTGTGCCTCTTGTTCAGCCTGTTACTTATAGGCACTCTTGTTGCTCTCTTTCTCACTAGTTTTTTTCCCATATAGGAGAACATATCTCAAGGTACGTTGCATGCTCTCTCACACATGGATTTTGGATGTCGTGGGTTCCCTGAGATTAAAGCAGGCATGACCTTCAAACAGCACCTGAAGTTCCTTATTCTGTTCAGATTTAATGTTATTACTAATTCTGCTTAATTATTTAATCTGTCTATTTAAATTGAAGCAAATAGGTTTAGGAAGTTGTGCTAGCTGCTATAATTTTTGGAGACGTAAAAGGAAGCAGTGGTTTCCCTTTGACAGCTGAACAAACTCATGAGATTCTCCAAACCTTTTCACATTTACTGAGAAGTAACTAATTATATCACTCAGTACAAATTAATGTTACACCAGCATGTTTTTCCATTTGTGTTTTAGAGTAATGCATCTTTACAGAAAGAAGGGAATAATGTAGTTAAGGATGAGCAAGTACAATGACATGAATTTTCCTTTGGTTAAATGCTTGAGATTTAAAGAAATTTTTTTGGTCCAAAAATGGCTTCTAAAATTAACTGGGGCCAGCTTATGCTCTCAGCCGTGTGAATGGTTGGACGGTCCAACAGGTTAGACTTGTGTGCATAGCTGCTAGCACATGGGTTTATACTGTCCAATAAGCTTCAGATGGAGTCCTGTATTGTAAAGAAAGACCTCTGAAATGTCTCTGGTTCATGATTTTTCCAAAACAAACACCACAGCTCATCCATTCAGAGCGGGGCAAATGAATATAAACCAGTACACAAACCTGGTCACAGCCCCTTTAGCTCTAGCCACAGGCATGCCCAGGACCTGGCTTTAGCTTGGTGTGCATGTTCACAGCAGTGTCTGTTCCTAAGAACTGTGGGAAGTAAAACTTTATTTCAAGAGTGGATTCTTCAAGGGGGGAAATCTAAATGTCTGAAAAGAAGGAAATAAGGTTCACTCATAAATAAAGCAAAGAGAATCAGCTACTAAATAATGCACAGAACTCCTCTGTGCCGCCTATGGTTCAGGCAATGCTTATTTCTTATTTATTTCCTTCTTGTCATTGTTGCCTGTATTATTATATGCTATTTTATTTCTGCTGCCATAGCGCCTAGAAAACATGGCTCTTACTCCCCCAGAGTATAAGAGTGCTGTACCCAGAGGTTGCAGAATAAATGCATTAAAACATTTGTGATTTACTCCACAAGTGCAACAAGTTAGGAGCAGGCTCACAGCCTGCTGTTGTCACCTGGCTGATGGGGGATAGCAGCATCAGTCCCACCTCTCTGCAGCCAGAGCATATGCCAAGGGGTCTTTGCGTAGAAGGAGTCACAGCTTCAGCTAGACCATAAAGCATGTGAAAGTCACTCATATTATTTCAGCTTCTAGCCTGTGTGCCCTCTTCCTTTTATAGAGTTTTCTTTGGAATTAAAGGTTTTCTTTTTCTAGTTACTAACATCAATTATTCCCCCAGCTTCAGTTAGCAGCTTTGATTTAGACCCATAAGCCTGTTCTCATAACTAATCAAGCTTTTAATAACACTAGCTGTAGTGACGCCTTTGTAATGTTGCTAAAAATTATCTTAACACCTGTCAAGAGATTTGTTTTATTAACTTGAACAATGACAGGATTTATCCAGTCAGTAGCCAATCATTCTGCAAAAAAATCATTTTATTTTGGATGCCTACCCATTTTTCAAGTGCTTAATGTTCGCATGTTTTCCTCTGTAATTTGTGAGTAACTTTAGTTCACATTCTGTTCTGCAGAAAAATCAAGTTGAAGATCCTTACGTTGTACAGATCTTGCAATTAAAATGAGAGGACTAGATATATTGAGACTTGGCAACAGGCAGTGGAGGGATATGTAGAAAGATAGGACAAGAAGAGACAGATACTTATTCTAGAGAAGGTGGTGTTTTTTGTTTGTTTTTTATTTATTTTTTGTTGTTGTTGTTTTTTACAAACTATACATCTTGTGTTATGCCAAAATACTGACTGCCCAGAGAAGCTGTGGATGCCCCATCCTTGGAGTTGTTCAAGGCCAGGTTGGATGGGGCCCTGGGCAGCCTGATCTGGTGGGTGGCAAACAGCCCATGGCAAGGGGGTGGGAATGGGATGATATTTATAGTCCCTTTCAACCTAAGTCATTCTATGGTTCTATTAAAATCTTAATTAAGAGCCCAGAGAGGTTGTGGATGACCTGTCCCTAGACGTGTTTAAGGCCAGGTTGGATGTGGAGCCCTGAGCAATCTGATCTAGTACTTGATCTAGCAGTTGGTAACCCTGCCTGTGGCAGAGGGGTTGGAACCTGATGATCTTCATGGTCCCTTCCAACCCAAGCCATTCTATGATTCTATGCTTTTATGAATTGTGACCAGTGATATGATCAAATGGACCGAATTGCATATCAGTGCGTATTAATTAAGGTTATATTCACTGGGTGAAAATATTGGTCCTTCAAAGTCAATAAGTATTTTGACCCTGACTTCAGTGCAATCTTTATTTATTCTTCCAGTTTTATGGAAAATATGATTTTGTCCATGCTATTCTAGTCAATGTGACAGAGAGGACTGATGGATATTCCATGGAAAAACAACTGTTTTGTCAGTCTGAAGGTGAGAAAATACTTCTTATTGTGAGGGTGATCAAATACTGGAATGGGTTGCCCAGAGGTCTTAGAGAGTCTCCATCCATGAAGACATTCAAAATCCAAGTGGACATGATTCTGGACAACCTGTCCTAGCAGGTTGCCTTATTAGAGTTGTTGGACTAGATGATCATAAGAAGTCCCTTCCAACTTTGGCCATTCTGCAATCCTAGGTCTGTTTCTGAAGGCTGCTACCTCCCGTTTTAAAGAGGCAAACAAAGCCCAGTGGTAGATTCACGTTCATTCCAAGGATTAACTGCCTTAATTGAGTAACATCTGCAGTTTGCTCTGTGAACCACCTCTTGGAAGAAATAACCTCACTGTGTATCTTCATCCTTTCTGCCATACTGTTGATACTGAAACATCTCATGGAGGGTCAGTGCATTATTATGAGGTCTGAAGTGCCTGAGTTCTGGTTTTGTTAGAGCCCTCATTTTGGTTGAGCACCATTTGATTAGTCCTCATTGGAGGTATGTTGTCACACTAAGCTTTGTGAGAGAACCTTAGTTGAGCTGTTTTCTTTCAGCAGGGGCAATTGGGTAGCACTGGCATCAAGTTTCCACGAATGATTTCAGTGAGTTTTCTGTTCACTTCTCAGCTAAATTTGAAATTCTGATTTCCAAGAAACTAAGCTTTTTTTAAATATATACAGCTTCTCTCCTCTCCTCTTCCTATTCCTACCGCTGGAGCCCACATTATTGCTTAAACTTTCTCAAGTCAGGGCAAACAGAACCTGGATGAAGATTTTTTTGTTTTTGTTGATTGTTCTCTACTGCATCAGTTCTGCAGTAGAAATGAAGAAAATAATTCCTGTCCTGGGTGGTTGATGTTTTAGCCCTGCTTACAAAGCCAGGGTCAAGTCTGGCACAAGCAGTACTTGGATGTCTTCCTGGGTACTGCCCAACATGCACTGTGGAGCAATTTTGGAATTAACCACACTACAATGTATATTTAATACCCTTACCTTTCAGAAAGGTATTGAAAACAATATGTCAAGCTGAAAGGCGAATAAAAACCTTTGTGTAAAGATGCCCTGGAGGTAGGTTGATTGAACAGTATTCTTTTTTTTTTTTAAATCCCCACATCTTGTGAGAATTGCTCTGCTGGAGAGGTGATGCACTGCTGGATTTTATATCAAGATTTCAGCAGAAATTCTAACAGAGTGTTCTAAGTTCCTTTCCTCCCCTTTCCTCCCCCCTTCCTTTCCTTCCACCTTTCTGTCTTTTTTGTTTCAATTCAGGTCAGGTACTTTTAACCACACACATTCTTACAAGAGTTTTATACAGATATACCGACCAATCCATGTTAGCTTTTAGAAATCTCTGTCTTTGCCAATGCAGAGTGCTGAGATGAATATTAAGCATCTTTCTTACCACTGATGGATTAATGATGATGGCAGAACCCCACCTTTTTCCACAGACTTTGAATTTCAGTGAGCTCTTCAAATATTGATAATGGATTGAATACCAGTACTGTGGTTTTGCTCATTTTATACCACAGAATTGCTGAGAACTTACTGTTGTATACACTGTATTAGATTTAATGTATTTTTTTCTTATTTGATATCATCTAGATACTCTGGTAATGAACACACATGACTTAAGGCAGTATCAGTAGGGATCAGTAGGAAAAGATCTTATCAGTGTTGCCTGCATTGCTTTGACTGATGGTATCTCCTGAAGCCCAGGGTGAAAGGGAAAGGAAAAGGGGACAGATCATAAGCTGTGGACATTTTGCACTTATGTTTGGACTATAAGGAGCTGCATCATGAAAGAAAATCAGATGCTAATGCAAACCCTGTAGACAAGTCAAGTTTGAGTTGAAAAATCAATTGTGCAAAAGTCTTCATAAAAATAACAAGATTATGTGAAAAGAATACAATAGTGTTCTTTGTTTTGAGCCTTTAGGATTTATTTGAGCCATGTGGTCAAACAGTTCCCTGTAACTATGAAGGCTAACAGATACCAAAATAAAACAAAATAAAAATGAAAGCTGAGCCGCAGCATTACTCACATCTTAACAAGCTCAGATTTAGCAAAAAAAAAAAAAAAAAAAAAAAAAAAAGCCCACAAATAACCAAAGGTATTGTGAGGATAAACTTATGAGACTTGGCAATATCATTACTGCAAGTATATGAAAAGCAGAGAGTGAAGTTGTCTAGAAGTTGATGATGAATTCAGGTTGTCTGGCCTGAAATACGCCTGAAAGAAAACCAAGGACATTATTAATGACAGGAAAATGAGTCGCTTACAAATTCGATCATTCCCCCCTCTGAAATATATAGTTTAAGGTGCCATTTGGAACTTAGGAAAGAAAAAGCATTTTATTTCTGAAGATATCTTCCCTCCAACTTGGCAGTACCCTTCTAAATAAATCAATGAGACTGGGAGCAGAAAAAGGAGCTGTAGTGAGTCAACTCTGCAGCTCTGCAATGAGAGGCACTGCAGTCTAACCATAGAATGAAAGGGAGAAAGAACAGGGAAGGGAGCCTGAAAATGAATAAAGTTGGTGAAACATTCCTTACTGATGGATCTACAGAACACTGAGACATACAATCTCTCTTTCTCCTTCTGTGTGAGGAAATTGCGCCTTGTAAATAGCCAGAAAAAAAAATTAATCACATAGAGATCATTACATTTGCCTCTTGGATTTACTTTAAATTTTCTTTAGCAAATTTTCCCATGGGAAACATAGGCAACAAACTTAATTTGACCTATGTTCTAGTGGAGTTTTTGTCTTTTTTTTTAAACTACTTTTTCTGCTTTCTTCATCTGGAAATAAGGGAAAGAAAAGCAGAACCTGACCTCAGTTGTTGGTATGAGATATGACAGGTTAAACAGTGTTACTAAAACAAGAAGCTCCCCTTTTCTCCTTCCAAGCACTTGAAAAGCTCACATTTTCATTCAAACCACAGATTTCAGGATTATCTCTAATGAGGATGTGCTGGACTGCAGGGCTTTAAGCACAAACTCTCACAATTTGCTCAGTTGATCAAAGGGGAAGTTCTTACCATCAGACCTGGGTCTCCTGGGCCCATCTCTAATCACACACAGAAAGGGGATGAAAAAAATAAGAAATGTCTTCTCTGCACAGCAAGAATCAGTGTGGGAACTTGAACTTGGCTCCCCTGAAGCCGATGAAATTAGGAACTTTGCCCTGAGCCTTTGATGCAGGGACAATCATAGAACCGCATAATGGTTTGGGTTGGAAGGGATCTGAAAGATCATCTGATGTCAATCCCCTTCTCTGGTCAGAGACACCTTCCACCTTCGGTGTGCTTTTGTGTCTCGCTCTTGGGCAGTTTTAGGGGGTGGTTAAGATGTTGGCTGATCTGCCAAGTCCTGCTGCCATGGAAGCACTTTGATTCATGCTGGAGCTTCCCATCCTCAATATTTAATAAGTCTCCTGCTGATGTTAGAATCCAGAGCTGGGGCCTGAAATTGGATTCACTGATCATAAGCTGACATCAGTGAGAATACTGTTCTGGTGTGATGAGTGGAAAACAAGCTCTCCAGGATGCACATTGGCATTGCTTGCACACAAACAAAATTTATCTAGTGGTTGGCAGCCCTACCCATGGTAGGGGGTTGGAGCTCAATGATCTTTAAGGTCCCTTCCAACCTAAGCCATTCTATGATTCTGTGAAAATCTGGAAGAGCTTGAAGCAATGGAATCAGCCAAGGCAATCATTTGTGGTGCAAGCATGTCCTACCCTATGTCCCCTGGCACAATGTAAAGCAGTATGTTAGCAGAGACTGGGGCAACCCAAAGGTTTTTAAAGGGTAGAAAGGTCTATCTTGAAGGAATAAGCCAGTATCTATGTAATATGTGTCAGGAAAAAGGTTTCCCAGTTCTGATGTTCTCTGTCATAGCTCTGTGGTGATGCTCTTACACTTCCTCTGATGTAGACACAAACCAACATCATAGCATGGCACAGCACAAGGTGAACTAAACCCACCTTCTTAGTGGATGTCTTGCATATTGGGGATCAGAAAACCTGAGAGAGAGCAGAGAGGGAGAAGAGGGAGACCATCAGCTGAAAGAAAATAGAACAAGCCCATTAACATCAACGGGCTGGAGCTGACAACAGCTGAAGCCCGCTCTTAGAATTATAGAATCATTAAGGGTGGAAAAGACGACTAAGATCATCTAGTTCAATCATTGACCCATCCCCACCATACCCAATAACCATGTTTCTCAGTGCTACATCTGCCCGTTCCTTGAACACCTCCAGGGACGGTGACTCCTCCACCTCCCTGGGCAGCCTGAGCCAGTGCATTCCAATGCTCTTTCTGAGAAGAAATATTTCTTAATATCCTTCTTGAATCTCCCCTGGTACAACTTGAGGCCATCACCTCTTGTCCTATCACTAGTTACCTGGGAGAAGAGGCCTACTCCCTTGCATTGCTTATCTCTGCAGAGACATAGCAGGTTGGTTGGCTGACTGTGGGAAACCAGGAGAGTGAATCAGGTGAAGGGTCTCTACATATTTTCTTTCTTTCTTTTTTTTTTAATGCTAATGCTTGTTAAGAGCCAGGGGATATTTGCTAGATTGCCCTTTGATTTGGCCCAGAGTAGTGGCTCCTTTTCTCACCCACAGGCGGCACTGAGTATTTTCCACAGTAGATGGGCAAAACAGAAGATGCTCCCACCTGCCTTGTTTCTCTTGCTATGCTCAATTTAAGTTGTCTGACTGAGTATGTGTGAGCAACACAATGGTTTTTTTGCAGGGCAAATGCATGCTGGGGTGGTTTCCATTGGTGCTTTACTGTGTATGGGTGAGTGCCTAGCAGAATTAGTCATTGTGTATAGAGATACACTGGGCAAAACAAAGCTTGAAATCTGCTGAGTATTTTGTTGTTGTTGTTGATTGTGTTTGTGCATTGAAATTATTATAAGTGCAGGCTGGGATTTCCATAGCTGACAAGCGATGATAGCTCATGGGGCTCTACTGCCAGAACCAAGGATGCACCCTGTGGCTTCTCCTTCCCTATCTCCCCTGCTGGTGCTTTGGGCATCTGCCCTCTTTTCATGTTTTATGACACTTGCAATCAGCTGTATGAAAGCACAAGATAATTTGAAAGCAGTAGCTTCAGCAATGTGTAGCTGGGTATGAGCTGACTTTTTTCTCCTGCAAAACAAAATGTTTCTAGTTTGGATCTAGTGCTGGTGCCTCTGTGGTTTTTCTGCTGATGATATACAAGAGGGACAGAATTTAACTTGTGCTTAGTTGGACTGACTATGCAAAGAGAATAGGGTTAAAAATCAACAAATCTCAATTTTACTTTTATTTTTTTGCTTGGAGGTGTTATTAAGAATGCAAAGAATGAACAGGTTCATAGAATAAGAAATAGCTTTTAGAGACACTTTTTAAAGAGCTTCACTTGAAGTGTTTTGTTTAGATTTTTAAATGTCAAGTTAATTCTATTTGAATTGAGATTGAAATATTAAATAAGTTCCCAGTCAGGAAGAGTCTCTGTGATGTCGTATCTGATATTACACCTGCCACTCAGCTACCTGTTCCCTTCCATTTAAATGGACGAGAATCAAGCGCGTGTAAAATTTGGAATGGTTGCATTAAAGGGTTGCCTGCCTTCCTTCATCCTCTCTCTTTGTTTTGTACTTAATTATTTTTGTTACCTTCTTACCTATTCATAAGCGAGAACTCTGTGTCTGATGTGGGTAATTTTTCACTGCATTGTTTCCAAATTGTCATTTATAAATTAAACAGCAGCATGCCATCGCAGAGAAAGCACCATTGTGGTACAATTAGAAATGTAATTGCATGGAGTCACCTGGGAGGCAGCTGGGAAAGACATCATAGGTAACAGGTAGGATGTTAGGAAAAATTTCTTTTCAGATCTTTCTGAGAGAAGGCATTGGAACAGGCTGCCCAGGGAGCTGGTGGGATCACCATCCCTGGAGGTGTTCAAGGAGAGGGTATGGAGCAGAAATGCTAAGTCACAGCCTGAAACAGTGATTGAGCACCTGGTGGGAAGGCAGGGCCAACCCAGGGGAGCTGTGCACCTGAGTGCCAGAAGGGGTGGAGCCAGGATCCACCCCTTTCCAGAACTCATTTAAGGGATGGTAGTGGTGGCAAGGCTTTCTTGTTGGAGATCCTTATCTACCTGAGGCCTTCCAAAGGTAAGCAGCTTTTTTCCTTCACTTCTTCATCCACAGCTGCTCCATTTGGGATTGTCCTCATTTGCTGTAGTCAAAGACTTTGCCACCTCGCTATTATTGCTGTACTTTCTATCCCATTATAGTGTTACAGGGTAGGTGTAGCACTGACGAACATGGTTAGTGGGTATGGTGGGGATGGGTCAGTGGTTGGACTACATGATGTTAGCAAGTGTCTGCTCTAGGCATGGGTGAAATATGGGTCAGGTATTGTTTCTGGCCCCGCCACTTACTCTATGTGCACCAAGAATAGGAAGCGTGAAAATACACGTGACTGAGCTCATCCTGGGGAAAGGAGTGGACATCCAAGGTCAGTAGATACCTCTCTAAGCCACCTTCCTGATAATAGCAGGAGCAGTGAACGTGTAGCTTTCATAGAAGCATAGAATCATTTAGATTGGAAGAGATCACTAAGCTCATCTAGTCTAACCATCAACCTATCCTCACCACGCCCTCTAAACCATGTCCCTCAGTGCCACATCTGGCCTTTTATTGAACACCTCTAGTGCCTTTCCAAGGGCCTTTGCCCCTCCTGAGGGGAGCGAAATTCAATCATCTGTCTTAAATTGCTGAGGAGCTTAGAATTGGCTCTGTCTTTAGCCAGTGTGACTCAACATACCACAGACTGGTGTAGCTCTGTCAGCATGGTAACGTGGTGAAGTACCAGGGAAGGACCTGGCCCAAAGATAGTGTAGAAATAGTATAGAAAGCTGGGGGTAAATAATTTCAGAATACAGATGTAGTCATGGTAATAGTAATAATAATAATGTTTTCCCTAGTGGGAGAAAAGTAGACCTTTCATGGCTGTTGTGCCTGGAGCTATTAAATATGGATGAGACAGATGAAATGCTGCTTCTCCTATTACACAAAAATGAATAAACAGTAATTCTCAATCACTATATGCATCTCAGGCTTAAAAAATCCTGCAAAAACAAGTTAAATATGAGCACCTGCTAATGTTCATGTGTAATAAAAGACACTCTGAAGCTTTTGTCAACAAAGTGAAAAGATTTGCTTCCTTATACAGCCTCTGATAGAAGCTCACCCACTGTGTATTTACATGGCTAGAGTTAGGAAAGTGGATTCTCTCTCAGACATGGGACACAATAAGCAAGTTTATTTAACTGTCCAATTTGGAGGGTTGACAGTGTGGCTTGTTTACTGCAGATGTAGTAGTGTGTGATGTAGAAAGCAAGAAACACCTCTGAAATTTAAAATTTTCATGGTAAGATGGCAGAGATGGCCAGATTTTTATTGGATTGCTCTTCAGGGAAGGAAGTAAGCTTTTGCCTATACTTTAAATGGTGTGATTTGGGGACGGCAGCCTGTGATACAGGAGGGAGAGTTAAGGCAAGTGGTCTACCGTGAAAACAGATCTACTGCCATCTGGTAGCATGTGAAGATGCTCTTCCAGTGAAGTAGTGGGTGTTGGGCTGAGAGAACCTGGACTTTGTCTGCTTTACTCCCTCTCTGCCCAACTTCCCATGCGTTTCATGCCAGTGCTGCCTAATCCTGTAGGGATGTTGCAAGGATTAATGCATGAGGAATTTTGAAGTTTTGGGCTATTCTAGCTGAAGGGTCACAAAGGAGGATTGCTGTATGTCATTTAGGATATTGTAATTGTGTCTTGGGATATGACCTTTATTTTAATTAGTGTAATCTCTCCTCTAATCCAGCAGAGAGACCACTGTTATCTGCACTGGCAGTGAAAGATGCACCATGTGATTCATTTAAAGCCAGATTAGAGGAAAACAGAGGTTATATTTATTCCAGAGAGATCAGTCCAATAAGACCACAAAGACTCTTTCCTCCACAGGTATATGATAAGCTTGCAAAGCTGTGTTCTCTCTGGACATCCTGTGGTAATTCTCTGCTGCGTTAATTCCCCTGAAGTCAGAGGTTGTACTTATTAGTAGGCATCCAGATGAGGCTGCTTAGGTGGGAATGATCTCATTGGAGTTGGACATGTGCTTCTCCTTGCTTTTGCCATCTGTTAAACCTAAAGATGTTCCTACATTGGTGTCAGTGCTGGACTTGACTCCCCAATATTCTGCATGCCTGTTTGTCACGTGAGCTGCTGTCAGCTGCCGCTGAGTATTCCTCTAACATTCAGTGAGATGTCCCTTCCTGAAGAGGCTGAAGACTTCCAGTTCGTTCACTATTCTCTTGTAATGGAGTTGTTTCATGCCTGCAGTCAGTGCTGTCTCTTGCCCTGATTCTGCCACGTCCCACACACAATGAGGATCACAACAACACGCAGCTTTCAGGGTGGTGAACTGCTTTATTAGTCATCCTTAACACTGAATGTTTAATGGATTTGCCATTTGTTCATTGCTCTTATCTGTCTTTTCACCTGTTCTTTATCCATGCAACAAGCTTCTCCTATCCAATAACAGCTAAGCTACTCAGAGAGCTTGTGTTGACGCACTCCTTGAAATATAAGCAATACATCAACATGATCTCATCTGCATACGCTGACTCCTCCAGAGTGCTCCACTACGTTCCCTTTTCAAAGGTCCTTTTCCTCAGTGTATCATGTTCTTCCACGTGTTCAATAGTTCTGTCCTTTTCTAGAGGAATGTTCTTCAATATAGCTTTTACTTACCTGCTGATATCTGGAGGATGAAGCTGGAGTTCCCTGTCATTCCTGAATTGTTGCTTTGAACCCCCCTTTTAAAAGTTGTATCACATAAGCTGTTACTTATTTTTGGGTACCCCTAGTGCTTTAATCAAGAAACTTCAGCCTGTGGTTAGAGGTGCAATGCCGTCACCCATAAGTTCCCCTGGAATGGTTGGGTCAGTCCAGACTATAACCCCTTCTACTGACCTTGTGAAGAAGGTCTCCAGCATAAGAATCTCCCCAAGTCTCTTTGCAATGAGCACAGATTCTCCCCAAAAGTCATTTGTTTTTCTACTGATGTGTGGGTTTTTTCCGTGGTTCTTATACTTGATCGCTTCCTCATCCACTGATGATAGAATCATAGAATCACCAAAGGTTGGAAAAGACCTCCAAGATCCTCTAGTCCAACCCTTCACCTACCAGCAATATTTCCTCACTGAACCATGTCCCTTAGTACAACATTTGGTACAGTTCTGCCCTCTGATTTGTGCAAGAAAGCCTTTACTTAATTTTCTCTCTCTTGTAACTTACTCTTCAAATGCTTTTTCCTGTCTTTCGATGTTTTTAGACTATATGCACTGGAACTTAGAATCTGTTCTATTTCCTCATTTGGACACAATTTCTGATTTTGAGGATGCTGTTGTAGTTCCTCTTGCCCAGATGCTTGGTCTACCAGACTTCTCTGTTTCTCAAGTTTTGGTGTTTTTTTTTTTACACAGTGTAGATTTGTTCTGAACTTTGAGTGTTGATGTTTTGAAACAGCCCTTATGCCTCCCGCAAGTGTTAACTCTCTGTCTCTGCCTCCTAAGAGCTTCTTCCTTCTTGCTAACAAGTTTTTTCATTTTTATAGTTCTCCTTTCCAAATAAGACACTGCACGGAAGATTTAGCACAGAGATACAGCACTTCTTTTTGAAGAGTTTTGGTTTTATTTCATTTATGTCCTACAATATGTCAACTTTCTTGCCTTGGAAAGCAAAGGAGAATCCAGTTCCGCAGAACCTTTTCTTTGTCAATAATTTCTAGCACAGTTCTCTAGTCTTGGTTTAAAAACTGTTCAGTAGTTTTGTGATAAAACACCCACTACATAACATGGGAGAACAGTTTGCTGCTTAACATCTTTAAAATGTGTTTTAATAGGGAGTAAGGGAAAGAAAGTATTTGGCAGCAGATGTAAAATGAACAAAGTGTTTTCTCCTATAATCTGTGCCCAGTCAGCGAAGCTCAATTCTACAGGAGGCTGTGAAATTCAAGGTGTAGATGGGCTTCAGAAATGGAAGAGCAGTAGAGTTTAGGTACCTAATATGTTATGGGTCAGTGTAAATGTCACTTGGAAAGAGATCCCTTTTTTGGATTGCTGACTGCTGGAAGTTTGGGAGTTGTACTGGAGGAAGGATTTTATGCTGCATGAGCTCTATTTCTTACATTATATCAGTTAATGACTGTTACTGGAGGAGGGGAAAAAGTAGCCTGGACTGGTCAGACCCTGTTGAGAGTTCATCATGTCTTCCTTTAACCAGCTAAAATTTTGCCCAGAGAAGCTGTGGATTCCTCATCCCTGGAGGTGCTCAAGGCCAGATTGGAGGGGGTGACTTTACAATTTAGATCCTCAAGTCTTCATTTGCTTGGAATGACTTCTCATTTGCTTGGAAATGGAAACATTTTGATGGCTTTGTTTCAAAGAGGTCAAAAAAAATGATAATCAAATTAGATTCTTAGTCACAGCAGAAAGCAAAACTGTTTTCCCCAAGGAAGTATCATGTTTTTCCTGCTACTCTGACAGCTTCACATATATTCTCTCAACCAGTCATGTTTTAAAGGGCTCAAGGCTTATTTACTCACAGTTCATCTCCCATCTGATCATAGTGGGGACAGGCACTGTCCCATTTTGATCTGTTCCTAAAATGACTCCAAGGAAGAATTTGTGCATGTGTTGGCAGGATCAGGTGTCCAGCCTTCTCTTCCCTGGAAAGCTCTTTCAATGATGGTAACCACAATTGTCCCTGGAGGCCAAATTTCTGGATTTTTTTTAAATAATCTTTTAACCTGTATGGGGAATTGGCTCCTAGATAATCTTTACGCTGCACTGGGAGAGAGATTCCTTTAATGCCACTGTTCCTCACCACTCTGCAGTGCTCTTGTGCAAGGGGAAGATTTTTCACCCACTGGTGAGCGTGCCACCTGGGAGGCTCTTCCTCTTTATTCATCTTTATAATTATGAAACTGCTTCCTAAGAAGCACAGAATTTATTTGTGTCAGGTTTGCAGAGCTGTGTTCCCCTTTCCCTCCCCACATCCATCTCATTGGGTAGGTTTGGTGCTGCTGGGACCTGCTCTGAGGTCTGAGCTGGGATGCCTGGCCCCACACAATGGCTGAGGAGCATGGTTTGTGTGTAACGTGTCAGCCTGCAATGGAAATGAGTTCTTAGAAAATTCATTTTTAGAAATAGGTAGGGAGCGTGGCAGCCATCTCCTAGGAAACCCCTTATTGTGTTATGGGGCTATAATGTGCTATGATTACACTTCAGATAAATGGAATCAGAGTTGCTGTCACGTTGTTTCTGCTGAAGTTTTCCAACACAGAAGGTTACCCATATACAACAGTGTACTCTTGTTGTGTTTGTGAACTGGTTGGGGTACTGAGATGGTTTCTCATGTGCTGTTGCTTACTAGGGAAGAAGAGATGAAAACAGAGGCAGGTGTAGCCCTGCATGGGCAAGTGTTCGTGCTGTGAGCTGAAGCCACGAGCAGTTCATCACAGCTTTGAGTCAAGTGAAGCTCAGTAGCCACAGCTTGCATAGGAAGACCCAGAGGTCTTCAGTCTTCATCCCCTTACTAGTAGGAATCTAAAATCTTTTATGAATTACATGACAGATCTCAGTGACTGATGGCTTTCATGGAATGGATTCACCTCTTTGAGTGGGGAGATCTGTCCTCCTGCTTTTTGCTGTGATTCTCTAATGGGCTCAGCTGCTTTGATGCAGGTCTGCCATGCTGGAGGATCTCATTCCCTCCTGACACTGTCTTTTGGTGGAAGCTGGTGCAAGCTTCTGATTGCTTAGATCGCTTGCCTGTTGGTCAGTCCCATTATAACTCCTTGACATCAAAAATGTTCCATCAGAGCAGAGGCATATGATAATAGGTTTGGGGGAAGAAAGACATGCTGATGCTGCGCCTTTTCTTGTCAGTAGTCTCAACACAACTCCTTAAACTATGGAGAAATTCCTCATGCATTGAATCTAAAAGGAAAAACCTATTTTTGCACTGAGGTTTGAATAGGAACAGGACTGAGGCTTGTACACGTGGAAAGTGTGTGGCAATTCTTTTAGCAGAAGTCTCTGCGAGTTCCAGAAGTGCCTGGTAACTTCTGCATACAATTATGCTGAAATAATCTTTGCCAAAATGTTTGTTTTCAAGCTTGCTGGTTACTAGGCAAACTAGTTTGCTAAGATTTCTTAGCATACTTCAGCTCAGACATGAAACCACACGTCAAGAGGCTGGGGAGAAGGCAAGCAAGCACTCTTGTGGAATTTTATGGGGTGGCCATTGAAAGTAAGGTTTCAGATGGAGATCTTTTTTTATCTCGCAGTGGCTTTTCTGATCTATTGTTCTTACAAAGCAATTTGTATTCTGTTGTATTGAGTTGTCTCTCTCTCTTTCCCCATCTCCCTCTAATTCTTTATTTTTTTTATTTTGAAATTCTAAGCTACGATTTGGAGTGGGCAAGGATACAAAATACACATCATTTTTAGTCCAAATATTTAAAACAGTTACATACGCAAGACCGGCTGGATGGTTGACAACAGGATGAGAACAAGCCAATTAAAGTTTCATAGAGGCACAGAAGGGCTCATACACAATGAGAATTGTTCAGCTGTGCATGTGACAGCTCTGAACTTTGTGGACTCTTCTTTCAGTGGCAGCTCATTGTGCTCATGGGGAGTGTTCTGGTTGGGGGCTGTAGGTTGGGTCCACGTGATTAGTCTGGAAGAGGCAGATCCTAGGAGATGTGCCTTGCTTACATTATCCGATTAACTAATCTAAATTTGTCCTTGAAATAGGCAGGAAATGTGCCATGTTCATAGGTACATTAGGACCTTACAAGTCCTAATCCTAGCTTTGATTTGAATATATGGTTATTCTGCATATTCAGGTCATATACATTAGGGAGAAGATTTGCCTGCCTTTGCCTTCAAAATGTCGACTCTGTAGATGTCTTCAGTTAAGACCTCTCCTCTAAGGTTCACTTTGCTCTCAGTGAAGACTGAGAGATGTATTTGCAGAGTGTTTCATCTGACCACTATTAGATACCCCAAAACAAGCTGACAGCACTGCTGTATTGGCCATCTCTTGTCTGTCATGTGAGCCATGGGGAATTACCTCAGATGTCACCAACATCCATGTAGATGAGGCCAGAGGAGTTTAATTCTGGGTGGTCAAGCTCAACTTTCCCTTGAATTAAGACCCTGTAGCTGACACTGCAAATGCTTAGTGGGCATTGTGGCACCAGTTTCTGGATACCTCAGATGATGTTTCTCCAGAGCCACAGGGAGAATGGGACTGTTGGTGGAAAGGACTTAAGGATCATAGCATGCTTCCCTCAGTATGTTTTAGAATGGGATGTAATTATATGTTGGAGATTCTCCTCTGTTAAGTACGAAAGGTGTTGTAAAGTGTGCACTTTTAGATTATGTAAAGTTCTTGGCTTTTAAGAATTAGTTACTTAAGAAGAATCATCCCGTGCGCTTCCTGTTCCTCAGCTCCCTCATCTGTAGAATGGATCATACAGTTCCTGAAAAACAGGGTCAGTATTCAAAAACCACAAGTAGTGCGGTTGTTTTGCTTTTAATTACTGAGGAAGATCACCAGAACTGATACTTAAGCTCTGCTTTGTAAAGAAAGAGCATGTGAGGACAAGAGGTGCCGCGCATGCTTTTGGAACTTGGATTTGTCAAGGTCCAGACACCTTTAGGTAAAACTCCTGGATAAATTGGTGTTTCCTGTGGTTTAGACCCAACTAGTAAGTTTAATCTTATCTATGATCTGCTTTGCTTTAGAAGCTGCTGTATCATCCATCTGTTCCTAAATCTATCCAGCCTCTTTGGAGAGTGCCATGGTGTGCCAGATCATTTCTTACATTTCCATGAGGAGGAAGAGGAAGAAATGTGCTTTTCCAAATTGGTGTAATCTACTTTGTATGGCCAGATAAGATCTCCAGAAATTAGATGTGTTGTAATCAACCCTGCATATATCAGTGTCAGAAGAGGAGAATGCATTATGGAGATCACTTAATGCCTCAAAAAAAGGTTTGAGGTCATTATTAGAAAAACAAAGGCTATTTCCCTGTGAGAATGCTGCCATCAGATAAACCCTGGGAGATAATGAGCTCCTTTTGTCTTATAAGATGAAAGGGGAAGAAAGTACTTGATCACTTTCTTTTAGAATACTTATCAGTGAAGAAAATAAACTGCTTAACAGCTCATTTGTGAAATGTATAATAGAAGGAAGAGCTCAATACAGAAGGTATGTATTTTGCTTTTGATTCTGGATAGCTTTAAGGTAACTGCCACAGAGGATGAAAAATAAGTAATAGGCCTTTAAAGACAGCACTTCCTTTTCTAATAGGGGTCAGAATTAACCAGAAAGGAGCAAATAGTTCAGGAAAGAAGAGGACTGTTATAACAAACACGATTGGGAATCTGTGCTGGGCCAGTTTCCCTTTTTAGCATCCATGCATCTCTGTCTCAGAACAGGCTGCATAACTTCCTATTGAATTAGCATACACCAGGCAGCCGAAACAAATTAGTTCATCTCAGAAAGGGAAGAGTTTCTGCAGAAACTTTTAGCTTAGTTTCTGAGTTTTGTGTGATTTACTCACTTTTGAGCCTAAGCTTTATGGCACCAAATCCTTGTCCTACTCTGCACATGCCAGCCTTACTTGCTCCACGGCCATGTGCTTTGGTGCCTTCAGTCTGCTGTTGTAGGAGTTACAGTGCCCCAAGCACTGCTGAATTTCTCATCTGCATGGCTGGAAGCTGTCCCAGCAGTGCTCTAATCGAAATAGTTTAAATGGTTTCCTGCAATTTTTCCGTGGCTGAAAAATTGTTGACCATTAAGGAGGTGGTTGTGTTCTGGTGAAGGTAATCTAGGGGATGAAGCATAGGTGTGGAGGAAGCTACCTTAACTTACCTGTATTATCATAATTTCATGCTTTATCATGTGCAACTTTATACTGGTGTTTGATGGCTTCATAGAAGTCTCTCTTCTCTAAGTAGCTTTCCCTTAAGTAGCTGATGGATTTTCAGTCTTAATTCTAGCTTTTTTGTTTTTTTTTTTCCTCTAGGAGTTTTAAGTATTGAGGAGCAAAACCCAGAAAAAATGATAAGCCTCAAATTGCCATTATATTCTTGCATCTGACTAGTGACAAAAATTGTCAAAACACTGAACTGTTGTAATTGTAGATAATAGTTACTAAGAAAGTAGAAGTTAAATCCAAGCACCTTTGGTGACTACATGCAGCTTCATGCTGCTTGATCCATTGTGGTGAGTTGCTCTGTAATGGCTGGGAGAAAACTAAAGTGGTTGCTTATAAAGAGGATAAAGAAGCAGCTCTACCTGGAGCATGACCATAGAATCACAGAATGGCTTATTTTCGAAGGGACCTCAAAAGATCATACAGTTACAAGCCCCCTGCCATGGGCTGGTTGCCCCCCACCAGCTCAGGCTTCCCAAGGCCCCATCCAACCTGGCCTTGAATGTCTCCAGAGGTGGAGCACCCACAGCTTCTCTGGGCAGCTGTGCCAGTGCCTCACCACCCTCTGAATAAAGAAGTTCTTCCATCATCTCTATTATGGTCATAGCTATGAGTCCCAGCAGAGATCTGTGTTGGTGTGGTTCCTCTCTCCAAAAGCTGTACTAGATGGGGAGCAACAAGGGAAATGGCAGAGGTGATGCATGCTAATTTCCAGGCTCCTCTTGGCTTATGGATAAGTGGCCACTTGCCTGCAGATAAACATTTAACTCCAGTGGTCCTAAAGTCCTAGCTTGGACGAAGTACTGAGGATATTGGCATGGGGCAATGATCTGGGGAGCAGAGAGGTGTGTCAGTGGTACAAAAAGCTGCCCCTTGTAAAGGAATGTGCAACAAACACTGTTTTTGCCCCTTGTTGTTATTTGTATGTTGACCAAGTAATATCAACAGTGTTTTGGGCACAGTTCCAGTTATCATCTGGAACATGAAACAGCAGGTTCAGCATGGGACACCAGGCATTTTTTGTGGGTCATTCTTGAAGGAATGGGTCAGGATCATCCATGTGGAGGGGATCCTGGGTCAGACACAGCACTGATGGCCAAATGAGTTACAGAAGAGATTTGCCTTGCCCCAAGGTAGAAAAGAGTATTTTTGGTTTTGTCTCGGTGGTTTGGTGGAAGTTAGATGAGTAGTGAGACTGAAAATACCGATGTTACTACAGTGTTAATCCTGGTTGTCTTGTGCTTGCAGAGGTGGAGGAAGCATTGCCTTAGAAGGGGCTGCAGGATTGGGATGGTGTGTTTGATGGATGAAAATAGCTAGAAAAAGCATTTGTCCTCTAAAGAATAGATGGCATCAAACAGACCAGTATGCATGTTTACTTTCACATAAATTTACATAAGCTGCTGGGAACCCGTAGAAATATTTGACTTCTGTACCACATGTAGCAGTCCCAAGAGTCTCCTCTCTTCTTGGCTGAGTAAAAACACCCTCCGCACTTTGGCTTTGTTACCTTTGCATTCAGATATCCCTGAGCTATTGAAAATTTCATTGTAAATTCATTTTCACACAAACCTTAGGACACTCACAGACATGAATTCAAAGCAAAAACCCTTTACTTCCAGTCTTAATTCAGGTGTATGCTGGGAAAAGTCTGGAATTTCAGAGTGAAGATGTTTGTACAGAAATGACTGAGCAGAAAATTTCATGAAAAAAATAAGGTCATTTTTGCAGAAAAATGGTTTAATAGGAAAATATTCTGCAGGACTGGAATCTCCTCTGTATGTGTTGGTTATACATACAACATGAGCTTATCCTACAGTTACTCCTGGAGGGCCATGGGAAAAGCTGTACAAGTGCCAGGAAAGATTTTTTTTCTTTAAACACCTGTCCCCGACCAGAGCAGTTCAATGCTGCTTTTCTCTGGGGTGCTGAGGAGCGTGATTGATGTGTGGTTACCAAAGCCATGCTATGGAAATGACTTTTTTGGTTTGATCGGTCTCACTCATTTGTTAGTCTCCCATCTAGGAGTGATCTTCCCAGTAGATGTGGTCTGTTTTTCAAACCATGAGTGTTCACTAATTTTTTCCACGGTTTGGCTGGGGCAAAGTACACACAGAAGGCAAACTGTACTATAATTAAGAACATTAGCCATACACAGCCTGAAGATGTGAAATCTGTTTCCTGACTATGTCTGTTGATTCAGTGTGATCGAGCACCTGCTAATGCAGTGGAAAACTGTTCAACATGGAGGTATCTGCAAATGGAAAAACTAAGTTTTATCTCTCCATCAACTCTTTGTCTTCATTTGTTGGTGTTTCTGTGACAGCAGTATTTTTTTTTGTCGAATGTCAACAGATTTGCTGTCACAGTATTTGTTGTTCATTGTATTTCAGAAATTAAGTGTATTGTTGTTATTCACACAGATGAATAAAAGTTATCTGGCCTTTATTTTGCTTTGATATGCAGGACAACCTGATCTTGCAGCCTCTGCTTTCTAATAGAGAATCATAGAATCATTAAAGTTGGGAAAGATATCTAAGGTCGTCTAGTCCAACCATCAACCCATCACCACCGTGCCCACTAGACCATGCCACTAAAAATCCAATCTCTTTGGTTATTAACACCATTCATATTCCAATGATAATCTCAAAATCCTAATCTGTATACCTAGATTAAATAACTGAATGAAAAACAGTTTAAGAAAACTAAGACCATAGAATATTGCTGTCACGGAGGTATGCGAAGGGATGAGGAATCAGAAGGTCTCAACCACCTTCCAGAGTTTACCATTATCTCAATTTCACATTAAGTCTTTTTTTTTAATTTTACACTGTTCCTTATTCATATAAAAAAAAAAAGGACCTAGATCATAAAATTATTCCATGTTTTAATTAGAAACTCAGAAAGAGCTCATCCTCTAGGGCGAATGATAACTTTCAGAAACAGGTTCAATTGCTGCACTTCTATTTTGGCAGCTAACTAGGTGGCTTAATTTTTGCAGAAGTTTCTTGCTTACCCATTTCCACTGCTGTCCCTCCTCCTCAAAACCATGATATTTTCTAATTCATTTACTGTAAGAGGGCTTTTGAAGGCCCCAGTTCAGAGGGGCAAGGGCTGGGTCCTGAGGTATGTTGGATAGGTTGCTGTTAGCCATTTCCCAACTGTTGGGAAGGGGTCATCCCAACCACTGCGGATACCTTTTGAAATCATAACTTTAAATTAACCTCTTCTCTCTGCTATTAAAAAAAAAAAAACTGTGTGAGAGTGTAAAAAATTGCCCCACATTTTATTGGGGAAGAAGAATAAGAATCCCCCATTTTCTAACCCCAAATGTTTTGGCAGAACTTTAAACACAAATCATTTTAACCCTCAATTAATGCAATAAATTCTCAGAGATAAATTGCTGCCTTTGTTAATATCTTGATCTTTAAAGGGCATGTTAATTCTTCTGGGAGAAGTTCTTTAGCAAGCCTGGCAGGTTGATAGTTCTGGGAATCTCTTTTGAAGAGGTGGAGAATTTCTGTAGGACATATTACTGCTAGCAAGAAAATGAGCAGCCTTGTCTTTCTGACTTTAATATTTGTCTATTCACGCATAAGACAAGAGGGATTCAGTGGGGGGGCTGAACTGAATTATTAAGTGGGGATGAATTCAACACTGTGTTTGAAATTAAGATAATCACTTGTCCATCCATACACTGTTATTTCTGACTCTCCCTTGACTCCAGCAGACTGCAGGAATGTCTTTGCCTTATCCTATACCTCCCTTTCCTCTCTCTTTAACTTTCTGATCTCTCTCTGTATCTATTTCCTCCCGGTGCTTCAATTCCTTTTTTTCCCCTTGCTCTGTGACCACAGGAGCTGTGGACCATCAGTGCCAAGGTTGGCAAGTGTGTGAACGCTTTACCTGAGGTTCAGCTCATTTCATGCTTTAATGAAGAAGACTGTTAAGGAGATATGGGATTGTTTTTCATGAATATATCTCAGTGTTCCCAAAAAATTGCATTTAAATTCACAGTCTTCTTCCAACCCCATGACTGCCCTAGTATGTGGCAAAAGAAGTGCAGCAAAATGATGAACCCGCATGAAACGCAGATATTTCCCAAAGCTGAGTGTATTGCATAGAGAGATATAAAGGGATTTCATTTATTTTGTTGTCATAGGATGGCAGTGAAATCCAGATTAGAATGGAAGCTCTGTGTTTTATGGTATTGTAAACATCAGAGGGCTATGTGAGCAGTAAACAACCAGTATGGATATGCTGCTGCTTTACACAGCACTTCACTACAGGCAAAAATATTGTTCAAGACACAGCTGGCATGAAGTGGTGAAAGCCTAAGCAGATAGGACTTAAGGAGCTCGCAAAACATAGCTGAGAGCTGCCCTGTGAGTTCCTGGAGTCAAAGCCAATTAGCACTGAGGGTTCTTAAGACTTCTCAGAAAAAAGGATTTTACTGCATTTCCACTGTTGACTGTCCCAAGCACGAGGGTCAGGAGGAAGGCTCTATATGATAATTAGGACCACTGATATTGGAAGAATAGTCTTTGAAAATACATTGGGTGGCTCAATTTTCACTTTTGTCACTCCAACAACCGGAGTCTACGATGCTATGACATGCCATGGCAGATAATACACAAACTAGAAAACAAAGTTATTCCTGTAGAGTAACACCAATGAGTCTGGTCCTTTTTTTGTCCTTTTTACCAAATAAGAGGCAAAGCATTTGTTGTTCAGAAGGTCACTGCCATGTGGAGGCAAACTGTCAGTTTGCAAAAGCCATTTTTAATCCATTCCTAAACTTCCTGTATCTTTTCTATGTTATTGTTAATGGCCGAAGTATTTCTGTGTAAACAGGCATCTCTTTCCAAAGCAGCATCCTGTTCTTTCTGCCCACTTCACTTATTCATTGGCTCCATTCATTCAGCCCTGTTGCAACTTGGGAAGTGGTGGTGAGGTCATGGGTGCTTGACTATGTCCTTGAAGCGCCTGGCCAGGAAACACTTCTGTTGATCTGTAAACATCTAGATAAGCAGTGATCACGGGTAATGAATCATAGAATATCCCGAGCAGGAAGGGACCCATAAGGGTTGAGTCCATCTCCAGGCTCCATACAGGACCACCCAAAAATCATACTTATGAAAGACAGGGAAAGTGTGGTAGCAAAACATGGTCAAATACTAACATTCTAGGAGTGGGCTGGATCAGGGTTGGATTTGCTCAGCCTGCTCCAGAGCTGTTATTGCAGAGTTATGTAGAACAAAATAACCTAGTGATGGGTAACCTATTGTCCTGGCTCTTCTTGTGTTTAATATATAAAATATGATCCTTCTGCTGATGGTGAGGTAACGGCATAGGCTGCCTGGAGAAGCTGTGGATGCCCCATCCCTAGAGATGCTCAAGGGCAGGTTGGATGGGGCCCTGGGCAGCCTGAACTGGTGGGGGGCAACCAGCCCATGGTAGGGGATTGGGACTGAGTGGGCTTTAATGTCCCTCCAACCCAAGCCATTCTATGATTCTCTGCTGGTGGAATTAGAGTTTAGGATCTGGTTAGACAAGTGTGTGGTTCTGGTGCTTCTTGGGCAACTGAGGTGCTTCAGTAAGGGGGATTTGCTGGTCCTCAGTAGGCCAATGTTCTGCCTTGCCCACAACCTCAGTGCTAAACCAGTGATGAGCTAATCCTGCTCGGTGTCCATCCATGGATGCTCAAAGACTCCAAAAGCAGCAGGAGAACAGTAAAAGCACATAGGCCTATAATGTATTCCTGGCCTCTTAGTCAGCTGCAGATGCTTTGGAGGAAGAGTGCAAGAAATAATACCGTTATGGAATAACCTAATGAAGGGGAAGCACTGCCCACTCTCGGCAGTTAGTGGCTGGCTGCTGTGTGATGGTGTTTCTGTATCCTTTATTTGTGTAATCCTCTCTGGGGCAACTGCGGGGAGGCCGCTGTTAAGGCGGCCATTTGGACCTGTGATTTAATCCGATTGTTTGGCTTTAGCGATTACACGCGGCCGTTTTGTTTTGTGGAATAACTCTGTGTGCAGAGAGGAATTCTGTCACTGCCTCCCTGTCTGAGTCAGGGGTGAGGAGATGCTCGGGGCTGCCAGGGAGGAGCACAGTGGAGGCCCTGACCTCTGGTGGCCGGTGAGGTCCCTTTACTCCCAGGGACTGCTAATCCAACCTCCAAAAACCTCAGAAAGAGGAAAAGTGCATCATTCCTCAGATGTCAGATCAGCAGCCACATTACAGCCTGTGCTCCTGTGTGTGGAAGTGGTGCTTTCAAATTTTCAGTCTTTGCTCAAACCTCTGCTGGACTATAGTTCTTTATTAATACTGTTGGGTTTGGTAAGCCTTTAATATTTCGTGTGAATGTAAATGTCTGCATATATTTGAGCATCTTTCACTGCGTTTTCGTAATGGTATTGCTGTGATTAACAAGTGCAGCTATCAGAATCCACCAGAGCGATATTCAATTCCCTAATTTCAGTTAATGGCTTCCAAGGAAATGACACCGCTTAAAACCTGAGCTTTTCTTCTCTTTTCTTTTCTTCCTTCAGGGGCGCATTCTCTGAAGTTGTTTTGGCTGAAGAAAGAGCTAGTGGAAAACTATTTGCAGTCAAGTGCATTCCCAAGAAGGCACTGAAGGGGAAGGAAAGCAGCATAGAGAATGAAATTGCAGTCCTGAGGAAGTAAGTACCAGACCTTCATTTCTGCTTCTTTGCTTCCCTTATGCTTCTGCACTGAAGGAACAGGAGCAGTGATTGGCAAGTGTGACTGGTAGGTTGTTCAGCCTGTCACAGGAAGACAAGAACGCCTGTATTTAAATGAGGCTGAAAATGTTTTGAGAGATGCTCTGTTTTTCTCTTGTATTAAGCCAATCCAGATGACTGCAGAGTGACGCTGAAGAGGAGTTAGGCTGGAGTTAAAACCTGTGATGCCCTGCCAAGCCCTTTCCCACTAATAATGTCAACAGTTGGATCACTGGCTTTGAGGAGAGTAAGAGCAGGGTTGTTATTTCCGAGTGCTCAATGTAGATTATACACTGTTTGCTATGAAACTTATAGCGTGCTACAGGTGGCTGTAGGTGATGGTGATAACCCATCCTGTGGAGAGGTACATCTGACCTTCTGGCAGGACAGTATGAGAAGCTGAGAAACTGAAATGCCCTCAGCTCTGTGCAGTACTGCTCAGCAACAACTAAAGCATCAGTGTTATCAAAATTGTTTTTCTCCTAAAGCCAAAACATAGCATCACACGAGAGAGTGTAAAGGAAAAATCAACTCTATCACAGCTGAAACCAGGTCTGTGGGCAGAAAATTCCTTAATTTCATACAGTTCATTCTACTTTGTCTCTCATCCTATGCTCACCAGGGTCATAAGAAAGATCTCTTATTTTTTTTTAATCTGATGTCTTCTACTATGCTGTTGTTAATACAAACTTTGCATGTCATTGTATTTATTCTGAAAATAGACATCTTTGCTAGCAGACACAGCACTGAATTTGTATGCACCACCAAGGAAGCACTTAGATCCAGTTTGTTATTTTCTACTGTTGAGGAGAGGAGATATCAACCTGTTCCTCTGTTCAATGAATTATCTGCCTCTAAAGCTATTAGTAGAAGTAGATTTGAAAGGGATGAAGTGGGTCCTGAGCAGCTGTTGTTAAGCCCCAAAGGTATCTGAGTGTCCTGCTTTTGTTTCTGGTAGCTTTCTACCAAGTAGGGATGGCACGTGTGTGTGTTGCTTGATTAGTGGGTAGGATGCCAGAGCCCCAGGCTGCCACAGCCATGCCATGCCATGCCATGTGCTAACTGGCCACTTCCGCAAAGGATGCATGCATATGCCTGGCAGAGGGATTTGTCCCTGTTCCCTGTGAGGGTTGTGCAGAGCTGCAGAGGATGGATGCAAAGCAAATATAAATATGCACTTTTGTTCATCCTGTTCTCCCTTTCTATTTTTGCATTATGTCTTTGGGGAGTGCTTAAGCTCTGATGGGATTAAAGTCCCAGAGGACTCCCTGTAAAGCTGAAATGCAAGAGAACTCTTTGTGTCCTCTTCAGACATTTTCTGATCTCTGACTGTCCCCAAAAATCATAGAACCATTAAGGCTGGAAAAGACCACTAAGATCATCTAGTCCAACCATCAACCCATCACCACCATGCCCACTAAAGTAGATGGTGCTGACCATGTCCAGAACTGATACACATGAATGTCACGTGTGCTTTGTACCCTCTGGAAGAAATTGGTCCCAGTGTCAGTCCTGCCAAAATCACCCAGACAGAATCGAGATGGAGAAGGATTTGCATGACGCTGTCTGTTGAAGTCATGTTTTAATAATGTCTTTTGAATTCAGAATTGAAAGCATGAAGGTAATAACAAAAGTGCAACCTGCTGTAGGGATCCTGCTGTAGCAGGGGTTGAAGTTGATGATCCCTAGAGGTCCCTTCCAACCCCAGCGCTTCTGTGATTCTGTAAAAGCCCTTAGATCCTGTCTCATTTCTTTTGCTGCCTTCCAGCATGACCTGAAATGTCTTCTGTCTTAAATATTTATTGTCTGTGAAACAGCCAAAATTTTTTGAACAAGTTTCACCTGCAGAACCTTTGGCTTTCATTTCCCATGTCAGCAGATGCAGGAGAGTGGGTCCAAGAGGGGAAGTTTCTGGTCTGGACTTTCAGTGCAAAACCATTGCGGTGTCCTGCCAACTCTTCCCTGTGTCTCACCTAAAAACCCATTGGAAGTGCTAACCAAATACTCTGTATTGGGGAAGGCTGGTGGTGCCCGTGCAGAGGTCATGGAAGGTAGGCTAGGAGATTTTATCTTTTGGATACTCTCTGTCTGTGGGCTTGGCCACTGTTGCTGCCAAGACAAAATGACACATTTTAGAAGCGATGTTCTGCTAACAGAGGAGCGAACTGCCAGCCAACTGATCTGCATGTTTGTGCCAGTGCCAGAGTGAATCATGCACACTCCAACATTTTATTTTTCCATGGCCAACAAATCTGTTCTTAAAAAAGAAAAAAGACGGAAGAGCCGTTAAGTCAATATTTACGCCTAGCAACCTTAACAGGGTTCTTCCAATATGGACTCTCTTGTTTCCCGTGGAAATCCATGGCAACATTCCCCAGAGACTCTGCTGGGTGGGGACATAGTGGGAAGGAGCTTGCTGCTGGGTGCACTGCTGGCACGAGTGATGCCTGCAGCTAATCCAGGAGCTTCAGACTGACAAATTCTTTCAGCCTCTTCTCAGCAAAGCATTTAAGCATGTGTCTAATTTTGGATGATAACTGATCCCTGTGAAATCAGTGGACTGTTTGAGCTTACCTTGCTGAACTTGGGCCTAAAGGGATGCTTTGCAGCAGGGGAAAAATCATAGAATCATTAAGGCCGGAAAAGACCACTGAACTTACCTAATCCAAAGATCAACCCATCCCCACCATGCCTGCTAACCATGTCCCTCAGTGCCACATCTGCCCTTTTCTCAAACACCTCCAGAGAGGGTGACTCCATCACCTCCATGGGCAGCCTGTTCGAATGCCTCACCACTCTTTCTGAGAAGAAATTTTTCCTAATGTCCAACTGGAACTTCTCCTGGTACAACTTGAGGCCATCACCTCTCGTCCTATCGCTGCTACCTGGGAGAATAGGCTGACCCCCACCTCTCCACAACCTCCCTTCAGGGAGCTGTAGAGAGCGATAAGGTCTCCCCTGAGCCTCCTCTTCTCCAGACTGAAGAATCCCAGCTCCCTCAGCCACTCCCCATAAGACTTGTGCTCCAGACCCTTCACAGCTTCACTGCCCTTCTCTGGACATGCTCCAACTCTGTGAACTAGCTCTCCATGAGGAACAATACCACACTGGGTTACACAAACTTCTTCTGACCTGAAATGTGGGGAGTTTCATAACCTGCTCAGGAAGCAACAAGTTTCTGTTTTTAAGCAGAAGGGGAAATGCAATCTCTTCCATTGTTTGCTGTAGAATAGTGACAATTTCTTCCCTGTATGGTAATTGTGCAGGTGTGAACATGCTGAAGGATGAATCGGCTGTTAGACGGGTTTCTGCAGGCAGTAGGTGGTGTGAAGAGCTGGGATGCAGCAAGGCACCAGTCTGAGGCTCTAGAGAAGTAGAACAATCTTGTACGAGTCAGACAGAAAAATATGCCTGATTATTATTTTTCTTATGTCTTGGTTTTTTTCTTGGCTACACCACTGTTTATTGCAAATAAACTTTCTAGCTAGGCAATACCTGCACTGATTTGGTGCTGAGTCAGGGGAAGGCAAAGGGAAGAATCAATGCACCCAAGTGTATTGATTACTTCCTAGCAGCCACACGTACAAATTAAAGTCTTGTTAAACAGATGCTGTTTAGGCTAGCAAATCAGACTGCTTCAGTTTCTGCTGAACAGGGATTTAAAAAATATTTTATAAACTATTTAGATATGTCCCCATTCTCATCTGCTCTTTAATCTCCTAGATCCTCAGGGAGCGGCACCATTAAATTCCTTATTACAAATCTGAGCCATGCCTAAATGCAGGCTGGAGCCATGTTCCCTGTTAAGCAGCTGCCCAGGGAAGTGGTGGAGTCACTGTCCCTGTAAGTGTTCAGGAAAAGGGCAGATACAGCACTGAGGGACATGGTTTAGTGGGGATGGGTTGATGAATGGACTAGATGATCTCAGTGGTCTTTTCCAACATTAATGATTCCACAATTCTATGTTTTACTCCTTTTTGGTAGCCTGTTGATGACAAACTTCTCCTAAAACCTCTGTCCTCAACTCCTACTTCTCTAAGGGCTTATCCATCCCAGGCGCACCCCATAGTCTCCAAGCAGCTGAATCCGCACCTAGTTTTGAAACCCATTAGTTATCTCTTATTAAACTCTTCTGTGCAATTTAACTCCAAATAAAAGGCTACATTAATTCTGAATAAAACTGTTCAAGCAGAAACTTAATGCACTTTAACGCAAATTTAGGCATTTCATTAATTTGGATGAACGTTCCTGAGTGACTTTTTAGGTTAGAACCTCCTATTCAATCTATCGGGTGTTTTTGATTCAAAAAACAAAGCCCTTGCAGGCCTAGGTGGTCCCATACTCCAGTTTCCCAATCCAATCCCAATCCAGAGGCTCTGCTGGTGCCCACCAATGCTCTCCAATGGAAATTATTCTTCTATGAGAGGTCACCCAGCTGGAGTACAGGACCAGACAAACTGAAGAGGAGACACTCAGACTGTGTGGTGATGAGTGTTAGTGTAAAAGCAGTGGTAATTAGGTTGTATAACTTATGTATAAGGAAACGACTGTGGGATTGGAGTTTAAGTAGTTAATGACTAATTACCTCTTGATGCTCCAGTGGTAAGAGCTCTTTTTCTTTAAAGAAATGAATGGGATTGTTAAGAAAGGGAAAAAGTAATTAAAAAAACCCAAACACTTGGCACCTCTGTCTGTCAGATAAAATCATTTCTCTGAAGTTTTGCTTACCCTATAGACAAAACAGGCTTGCTGTATTTTCCCTTTTTTTTCCCCACCCTGTGAATAATGGTGAGAGGAGAGGCTGCCTCAGCAAGAACTGAAGAGACAGCTGGTTGTTTTATTAAGTAATCACTTTCAGAGAAAGCTTTTACATAGATTTACTAGCTAAAACCTGGCTTGCACACACCGTTGCAGTAGTGCTGGGGTGACAGAAGGCTGGGTCTGCCCTCCCTGAGCTCTGAGCCCTGCCAGCTGCAAATACTAGGGCTTCCCAAAATCTGCATCCCCAGCAGGATTCTGAGGATGGATCGGGGTTCCCCAGGTAGGCGAGTGGTACTGTGTGGAGGGGAGATTTAGGTAAGTTGTTAGGCAGAAATTCTTTACTCAGAGGGTTCTGAGGCACTGGCACAGCTGCCCAGTGAAGCTGTGGAAGCCCCATCCCTGGAGGTTCTCAGTGTCAGGTTGTGTGGGGCCCTGGGTAGCCTATTCTGGTGGGGGCAACCAGCCCATGGCAGGGGAATGGAGCTGGAGGGGTTTTAAGGTCCCTTCCATCCCAAACCGTTCTATGATTCTGTGATGGTGATGTCAGCAGTCGAAGAACAGGACTGCCCCAAGGATATATTTGTTGGCATTGCATACGGGTGGGCAGGGGGCCACAGTTAGTGCTTGGCACTACTGCAGGCATGGCCCCTAGAAGCTAGACATGGAAAAGAGCCAAGATCTACAACACTCAGGGTAGGGGGCAGTTTGGGCTTACCTCAAAGCTGACATCAGCTTTAGACCATGAGATCATCATCCAAATGAAGGAAATGCAAACAGCATGAGTCGCCCTTCTCGCATGTCAGGCAAAAGTGAATCTGACCCTATATATATAGGTATGGCATAAGATAGCTTTGTCTTGGCACTGCTGCTTGACTTTGTGCTAAGCAGCTCATTTTGCTGCAAAGAATTCACACCAGTGGAAAAAAACAAAACAGTGAAATCTGAAACAAAGCTGACACCATTTTTGATCACTGAGATGCTGGAAACTTTGCAGGGGAAGACTTTGCAGCCAGGACTGCCCAGAGCGTATTTCATGCGAGATTAGATATAAGCTGATGTAGGGAAGCAGATCACGGCATCTTAAAAGTCCTAAAATACGTTAAACAAGAAAGGAAATAGTAAACACAAACAAAATTTGTGATATCTTCTCTTTTCATACACAGTGTTATTTACAAGCAACGTGCTCCTCAATAGCTTTCCAGTGGTGTGCAGGTTTCAGTGTTTCAGCCTGCCCTCCTGCAGCATGCTCAGAGACTGCTGTGTTCCTTGAATGAGGCTACAGTGTGAGAAGCTGCAGCCTAATTTCCGGGTGATGGAATGGCTGTGCTCCTTCTGGGGAGTGGTGCTTCACCAAACGTCCCTTGCATAACTGTTCTTCAAGGTCAGCCTGTGCCCTGACTCATCTAAAAAGATGGGTCCCAAGAGATGGGGGCAGGTCCAGGGGGATAAGCATACAGCAGAGCACAGAGCTCCCGCTTGAGAAATAATTTGGTGCACTTTGGAAGAAACAGCTGCTTTCTGAAATAGTTACTCCGGGGTGCTTTCAAATTAGCAGAATGTGATTTTTAGCGTAAGCTGCGGCTAGTGTCTGCTTTATGCGGAGCCCATCCTCTGCATAGCTGCAAGCACAAAGCTGGGGTCCTTTCAGAGCTTTTAGCTAAAGAATGACAAAACATACCCTGTTTTCATGTGTTTATTACTCAGGAAGATGGATGCGATCGTATTGCAGTGATACAAGTTCCTGATTACATGTGCTGTTGTCTGTTACCAAAAAGAACACACTGTCAAGAGGCATAAAGACTCTTTGATAAGATCCAGCAGTTTGATAAATGAGTCAGCTTTTATCTGGACGCGTAAGGTCTCTGTCACTTCCACATGTTCAAAGCGAAGAGTTGCCTTATTGTGAGCACCTGCCTCCAGCTGGGCCTCATGGAGCACCCAGTCTTTGCATGGGAGGACATGTATCTGTTCGGCCAACCCAAGCCATGGTAGATGTGGAGTTGTGTTTAGAGGATGCAAGCTGTTGAGTGGTGCAGTAATAACAGGGAAAGTGTTTTCACAGGTTGTTGCAGTCCAAATCTTCCAAGGAAGCATTAGTGCTGAAGATATGGTCCTAAGCGGCTTCACTGAGCAAAATAGTTGTTTGAAAGGCTGCTTACAGGCCTCATGGCATTTGTAAAGTGAAGATGTCATTGTCAAAATGCTACCAACAAATTGCATTTTCCTTTTTTCTAATTTAATCTTGAAACATTAACTAGAGGAATTCAATGTTAAATATTAAGCTATTGTGAAGCCAGTCAGCTTAACCACACAACGGCCATACTTTAATGATGAATGTTATTTACATGCACAGTCCAAGCACCTCAGTGGATATTCCTTTATCTCGCTTTCTTGCTATTAAAATCCATGGTGTTAATTCATATAGCCTTGCAGAGTGGTGAATTAGGGTATAATTTTCAAAGTGCTGCATAAAGTAAAAGAAGTAAATGCAAGGTAGGATTCATCCGGCCAGCTGGAAGCTTCCTCAAGGTACACAGCTGCGTCTGAGCTCACATCTCACTTGCTTAGGAAATCATCAGATATGCATTTCTAAGTGGATCAGAATGTACAGGCAGGAAAAAAAAAACAAGTATTCCAAAAATGTCAGTTCAGAAAGGTAGAAACAGAAATCTTATCAGAAATGACAGTTTTTGTAAGCACTCCTTGTCTAAAGCAGTTGTTTACTCTTAGGAGCATGCTAAAATGCTTTGTGAATACAAGCTACTGCATTTTAGGCCTCCATTGTGTAGAATTAGACCAGTTAGGGTTATTGCTGGGCCAGTTTTGTGGTTGATGAACTCAGTGTGAATTTAAACACCTCAGCTGGCAACTCTCTTCTAGGGGGTTGTGGTCAGTGGCTCTATGTCCAGGTGGAGGTCAGTGACGAGTGGCATCCAACTTGGGACTGGTGCTCTTCAATATCTTCATCAACGACATAGACAGTGAGATCGAGTGTATCCTCAGCAATCTTGCTGACGCCAAGCTGATTGGTGTAGTTGACACAAGAGAAGGAAGGGATGCCAACCAGAGGAACATAGACAGGTTTGAAAAGTGGGCACACAAGAACCTAATGAGGTGTAACAAGGCCAAGCGCAAGGTGTTGCACTTGGTTCGAGTCAGTCCCAGATACGTGCACAGCCTGAGAGAAGAACTCATTGAGCGCAGCCCTGCGGAGAAGGACTTGGGGTTTCTGGTGGATGAAAAGCTGGACATGAGCAAGGAGTGTGCTCTTGCAGCTCGCAAGGCCAACTGTAACCTGGGCTGCATCAACAGAGGGGTGGCCAGCAGGGAGAGGGAGGGGATTGTCCCCCTCTGCTCTGCCCTTGTGAGGCCGCATCTGGAGTACTACATCCAGGTCTGAGCCCCCCAGCACAGGAAGGACATAGAGCTGTTGGAGCAGATCAAGAGGAGTAACACAAATTTATTCAGAGGGCTGCAGCACCTCTCCTATGAAGAAAGACTGAGGGAGTTGGGCTTGTTTAGCTTGGAGCAGAGAAGACTCTGGGGAGACTTCATTGCAGCCTTCCGATACTTGAGGAGAGTTTATAAACATTAGGGAGACTGACTTTTTACACATTCTGATTGAGATAGGCAAGGGGGAATGGCTTTAAACTGAAAGAGGGGAGATTTAATTTTGATGTTGGAAGAAATTCTTTACTCAGAGGGTGGGGAGGCACTGGTACTGCTGCCCAGAGAACCTGTGGGTGCCCCATCCCTGGAGGTGCTCAAGGCCAGGTTGGATGGGGCACTGGGCAGCTTGAGCTGGTGAGGGGCAGCCCTGAGTATGGCAGGGGATTGGAACTAGATCTTTAAGGTCCCTTCCAACCCAACCTATTCTATGATTCTGCCTTCTATTTTCATCTATAGAAGATGAATTACATCTTCTCTCTTGTTAAGGTCATGATTCCACATGCCTGGAGCCAGAGTTTGGCACAAGGAGCTGGCTGTGACCATAAGAAAATGGGAAAATATTTGCACTCCGTCCCATATTCAGCTGCACCACATTAAACCTAGCAGCTACCTCTGTGTTTTGAATATGTCCTGGGTTGACAGCTGCATAGATTAATTGGTATTTGGCCAACTAAGCCTGCTGTTGTCATCTGTACCACATATTGATTCAATCTTAAAATGCTTACTAATAGAACACTTAGTTTGTGCTCACCAGGAGTTTAGCAGAAAAAAAAAAGTAAAATAAGAAGTATGCAGCTAGGGATTTCATCTTTGATCAAGGAAAAAATGATGATTTTGTTACAAATTAATTAAATTTTAAAAAAAATCAGAAATTCTATTTTTTAACATACCTTGTATTTATATGGCATTGGCTTAAGCAGAATAGATTTGTTTTACACTGATGTAAGACTGGCCATGCTATGGGGTCATGCTTCTGCAGCTACATGACTTTAAACCTATTAATCAAATCAGTTTTGAAAGTAAAGCCTAATATTTTCCTTCTTTGCATCCATGTTTCTGTGTCTCTGGCTATCAGATATATTGCCTAGCTCTTAATCCTTGTAAGTGCTCAAAACTGTGGGTTAGTTTAAGTACTGGCAATTTGCAAGTGGACTACAAAATCGTTTCCCTAAGAACACATGGCAGCTAGCTCTTACTTTGCCAGATATTTTGTCAAACTAAAATTATTGGGCATTACATTAAATAGGAATGCTATTGCCTTCTTACTGCTTTTTTTTCCCCAAGGGAACAGGCACAGGTGAACTCAAGCTCTCTTAGAGGCAAAACCATCTTTTTTGAATGCATCTATACTATCTTAACAGAATTGATTTCTTTTTCTTCAAAGTTTGATCAAAACTTTGGAAATATTAGCGAGAAGCATTAGCAAATAATCTAGGGTATTTTATAGCTCCACACTGAATCAGAAACAACCAACAAATGCAAGGCAGATGCTAGGTATGTTTATGCACACCAGCACTGACTCCTCCTGAGATTAGCCCAAAATTTCTATATATACTCCATTTGGGTTCCACCAAATGGAATAACAGCCTGCTTCAAATATCTTCATACCTTTGTGATATCTGCTGTCTTGACTGACGCACCAGGGATTAAACTGAGACCCTTCTGGATTTACACATATGTGTCTGTGCATCCTCAGCTGATTCAGGCCATGATAGGGTGGGCACTGGGCACAAGGTTTGCCCCCTGCTGACGCACTTATTTGAAAAATACATCAATGTGCGCTTATTTTTTTCATTGTTTCATTCTTTTTTTTTCCCTCCATCCACCAAAAACAGAGGAGTCCGCATGCAGCAGCCGTATTTGGCATCGTATGCTTTGCCAAGACACGCTCTAGAGCAGTGCAATCTGGTTATCCCATGTCTGCTGTAAACTTGGTAATTAGAACAGAAAACAGCAGCTGTTCACAACTTTTCTCTTAGAAGGGGTAATACAGTATTTCTAACTGCAAACAAAGGGGAAAGGGCTTTTTGTTAGTTTTTAAATGCTCTTTCTGCGAGTCATAACAAATATGTGAATATGGCATGTTCCACATGCAGCTTTAATCTGCATTTATACAGAAATGCTAGGTTTTTTTTATCTTTTTAGCAAAGATAAAATCTTACTCTAACTGTGATGGCTGTCTGCTTTTACCTTTCCTGTACGTGGGTGCTGGGAGGGAAGCAGAAACCCTCAGGATGAACTTTGAAACTTTTCCTTCTGTGTTCCTTGGGCACGTGAGAACATTTCTTGTGGGTAGAGCTGCTGTGTGCCCTGCAGCATTTAGATCTTGAAGGCATTGGCCTTCCCTTATATGGTGCACAAAGCCTGCATCCAGGCCGTGCGGCATCGGCATGGGTAAATGAGCGCTTGTCGTTAACAAATAGACGTGGGTAATATGATCTAATGCTATTCTGGTCAATAGGAAAATTCAAAGCTGCTGAACTTGGTTACATGACTTGTTGAGGCTCCCTTGAGAATTTCAGCCCAAAGCAAAAGTGGAAAGAAGCCCTAAGCTGAGGACTGTGGGCTTTTACTTTCTGCGGTCACACAGTGAGCACGTAGGGCCTTATACACAGCAGATGTGCTGTACAGCATCCATTCCTGTTTCCAATGTTTCCTAAACTACTATCTCCAAAAAATCAGTTCCTTCTTCCCAGTACTTCACAAATCAGTGTGGCTTTACTGTTCCAAAGGTAGTTATCCCATCTCTAAGCCCGTGTAACTCCAGCACAGCTCAGCCAACACAGGAGTGTGGCTTTCCCATTGAGGTAGCTCTCCACCATCTCTGGGTTATAGGTGGTACAGTGAGGTTTTGTGGTGTTGCAGCTGATTTGGGCTGCTGTGACTGAGTCCTGACTTCACCCTGCAGAGGGGGAATCTGCCAGGGACCTGCCATGTCCTCTTCTCTGTCCTCTTCCTTCCATGTAGCTGTAGATCTGGAACAAGGGAATCCAAAAATGCTTGTATAACAGGAATGTGGTCTCCATCTTACAAAAAAGGGTTTTATTCTCGGTCTTGCTGCTGGTGCAGAAGTAGTTTTCCTTCTAGAAATGAGAAGTCCGGGCACAGAGTTCACCATCAAACTTCACCCTGAAAAGATGGAGATGGCACGTAGAAGTTTTCTCCTCTTGGCTCTGAATAACTGTGGCGGCTCTGAGTTGCTGACTTGGTTTAAAATTCCTTCTTTCATTGGAAGCATATGTTTCTGATTTTCTTTCTTATGGTGACACAGTTTGCACTCGTACCCAAGAGCCGTTTTCTTAATAGGACCGGCTATATTTGGAATCACTTTGAATTGCTCTTGAAATGGAAGATTAATGTCAATATTTCTGGCAGTTTTTCACCATCTTTTTCCCTGTAAATGAGTGTTAAATAACTATTCAAGCTGGGAATACCTACACCACTTCTTTCTGAACATGATTTGATTTGTTTCATTTTAATGGCATATAATCTCCTAGTGTAGCTGATAAAGGTAAATGTATTAGCAGTAAAACTGGTGGAGGATTTTGTAGAAAGGGTATGTTGATGAGTATAGAAGGTTATGCTTTGCATTAATTTACATACAGGGAAGTCTTATAAACTGTAGAGACCTGGATTATGGGTCATATACAGACTGTGTCACACCTGTGTCTCAGGTAGATTTAAGTTGCGTTTCTAAAAGCATCTGCACAGGAGAGGGATCTAGATCCCACGGAAAACCCTGGATTGGGGATGTTAGGAGACCTTTTAATTTTGATATTCAGCTGTAAAATTTCCTGTACCATATTTATGCCCACTACATCCACGTAGGATAAAACTACTCTCCGTTTTTGGGCTTCACTTTGGACTGTAAGCCAAAAAGTCAGCCCTGTCTCTTAGGACCTGGTCATGGGAGTCCCTTGGTTAGCACTGTGATCCCTCCTGGCATGGTCCTTGGCTTTCTGCTCCCCTGAAGGCAGCACCTCAGAGGTTGGGCACACCCTGAAGCGTCTCAAAGTACAGAGCTTACAGACTCATTGGTATGGATTGTATTTCTAACCCTAATTGCATGTCAGAACATGTCTAGCAACATGTTGGAAACCTATTAAAGACTCTTTTGTAAAAGAGAAATATACATTTGTTTTCAAGGAAAAAAAAAAAACCAAACAGGACCCAAACAGCCCAAAAGTATGGGGTCATTTTGAACTGGAATGTGGGCTTAAGTAAGCCACTTAAAATTAATCCACCCCTATAAAAACATGTATTTAATTCTAGAAAAAGAAATTTACTCATGCAGTGTGATCCTCTGCACTGTGTGTGCTGTGGTATTTTGTCTGTTTACTCTGCTTAGATACTGATAACTGGATTTGACTACGGCATAGTAGTTAGGAAGATAGCCACGGTTTTGTCTGTCAGGACATCTCCTTTTATTCACTGGAACTGTGAAGGCATCTTCTACATTCCTAATTTTAAAAACACCCTTCTAATTCTAATTTGTTTGGATTTAACTTCCTTACTGACTTCTTTTCTCTGTGTGTTTCTTGATGTATTAAAAAAATCTTAGTTAAATTTTCTCCCCACATGGGTTCTTGTTTTGTGTAATCTGTCTATTTTCAATAAGCAGAGTTTGAGTAGAGCTTTTCTTTATAGACACTGGCTGGTGCTTGGAGTCCTTGTCCATGTGTACTCTGCAGCTAAGAAGTGTTCTCATGGCACATTGTGATTTATGGGGAGAGTGACAAGAGGAAAAATGCATTTGCAGAGAAGTGTAATCCTGAAAAGAGCACTTGATTTGTTGATAAACCTCAGCTGCATTTTATCTTCATTTATTAAGTAAGTGCTCCTGTTAGGTTTGAATAACTGAGAGGTAGAGAGAGCTGATTTGGGAGGATAGTGAAGCTGTGGGGGTGAGATATGACAAAGACCCACAGCCAAGAACATGGAGTACCTGGAAACTGGGCAGAAAGAGGGATTCCGGTGAGGGAATCAGCTCCTTGACTGCTGAAGGCAATTTATTTCTTGTATTTAGGAGAATGAGAGAGTGAAAGCCCAGGAGCTTATTCTAGAAATGGCTTTCTAACAGTAGCTTTCAACCATTTGAATAAGCAAGTACTTCTAATTTTTTCCCCAGTGGTTTGCACACCCCAGGCTGGAAACCACCTCTCTGAAGTATGGGGGGATAAAAAGGAAATTAAAACAAAAAAAAGCAACTCCAGAGAAAGGAGAAGCTAGCCATGGCAGGTTAAAACTAATGTAGAGAACCATGGTCATGCTGGGTGCCTCCAGTATCAGTGCAGCTGCTGAGTTAATGCTGGATATGGCTTTCAGGAAATCCCTGTCTGTATATTTTTTTACTTGTAAGTACCTGAGCCCACAGCATTATTCATCAGGCCTGCTGGAACCACAACCAATCCTTGCCTGTTCGTGCACTGTGGTTTTCCTAGGAATCACAGTGAAAGTAAGCTGACAAAAAAACAAGGCGATAAGGCAGCTTGTTCCTCCTGCATGTGGAGAGTGCATGAGCAAACAAGACTTCTTTCAGCCTCTTCCAGGCTGAGCTTTTCACTTAGAGGATCCTGAAAGAGCATCTCCTCCCTGAGCCTACTTCTGCTGAGTTGCTGCAGAGCCCAAATGAAATAACATTTTTGAAGCAAAATCATCAGTTTTGCTGAGTTATGTAAATACCTCATTGCTATCTAGAGCTAAAAGGCAGTGCTGGGAGAGAACAGTTAGTTAGAAACTGCTTTGCAGTGCTGCGCGTCACTTTGTATTGAAACAATAGTGGTGCATTTTTGAGTAGGTGATCAAGCTGTTTGGTAAGCAGTTTTCCTCATGCTTTCTCCTCTTTCAATTGAATATTGTTGAGGAATTGCTGCTGATCAAAGAAGTTGCCTAGTGTCTGTTATGGTGGGACTAGAAGATTTTCTACAGCCCTGTCAGTAGGACTTTGAGGGGTTGGAACTTGATGATCTTTAAGGTCACTTCCAACCTAAGCCATACAGTCAATGCTTTGATTCTATGACTTGTCATGTAACAAAACAGAAATGCTTCTTCCTTGGGATCACAACACTTGTAGTATTCCACCCTTCCCAACAAGGCATAATACATATGCACATTAAATAGTAAATATATTTATGCATGGCACATGGGCACATGAATGTTTTTATGATTGAGTAATCCAGGAGAAAGGGGGAATGATATGGGAGCAAGGAGTCAAGATTCAATAGAAGAGTTTCACCAATTTGTACTCTGAATGAGGTTCCCAAACAGTTAATTCCTGATGCATTTCTTCGTTCTCCACTCTTAGAATAGGAAAAAAAAAAACAACCTGAAAGAAGTGTTTTCAAATCCTAGGAATGTGAATGGGAACTGGGAACCTCCACGCAAATTTGCAGTTTGTTCAAATTTGCCTTTTGTATTTTATAGACAGTGGAATTTTACAGGTGAGCTCTGGAAGCTATAAAAAGCCAAGTGAAATGATGTGCCAGATCACCTTTGCACTTTAGGAAGCTGTTTCCAAATGTCATCCCAGGTGCATCCCTACAGCTGAGACATAGGGCCAGATTCCGGCCATAGTGATGTCTGGAAAATGAATTGAAAATACCCCACTTGGACAAGGGCTTTGACCTCCACTTGTGTTTATTGCCTGAATCAAAGCAAAATCAAACAGGGATCAATAAGCACATAAGGCTGCAGAGAAATGGGGTATCAGGCCCTTGTGTCATGGGCTAACCCATGGATGTCCAGCCTTCTGGCTTGCCTGGGCCTCATCAAGCGAAGAAGAATTGTCTTGGGCCTCATATAAAATGTGTAATATAGTTAATGTGTTGTCAACGGTTTACGGGCGTTCAGCCCAGTTCCATGATGAAGGGGACGGGGGATCCACGGGTCCATGCCCCGGGAAAAGGGAAAAGGGGAAAACGGTAAGGAGATGGCCCTGAGAGCAAAGAACAGCAGCAACAATCTGAGGAGAAACAAACTAATTTACTAAATAAAATATCGGAATGCAAAACAACACACTATAATATAATATAATTACAATTTAAGCTGACAAATCCAATACAGAGAGAGAGAATGTCCCAAAATCAACGTAGGCCTTACTCTACTACTGATGATAAGACGGCTGGAGAGCGAGGTGCTGCCAAGACGAGAGACGGGCGGAAAAGGGACGAGGTCTCGTGATCTGCAAGTTTTTATAGTGCGAGCTTTTATCTTTTCCCTCCAGCTGGAAATGGTAACAGAGGAGAAAAGTACTGTGGGGACTGTAGTAGTCTTTCTCTTCTGAGAACTAGGTACATCCACTACATGATGTTATGATGTGGAATACCAATAACCGAAAATCACAAAACCATGACATGTGTATAAGTAACAAAACATCTTATTAACTTTTATCTTAGAACCTACAGTAAGAGGACAACAAAACCATAAAGCTGCTGGGGTAGTTGACCTTTTTTTTGTGAAATGCATCAGTTTGGTTCAATGGAGATGGTTGCATTTCTTAGTGAATTCTGCTGAGAACACATTGATGTTCATCACAGGTTTTTGATGAAATTTTACTCTTCCAGTACTTCATCCTTGAAAATAATTGCTCACAAATGTACATACTGCCAAAAAGAGATGACACAAAAAAAGGTGTGATTGTGAAGTGAGGGATATTTTTCTCTGGTAAGACAGGTCTTATAAAAGTCCAGTAAAGAGACATCATCAGTTTTTGGGTTGAATATCTGATTGCAACTTTATACATTCCTTTTGAAAATTTGCAGGTAATGTAATTATGTCAACAGAAAATAGAGTTACAAATATACCAAAAAATTGATGAATTTTTCAGCAGTCTTGAAACTTGTTCTCAAATTCCTTTATCAAAACAGAAAGCAAGGCTGCACATTTTTTGCTATTCACAGGATTTTCTTTAGCCACTGTATCAGAATGTGTACAATTATTTGCCATAACTTGGGTTAGGACTGTACTGAGCCCTCGCCATGCCCTGGTTTCAGTCCAGATAGTGCACATCACACAGCGCTGTTGGGTTGTTGTGAGCAATGGGTGCGTGCCTGGGGCCAAGCCAGGCCACTCACTAGGGAAGAGCTGCTGCCCTTATAACGCAGGGCAAGGGGGCATCTGTGGGATGGGCTGAGCCAGGCCGCACGTAGCATATGGGCCACAGATTGGACATGCCTGGGCTAACCCCATGTGCATCATGTGCGCATGACTTGAACCAGCACTTCCCAGACCTCTGTGTTCTGCAGCAAGATGCCCACAAGGATTTGTGTCAACCCGAGAGAGCTGGCTTTGTGTAGAAGTTGTCTCATACAGAGCACAGTGTGCACCGTGTAATACAAAATAGATTTGTCGGTAAACAATGCTGACCTTTACTGCCATGGTACGGTCTGCTTGAAAAGAACACCCCGAGGAGACATATTCCACCAAGAAGTCAACACTCCAATTTCTGTAATTTGTGTGTGGTATTTCTGACTTGGGAAAGGCTAAACCATTTCCTTGCTGTCACTTCCCACCAGACATCTTAACACCTTCCTGTCCAGCTCTCTGTTTATGCTGTGTAAGCCAAATTATTTCAGCAGGGACAAATGTATAGAGCACAGCTCTCCCATGGACTGCTCAATTATTTTTGCTGTTTCCTCTGGTTGGAGTCAGTGAGGTTACTCTAACGCAAATAACCTGTCTACTGTGAGAAGTAAGGTGCAAGCCATAACTGATGTGATGTACGTGGTGGTATGGACCATGTTACAAACCCATTTGTTTGGCATGAGATTGCTAATATCTCTGCTGCACCTGGTAGCCCTAGAGGAACATCCTTTAAGTATCATAGTTTGTAGCTGTTTCTCACCATAGTGTCTTGGTGCTGTGTTTGCAACACTGCAAACAATGAACAAAAATAATCTGTTTTCTCTGCTTTTGAGGAGGCAACAATGTTTTCTGTGGGGAAATCTTTCATGAAGAAATAAGTCTTACAGCAGATCTGAGCATGGAATCATCACAGAATATCCTGAGCTGGAAGGGATTCACAAGGATCATTGAGTCCAGCTCCTGGATCCGCACAGGATGACCCAAAATTTGTAGAAATTGTTTGGATTGTGGTAATACTTCAGATTTAGAATCTTTTAATAGTGATTCCCTTAGGAAAACAGAACATAACCCCACTAAGATGGCACTAAGACACATACTGTCCTGCTCTCCTTCAGGAAGATCACCTAGAGTAGCACTCTAGCTTCTTAGGCTCAGCTTCTGAGATGTCTTCTCTCATTCCTCCTTGGACGTGCTAAACATATAATGTCTGACAGCTATTGCTGACATAACTGAGTCTGGTAGAAATGTGGTTGCTCTCTGGGACAGTATAAGCTTAATTTACTGTAAGAGCTTTTTAGATTAGTACCAGAAGCTGTTCTTGTAGACAGAGCAGGGCACTGGCACAGGCTGAAAGGCTGCTGTGTTGCAGCACATGGATGTTTGATCAACCCATAGGGAGAATGAAACTCGGCAGCCAGCCCAGTTTCTTTGCCAACTCTTAGGTCAGAGGCAGGCAAGGTAAATATGCCAACTGGGAGTCAAGGCAGTGATCAAGCCCTTTTGTTTCCCTCCTGGGAACTGGAAATGGTCCCACCTTGCTCAAGACATTGTTGCTGTAGGATGCCTGTCCTCAAATGGTTAAGTGCTGAAGCTTGTCCGAGATACTTCCCTTTTCTGGGGAAGCTGTTAATCACTAAATGATGCATGAGCCCCGTTGGAGGGAAGTGTTACATTCTGTACACAGACTATTTATTTTTCATTGATGATTTTATTTTGGAGCCAGGTGTGGTTCCAGGCAAACTTGACAAGGTAAGCAGGCCCTGAAGCAAGGCAGTCATTTGCGTTCCTCTAAACAAGCACATTCTCTAATTACTGTTTTAAAGATGATCTAACATAGTAAGAAGTAATAGCAAATAATTCTATAGGGTAGGACATATGTCAAACTGGCACTGGAATGAAAGAGGTTGTCTTGAAGTTGTAACAACTTGTCTTTATATTTGGCACAGTGCTTTGCTTGTCCCAAATTTAGGAAGATCGTGGGTGATATTTCTTAGGAAAGATTGCTATCTTAAGGATCAATGTCTGTCCCCATTGCAAAAAACATCTTTTTCTCGTTAATTTCTTTCTGTTTTATGATTTTGCTTTCATTATTTCTCTTTTTCCACATATGTCTTAACAAGTGAGCACTTGTAAGTTCAGCTGGGGACTAAACAGGGTTCACCTGTAGTAAAGACAGACAGTGTTACAGATTGTTAGAAAAGCCCATCTCTGGGGTTGCAGTAGAGTCTTAACAACTGCAAATAGGGAAAAGAGGGAGATCCAGAACAGGCAGTCATGAAAGAGTTACACTTTGAAGAACATGCAAGCATGACAAGCCAAAGTCTCATAGTAATTAAGACTGCAGTCAACTTTCATTAAGATGCCCAACTTTTGATCCTCTCTTCTCCCCGTGGTCATGACTTGCAGAGCTTAACTGACCTCAAAGATGACATATTCATTTTGGAGTAGGTTGCTTTGATTTCTGTGGAGTGAAAAGGAAATTAATCCAATTTTGTTTTAATGATAGACCACGAGACAAGTTGGCATTTGTTGAACACTTCAACAAGATCTTTTGAAGTTTTCATCCCCTACCTTTACAAACCCACCAGCTGTGATGCTGGATGAGTTATGGTCCTTGGGCAACATCATTCTCTGCTCGCCTGTATGCTGGATAGTAGTGACAGCAGCTTCAGTTTGAGTTTGCTTTTTATTTCATGTGTTAACTGGCAAAGTTAGATCTTCCATGCAGTATGTTGGAGATGACAGGTGTATAATTACTCTATTTTACGTCTCTCTAAGGATTCCCCAAATGCTATTCATGCTATCACTTCTTTAAAAAAATCTAAAATTATTAAATCAAAAATCGGTTATGTTATTCAAAGAGATTGCCTTATCTCCTGGTTATTTAGCTTGAGGTTGTTCGCCTCTTATTTGTATGAAGCTTTTCTGTCATTTCTGTTATACATTTTGTATAATAAAAAATACTCTTCCTCACAGACTGAGAGGTAAGCAGTGTACCTGGAAAAAAGGTAACACACAAGAAAACACCCCAGCACACAGGAACATTGCAGTCCATCGTTATTTAAAGATTTGGTTAATCTGATCATTCCACACTCAGCAAAACACATGTGATATTACCACTGACAGCAGCTGCATTTATATCAAAGTGTTCAGTAATGGGACACATGTAGCAACACTTAAGATAATACCCAGACAGATAATCAGTAAAGAGCACAGGGATATCAAGAACAGAGAAGGAGAAAAATGGCATTCTTAACTGCATGACACTATCTGGATCAGTACAGCTCACCATGAAAAGCCTACTTAAATTTCAGAAAATAAACACTTGCTTAAGCAATTTCCTTCCATTAGAATTCAGTCAGAGGCTTCTTCATTCAGACTCTTCCAAGATGGTTTTTTATTCTTCATCCAAAAATATTTTAGTTTCATCAGAAGGAGCTGTAACATGCTCCAGCTAGCAATAACTTGAATTTACACAGCAAAATATTGTAGCCTGTCTTGACAGTAAATAGTGACTTTAACAAATGTGCGTTCCCTTTTCTTAGCGTGATTGCTTGTGAAACATCAAGAATTGCATGCAGACCGAGGGATGTAGCCATTGTTTGTGTGAATGTCATGCACAGCTGAGTTTACATATTTGATACGGTCCTGTTTGACTCCAAGGAGATAAATGAAATTAAGTTCTCAGAAAGGAAGTAATTAGGCCATGGAACAATGGCAAAGATAAGGCCTTATGGGAGAAAATGTCCTAGAATAAACAAGGAGTGGAGGGAGCACTTAGTGGAGAAATACAGGTTTTCTTAGCTCCAAATAGATTAGCAGTGCTCAGACTCCTCAAATCTAAAATGAGACCCAAAGGAGCTGCTACCAAAAGATTTAAGACTCGGGCTTTGAGAAGCGGGGGAACAGATTTCTGGGGGAACCGTGTTGACGACAAATCTCCATCAAGACTGCAAGGTGGGTTAGATCCAGGATTCGGCTCTTTTTCCTGCTTTTCTGCAGACCTTCTGAGAAATAGTGAGATGGCTTAAAGAGAAAAGAGGCTGAGATGTGCCAAACATAGATGGACCATTTGTGTGACGGTGAGCGGAAAACCAGGAGTCTGCCCATTGGCAATGTTGGGCAAGAGGGTTTGGCCAATGGTGTTCAGCTCAGGGAGAGGTAGAAGAAATGCTTGGCAAAGTGTGCTGACTGTTGACGTGAATTAATTCCTTCTAAGTCTGGGCAGGTTCCCAGCCCTGAAATCTGTCTTTGAAGTGAATGAGGCAACAGATTTTTATTATTATACCTGACCTTTAGTTAAACAAAAAATAAATGCTACCACTAGGAAATGCTGGCTAACATTCCCTTCAAGTTATCTAGTAACTTGTTTGTTTGGAGAATTAGGCTGTAAATCTCTTCCTAGTAACATTTGTTTTGCATTGGTTTAATTTCTTTGACTTCAGCGAGGTTGTTTCTGAATTAAAATCTAACTGGATGTAATCAGCTATTAGCATGAGCAGCTTGCAAACAGTGCTGGTGGGAAGTGGAAGGGTTTCTTGTGTGGATCAGACGGAGTGTCTGGAAACCCACAGTTGTGTGAGACATTGGCCAGTTCTCAGTTCAAATGCCAGAAAGTAGCTGTTTCATCTTATCAGGTTCACATGAGTCCTGCATCCCTAAAGGGATGGATGTTGCTTGGTTTTCTCATTGGATGAGGGATGACAGTGGGGCTGACCCTAAGCATGGCAGGAATCCTCTTTATCACAAAGTGCATTTAATCACACTGAATGCTTAGAGGTTAGTTGTCTGTAAAATATGTCTTAGTCCTAAATTAACTGATTTTAAAAAATGCTTAATACTCCCCATTTCAAGGGCAATCTGCTGGAATTCATGGGTCTCTGCCTTTGAAATCCTTAAATATTTAACTAAAAATATCAGACTGTAGGTGAGGCTTCTCAGTATAGCTGGGAGCAGATGATCGTGCCAGAGGATAGGGAGGTAAGAGCCTTGCATCAGTTCTGGACCATGATCTGAAGCTCAGTAAAGAACATGGCTTCTTGATTTCAGCTGTTGGTCTTGATCCCAGCTATAATACTTCATCCTCAAACAGACCCATCAGCCTGTTTATAACATTATGAAAAGCAAATCCTGTTTGAAATGGAGAATTAATATCGTCAAGGGGCTGGAGAGAGCATACAGGGTGCACACACATTTGTCTTTTCTCTTGTTTCATGCTGCAAACCATCACCACAGCATCTGGGTAGTGCACCAGGCAGATTAGAAATTGCCAGGTCTTTGCTGAACATAGTGGACATTCACCTTGCTTTTGGCCTTATAAAATGCAGTTCATAATCATGCTTGCTTGATGTTATGTGGCTCATTTTACATTTCTATGTTTAAAGTTTCCTTTTAACATTTTTTTTGTGGTGCAACAAGAAAGTGGATAGATGTTTTAGTCTGGGAAGGAGTTAGAAATATTTGCCAGAGGGCTGTGTTCTGGCTTTTTCTAACCACCTTTAGAAATGCTTTTCCTAGCTAATGTCCCCAGCAGACACATATGCAAGCAAATCCTAGAACTAGGCAGCATCTTGCACAGCGGGTGGCTTCATCCTGGGAGGCAGCTGGCAAAAATATCTTCAGAAGGCAAACTCCTTCCTTGGGGTTTCTGCAAGGGAGAGGAAGCTTTCTATAGGAGCAATGCTCACAGTCTGCTGAGTAAGCACATACTCTGCCTGCTCTGCGTATGCCGTGTTCCCAGCTGGCATATCCCTCTCAAAGGGTGCTAAGAGAGAAATCTCAGCTCATTTCCAGGCCTGTAGTTCCCTCCCTTGGTGAATTTTTCCACTTTCCAGGGCCGCTTATACTTTAATCAACTGGCAGTTGAGTTCCTTTGGACCACTAGACATCTTTGTTCTTCCTCCCAAGTGGGTTGCTATTCTAGAGAAAAAGAAATGGAGGTTGTTTATCTGCAGAGATCCTTGGCCCAAGTCCCACCTGCAAACTATAGCATTGTTATTTGGAAGGAAAAGGAAGCACTGAGAGCCAGAGTAGGACACAGATTGCTTTAGTGTGGTCCAAAGCCTGTGGAAATGATCCACAGAGCTGCAAGCCTCAGAGCAGCCTTCCAGAAAGTTAAAATGCTGGGTGGAGATTTTCCCAGAATTAAACAGAGGTGATGCCTGAGTTTCTGTCAGGTTGCTGATAGCTAGAAGCTGTTCAAATGTGGAACAAAAATTGTTCATGCTGCAGGGAAACGTGGCATGAGAGACTGATGCAAGCAGATGGCAGAGCACAAGGAATCAGGAAGATGTGTCGGCAGCTCTCCCTTTTAACAAAGGTTTTTAGGAGCCTTCAGTAATGGTCACTGTAAATATAAGGAGGTGCTCCAAAATGGGTGGGCAACCAGTAAGCAGAATCATAGAATGATTAAAGTTGGGAAGATCACTAGGATCATCTAGTCCAAAGATCAACCCACCCCCACCATGCCCACTAACCATTTCCCTCAGTGCCACATCTGCCCTTTTCTTGAATACCTCCAGGGACAGTGACTCCACCACCTCCCTGGGCAGCCTGTTCTAATGCCTCACCACTCTTTCTGAGAAAAAATTTTTCCTAATATCCAACCGGAACCTCCCTGGCACAATTTAAAGCCATTGCCTCTCATCCTATCACTGTTACCTGGGAGAAGAGGCCGACCCCCATGTCACCACAACCTCCTTTGAGGCAGCTGTAGAGAGTCATAATGCCTCCTCTTCTCCAGACTGAACAGCACATATCCTTGTTGGTTCCTCTCAGATAACACAAATTTAAGCACAAGCTCTTGGAAGCCTTGTTGTTATGCAGCACAGCCAGCACAAAGCCCAGCCACAGATGCTCCACAGAGTGCCACAGAGCAGGAGAGAGTTCCCCACCTTCAGGCAAACTTCTGACAAAGAGTAAATTAATGGGGAGGAGGCAGCTGAAACCAGAGGAGAAAATAAGAGGTGAAAACAAACCCCAAAATGCAAACACAGTAGAAGGCACTAAGTAACAATTAGGCTAATGCAAGATCAATTTTGTAATGTTTTAACAGTTCATGCTGAGAGATTAAGTACCATGAGATTTGATGACTCCGATTATCTACTCTATGCCTGTCAAAAGTAAAGTGACGACTTAGAAATAGATCCTCACCTTCCCCACTTGTTTCTGGTATGGAATTTGTAAAGTGTAATTGAACAGTCTGTATTAATCCAAACAATAACAGCAACTTGTGTGTGAATTAAGCACATACACAGCTGATACAGTGTGGATTGCTCAGCGGAGTTTGTACATGGAATTATGCCTATGTGACTTAACCAGCTCAGGGGTGAATGAGGACATGAGGTTTGGGCAACCTGACATCAAACTTTTGATATGTGCAAGAGTGCGTCCTTGGGACAAGAACTGGCATTCTTCTCCCCATCCTGTCTGACTGGTCTCACTTGGTAACGTCAGAAAGATATATGAGGTGTCACGTAAACGTTCCTTGGTGTCCAGTATCGCAGCGGGTTTCCAGCTGGTTTCTTGACTACTGTTCATGCCTCTCCACATGCCTGCTAGTTGGCGTGAAGTGACGCATTTAAGCCCAAAGAGAACATATTCTGGAAATGTGGATATATGATCCTTTTTTCCTAACTATTTCCAGAGCATTTTTATAGTGTTTACCTGTGCCAGTATGAAGCCCAAGCGCATTTCTGTGCCAACTCCAGCTCCCTTTGAAATGCTCCTAACTTCTTGAACAGATTCCATTGGCTTTGCAAGTTTTTATTTTTGGTCCTAGCTCTAAGGTGGATTTTTTTGAAGTGTGAGAACAGTGTTTCCAGCCACACTTCAGAGCTGTGTGAGTGGGTAGAAATGTGCTTTTTTCCATATGCATGGTTAGAAGGTCATGATTTCATAACATAAAATGGACAAAGTTAGGAGGTTAATGGAAACTCAGAGCTGCAAGCATTAACTCAGCAGGTAGCTTCCTCCCTCTTGCAGTCCCATTGAGAACACACAAATGTCCTCCTGACTGGAGGAAATAATTATTTGCATCAAACAGGTTATTTTAGAATCCCATCGGAGCACAGAATAATGTGGTAAGGCAGTAATAATACAATTGAAGTCTTAGTAGGTGGATATAGTAATAAAACTAGATAAAAAGATTAGGATGAGATGTCTTAATAGAAATGTGTCAGGATTCACAATAAATTCTGATATTCAAGTAATTCAAAGTTAAACTGGAAAAAGCATTTCACAGGCGAGTGTGAAACATGAGCAGATACATAACTGACACGGTCCTGTGCAATTCTAGGTTTTAAGATTCGGCACAAATTAGGAATTGTGTAAGAGCATCTGCGCGTGTATTTGTACTGCATCTAGAATTGAGATGTTCTGTACATTTAATTTCAAACCCAGCTCTTGAGAGATCACCTGATCACAGATGATAAGACCTGTGAGAATGTGTACATTGATTTAGAAATGAAAATCTAACCTCTGAAGTTTGTGGTGCTAATCACATCACCAGTTATTTTACCTGTTGCTTTGTTACTTACAGTGCTTAGCATCTATGAAGCACTAATGTACTGGCAATTTGTAACAAAGAGTTACATTTATTGAAGCTACATAAAGCTGAGGCAATGATAAAACAGAGGTTGTTTTGATGACTGTTTCACGACGTGCTATAAACTAATGCATTGCCCCAGTCAAACATACAATAAGCAGGAGTAGGTGCTAGAAAATCACACCCCTTGCTTTATAGCTACTTTTCTCTTGTGGTAGAAGCCAAGCGAAGGCTGAGCTGGAAAACGCCTTCTTCCCAAACACACCCTCCACCCAGCATTCAGTTGTTGTACCCTTTGTAAAGCAAGATTTGTTATTTTGAGGTCCTCTTATACCACCTTGACAAGCCCTATTGGCAGACACTCTTTAAAAAGGACACACTTTAAATGTATTAACTCAGTATTTTTTGTGGTGTACAACACAGAGGAGACGGTGATGTTACCAGAATGCCCCACGTCCATCAGCTCTAAGACTGCATTTATTTTAGACTTCATCTAATAGCTACCTTTCATTCTAAATACCTTGAATTAATTAGATGTATTCCTTAGGAAAAAAAATGAGTCACTGTGTATGACTTGTACGTGTGACTTGGCTGCATAAAATATTAGAAATCTATAGCACTGCAGTTAATAAGTCAGTTGGAAAACATTCTCTTAAATGCCATGGAACAGCCCACTTTTTCATACTTATTTCTTCTGAGTTGAGGGAATGAAAACAAGGAATTGATAAAGATTAATCTGCTGTCATTATCCTTTGAAATATATTTATGAGCTCTTATTTTCAAATCATGTTCATTCCCCTTTCTGCTTCCTCGTGGCATACAAAGAATCAATGGGCAGTGATAAAACCTAGAATAATGGAAAAGCAATTCACGTGTCATTGCAATATTTTTCCTTAGGTCTGCTTTTCCTACAGTTTGACTTGTTTTACAGGAGATATTTGTTGTCTTTTAATATTAATTACTGATTATTACTTCAGCATTCTGCTTGTTGCTGTCTGAAGCAGTGGCACCATTAACCTCCACATTCTAAGAAGAATAGTGCTGCAGTGACATACTTAAAATAAATAAATAAATAAATAAACAGATAAATTTAATGTGCAGTGATTATTAGGGTTCAAAACTACAGAAAGACTCCTGGGATCCAGCTCATTGTTGCCTCTACCACCTTCTGCACTCATTTGGAGATGCATTTTAAAGACATTTAGCTATCTGAAGATACCCATGAGGTAGTTTGAAAGTGCGTTGATGCTTAGTTACTGTAGGAAGTTACCTGCATCAGAGGGTGCCTAATAATCTTTAAAAGTCTGGTCCTTTACTGAGTGGGTGTTTTGAAAATTATAGATCCATGCCATGGGCAAAACAGGGAACTGCAATTTAAAGAACTCATTTCTGGGCATCTGGCTGAAGTATAGGCCTGATCCTGGTTTAACCTGCTCTGCTACCTCCCCAAAGGCACTTTTGGGACATTTGAATCCAGGTTTCGCTCTTTCAAAAATAGAAACTTTATACAGAGGGTCCCTGTACGCCACAGTGAGACAAGTAGCAAGAATAAATGAACTTCAACACTATTTAATTTTTAATTAGATCCCTTTTATCACATCCTTTGTAAAACTGGGGAGATTAACTTTTGCAGACCTATTCTCACCTGGTTAAAAAACAATTAGCTTTCATACACAAGCCAAACGCATCCTTATTAGCGAGAATTTCTGCTAATTACATCGTTCTTGCTAAGTAACTTTTCTGCCATTTGGTGCGTCAAGTTCAGGTTTATTTTAACTCTTTGGTGATGTTGCCAAGATCTGAATCCAGTCAAGTGAGACTCCCAGTGGTCTTGCCTGATTAAGGATTTCAAGAGATGGGGCTGTTCAGCCTGGAGAAGAGAAGGCTCTGAGGACACCTGGGAGTGGCCTTTCAGCATCTAAAGGGGGGCTGAAAGAAAGAAGGGAACAGACTCTTCAGCAGGGTCTGTTGTGATAGGACAAAGGGAAAAGGTTTCAAACTAATAGAGATTTGGATTCTGTGACTCTATAAGATTTGCCCCATCTGAATTATGCTATGATTAAACTTGCCTACTGGGTTCTGGAAAGCACTCTGGGAGTTTCTTTTCTCTTCCATCCATCTTCTTTTCTGACAGCCACATGCAGAACAAGCCCAATAGCAGTGGAAGTAGAAGATATATTTTTGTCTCCACTATTTGGGAAGATTCATTTGAAATGGCAAGCTCAGTTATGGAGTGCTGTACTTTCCTCCCTCAATGCATGCTGTGCAGAGCAATGGCTCCAGGTCATTCAGTAGTCCCACAGCTTTCTTACTAGTGCCAGGAGATGTAAATCTTCCCTTGAGTTTGGCTTTCTCTACGCCATGATTAAGGACAGTAACTCATAATGAACACAAAGCAGTGTGATGGTCCTCTGAGATCCATCCCCCGCTGTGCAAAGCTTTTCCACTTACTCTCTTATGGTATGGAGTGTATATGACTCACCCGAGGGCTATTGGCACTTCCCACAGGCAACTGGGGGAGCAGCCTTCTGTGTAGGAGTGTCCTAATACAGCAACGATGAAACGATGAAACGTGGAAACCTGCCTAGCCTCTTACTTATCCTTCTGTCTTTCTCAATAAATAAAACAAATTGGCTTCCCAGTAGCTTGGTGGGGAGGGGAGGTGGTTCTGGCAGGTTGCTACTGATGGGTTTGCCATGTGATTTGTTTGAGTGTTTGAGTCAGACCGCTGGTGAGATGCCAGCTATGGCTTGCATGGGAGCCTGCAAGGAGCTGTGCTCCAGCACCATGTGCTGTAGGACTTCATCGCTCCATGGGCACGTGGTCCTGGGGCCAGCTGGGCAGGCAGGGCGCAGGCAGCACAGCTGGTGCACAGCAGTCCTAATGAAACAGCTATGTGAGATCAAGACTTGAAAGCAAACATACTAGCAGAAGCAGAGTGATTATTATCCCGTTCTGCACCCATGGACACTCCTACTGCTTTTACAGAGCATTTGCTGTTTCTCACTGTAGAAGACAACTGCAGCTAGACAAATCTGGCAGTGCTGGCCTCCAGCATGGCACCAAGGAACTGTAATGGGCTTTAATTATCATAAGCACACTCAAGCTGACGGGATTCAATAAAGGTTTGTGATTTACCAGGCTGCCCAGCAACAGCACTTGATGGCCCCATTTGCAGAGCTGAGCATGCAAGCAACTCATCAAGTTCACTGGAAAGCAAAACATGTATGCTGGATGTATGACGTGGATGTCAATTGTATTTGGTTACCTGTTTGCTTTTCAGCTTTACTTGTGGAAAAAGTATAGTTTTGAGGAGTAAACCTCTTTGGATATGACTCTAGGGCACAGCCCTGCTTTGTTTTTGGAGCCAAAGTGTCCTTTTGGTTACATCGCTGTCTTCAATCCTTGGCCTTGTCATCAGCAATATGGGTGCACCTCACTCACATGCACTAGCTTTTAGGACAATCCAATAACTAAAGATCCTATGCAATCCACAGCTTGGATTCCTTACAATGCCATCTCCTGGGTGACGGTAACGTTCATAGAATCATTAAGATTGGAAAAGATCACTGAGATCATCTAGTTCTGCCATCAACCAATCCCCACCATGCCCATGTCCCTCAGTCCCACATCTGCCCTTTTCTTGAACACCTCCAGGGACAGTGACCCCCCCACCTCCCTGGGCAGCCTGTGCCAATCACCACTCTTTCTGAGAAAAAACTTTTTCCTGGTATGGTGGAATGAAATACTTAGTTCTGTTACACCTCTTAGTCCTAAATAGGCAGTTTCCATGTTTTTGTGTAGCTTTTCTATACAGGTGTGCAGGTGATATAACATTCACCCCTCGTTAGTATATATTCAAACCAATGAAGGAGATAATAGTAGGCAACAACATCCCCATGTCTGTGTCAAATGGATATTTCATGGATGGCAGAGCTTTCTCTTCAGAAGTGTAGAATCTGTTGTCAGGTTTCAGGTACAACTGAACATGTGTGTACATACTGCACTCATCCAAGAACCAGGAGGCTATGAAAAGAGGATTATACCTGTTATTCAGCTCCTCATTTGCTGAAAACTAAATAAGAGCTTTTAATTTTGTGAGATAAAGTTTTGGGATAGTTGCTCAACCTGCAGCCAAATCATCCTCCCAAGAGTGTCTGTCTTCCTTTCAGGGCAGTATTTTTCACAGATTTTGCAAAACTAGCCTCTTTTTTGTTCATCTGTCATTGCATGAAACTCCTTCAGAACAAGCTGCCCCAGCCTGGGAGCTGCTCACCTCCTTTATTGGCATACAGCTCTCATGTCTCCTGGGCAAGGGAGTGGCAATCAGCTATAATTCCTGGCTGCACATGTAAATCCACACTCCTCCACACTGGAAAAAACAGCACTGCTGCCAACAGCTAGAAGATGGTTCACAGTTTTTGGCTGAGATAAATCCTTGCAGTGACTACTTCTATCTTTTTCACCTTTAGTGATTAATTCATCATTAATATTTGTTTTGATGTGTTTCGAATTAAACAGTCTGGAGGTTTTTACTCAAGCTTTGCAAGCATTTCTCAGTACTGCCAATTGTGATTTGCTTTGAAACCCTAGTTCTGATGGCTTGGTCTGTTTCTCATGACAATCAGTGATATTCTTGGAATCAGGGATAGCAGTGGCATGGGGATCTCTCTGTTGGCTTAAAAGCAGATGCAGGTCCCATTGTAGGAGTCTAAGCGCTTTTTAAGATTATTTAGGCCTAATTTTCCTGAGAGCCAATGTAATAAAGGACACATAACTTGAATTTTGTTTTCTTTAAAACTGAGCATTCTTCACATGAAAACACTAAAGACAAGTACTCACTTTGTTACCTAAAATAAGGAGCTGGACACAAGTATAGTACCTAAGTCTGGTTGTGCCATCTAGGAATCTCTCGCTTTTAGTCTCAAAGTGCCTACACTTATTTGGTATATTTGTTTGGGATTGTGATACAGTCATAGAATCGTAGAATCATAAAGACTGGAAAAGGCCACTGAGATCATCTAGTCCAACCATCAATGCATCAACACCGTGTCCACTAACCCATGTCCCGCAGTGTCACATCCAACATTTTCTTGAACCTCCAGGGACAGTGACTCTACCACCTCTCAGGGCAGCCTGTGCTAATTCCTCAGCACTCTTCCTGAGAAGAAATTTTTCCTAATATCCAACCTGAACCTTCCCTGGTACAACTTGAGGGCATTCTCTCTTGTCCTATTGCTGTTACCTGGGATAAGAGGCTGACCCCCACCTTGCCATAGCCTCCCTTCAGGGAGATGTAGAGAGCGATAAGGTCTCCCCTGAGCCTCCTCTTCTCCAGACTGAAGAATCCCAGCTCCCTCAGATACCCCCCATAAGACTTGTGCTCCAGACCCCTCACAGTTTCATTGTCCTTCTCTGGAAATGCTCCAGGGCCTCAGCGACTTTATTGCAGTGAGGGGCCCAAAACGCAGCACTTGAGGTGCGGCCTCACCACTGCCGGGTAGAGGGGGACGATCACCTCCCTGCTCCTGCTGGCTGCAATATGTTTGATACAAATCAGGATGCCATTGGCCTTCTTGGCCACCTGGGCCCACTGCTGGCTCACGCTCAGCCAGCTGTTGACTAATATACACACAGAGCCTTTTTAGGACGTTACATTCTTGCCTAATGAAAACCCATGTGTCTATGCCAGGGATGTTCAGCCTTTGTCTGAGCCTTGCTATGATCCGGAGATGAGGCGGAACAGGGCATAACCTTAGCCTGAGTCTCAGGGAGGCAGTGAGCCTGTGGGCTCACACTTCGCATGCCTAATGCACACAGCAGCACAACAGCTGGAGCCAGCTATTGTTTCAGAAACTGTCAGAATATTGCCCTCAGCATGCCTTCTGCATCATGCTTGATGGCTAGAAAGTGTCTCCAAAATGAGAATACATGTGCTGTGGGGCTTGGGAGGTTCATACAACTCTCTCCCCAGAAGGGAAACAAGCTATTTTTTGAGATGAGCAATAAGTCCCTTTTCTTCAAGCTGCACTGCAAAGCACCGTGCTGGAGGAAGGATGCCACCATGAAAAGCATCAGCAGATGCCTTGGGCAGTAAAGAAGCCAGACCATTCTCTGCTCACAGGATCTGGAGAAAATAGAAAAGGAAGGATTACAGTTAGGGAGTGTAACAAGAGTTAGGGCACAGATCAGAAGTGGCAAGGTGCACGTGGGTGGGTTTTGTCACAGCCAGTTAGTGCTACAGCTGCTGAACTACGCAGCTCAGGTTTCCAGCTGTGAAGTACCTCCAAGTTGACATTATCACAGTGAAAACACATGAGGCATATTGTAGCATTAGAGATGGGAGAAGAGCAGCACTGGGGAAGAAAGGCCTGCTGCATGCCCACCCTTCCTTCTCTGTTCATTTGGTGATGCCTCCACACAAGCCCTGCGGAAGGCTGCTCCATGGGCAGCAAAAACACACAGCACTGTGCTGGGACACTGCCCTTGGACAAATCCCATCCAGGCTCATTTATTGGCATACAGAAAAATTCAGCCCAAACTGAAGTGTATAACTGTGAAATAGTTAAACTACTTGAACTAGTTAATTTGAAAAGCTAGTTAGTTTGAAAATCTTCTCCGTGCTCTAAGGCCAGTAGGGAGGGGCTTTTCAGTGGGCATCTGTCTCTTGAATTTTGGCTGCTCCTGCATCTTCTGAATGCCTGCTCTGGGCTGCTGGCTGCTTCTTACCAGCACTGGGGCTTATTTTTTTGTCTTCAGTCACGAATAAGGGAAGGTGTATGAACAGATTCATCACACCATATTGGCCTTTGAGTTCCATCTTCCAAGGCATCCAGGATCATTCCTTTCTAGCAGAGTTTCTAAAGCAGGCAGGACTGTATGATAGTGGTTTCTGTCTTCAATTAATCCCACAGAAGCATAGAGATCTTAAAGATAATAGTGAAAAATATTCATTTCCTCCATGTGTTGTGAGCAGGTTGCGGTCTGGAGACCACAGATGTCCCCTAAGTTAAACTCTTTGGTCTTCCAGCCAAAGGTTTAGCTAGTCTGGCCAGGCATTCAGCATATAGGGATGGAACCATCTGGCTTCGAGCTGGAATTAGCTATCCCTTGCCTAGTCATTAGATCCAGCAAGGCAAGGTGGGCAACGCTTGTGAGAACAAAAGGTTTTGTTGTGGAAGGAGATCAGAAGAGGTCAAAAATGCCATCTGGCTGTGATACGCAGTGAGCAGTGTTCCTATATTTCTGCCCATAAATACAAGCTCTCTTTCATTTTTAATGCAAGGAAATATTCAATACTGAATCCAATAAAAATCTTCCTGGTCTTTGTAATAAGAAAATTAAGAATATAGCATTAAAAAAAAAAAAAAGAAGACTACACCACACAATAATCTAGAAGCAGTAGGGTAGAAAAGCAGATACCGGGGCCACCTCTCATGGATGCCTGAAGTCATTGTTCAGTGCTGTCCATAGACTGTTTTCAAACCACGCTATGGTGGTACAAAAGATTGAATGGACTGAAATTATCAAGAAGAAAAGTTTGTGTCCTGTTTGAGGGAGAAGGGCTGCTATAAAGACACCTTTTATAAGATACCAGAGAATCTTAATCAAGAGAGAGACCTGATAAATATCAGCTATATGAAAAAGCCTGGACTGGAGCTTACATTTCTTCTTTTCACACCAGAAAGTCCACGTGGGTGGGAAACCTGGACGATGGGAGGAGTGTCATGCTGAACTCTGCTCATGCAAATATCAGTGCAGCTATATGGGGAATATCCATCTGCAAAATACCCACCTTGGAGGACGTTTGGGGGCTGTGGGATAAGAAAGGGAGGGAATAGTGCTAGAGACTTGACTTCTCTCATCATCCATGTCTGTTTAATTGTCAAAAGTCCAAATTGTAAGCAGCCTCTCATGGAGACGATGAACCACAAATCCAGCCACTCTCTCCCAGAGCAGGAGCATTGATTTTATGGAGCTATAGACTCATTAAGATTGAAAGAGACCACTAAGATCATCTAGTACAACTGTCCACCTACCACCAATATTGCTCACTAAACCATTCCCCTCAATGCCATATCCACCCTTTTCTTGAACACCTCCAGGGACAGTGACTCCCCCACCTCCCTGGGCAGACTGTGGCAATGCCTCACCACTCTTCCTGAGAAGTTTTTCCTAACATCCAACTTGAACCTTGCCGGCCCTCACTGTTGTCCTGTTTGAACAACTCCCTTGGCCCAGTGGTGAATTCATCAAACCTGTAACCCCATGCTGCTGGGAAAACCCACTGCAGGGCATATGTGGAAATAACTGAGCATTTATTTGCAAAGATGTTTCATTACACAAAGCTACAAATCCTTACAGACTTGGGCGTTTGTTATTTTTGGCTTTTGCAAAATTATTTGTGCTTTCTTGCGGCATTTTATCGCTGACGCGTGCTGTTCATGGAGGTGCAGCATTAAATGTCATGGCTTGGAACAGTAATGCTCTGACTCAAAGAGAGTTGTTACGTAGGGAACCTGCCCTACTTAAAAGGCTCTCATGTTTGCCCAGGGTTTACGTACAGTGTTCTTCTAGCTAATCCTCATTTTCAGTGTTACATATGATAGATGCTAGTATGAGTGATTCAGCCATAGTTTATAGCATGCCTTTGCAGCTTGGAGTTTTAGCACGCTGCCCTGCCAGCTCAGCAGCCAACAGGTCCTCTGCTTTCATCCATGCTGCCCTTCTAATTAATGATCCACAGGAATATGCAACCAGTTTTCTTTCATCTGCTTGGCCTCTGGGATGATGTGGAGCCGGCAGAGAAGTACAGGAAGCCCAGTCATGGAAGGATTCAGCTTCCCCTATTGTAAATCAATGTCCATATTTTAATCCTTTGCTTCTTCATAGCAACCTCAAGCCCAAACCCACATATTTTATTTATTTATTTATTGGTGAATCTTGAAGTGATCTTTACCCAGTGGGGCAAGTTCTAACCCTGTGGGACTTCTGCTCTTCTGGTGGCAGTGGGCAGAATGTGGTGGCTGTGCCGCCAAGTCCCAAGGGTGGTTTTGGAGCTCCACGCCATGAACTCATCACTACTCCAACACCGCAGAACACGTGGTTTGGCATGATGGGAGTGGTCGTGCAGGGCCAAATGCCACCCCTGGTCAAGTCAGGTCTTGTTTTGGAGACAGATTTCAGCTCCTTCAGAGGATGACAATTCTGCATTTCGGCAGCACTGGACATTGTAGCAGGCACAGAACAGTGACGAGTCCTCAACCAACGCTCTTGCACAACGACTCTGCAGCAGACAAAGGCGACCGATCCGTGCTTGATGCTGTGCAGCAGATCAAACGCTCTCTGCAGGCCCGTGTTTGCACAGCTGCCATGCTTGGAAAAGTCACACACAATCCTCAGTTGCCCAGCTCAGTTTGCTCCCCTGCGTCTTACCTGGCAACTAGAGCATTGGTTTATATGTGCTATACTTCATTAGATTCTATTTACACATACAAACTGTTCAATTATTAAATTATTATCTATACATTAGATTATCAATATATACTTATTATCAGATCTTTATATTCTATCTAATCTATAGCTTATAGATCATTAGTTTACATGTTACATTGCTCGGGTACAGCAGTGTCTCTGTTCATTTGTGTTGCTGACACCTCCGTAGAAGCTTAGGAGCAGACTGGAAAGGCCAGAGGGGAAATTCTCTAATTTCACTTGGTTACATCTGCATCGTGACTTGTGGCTTGCATCTGTCTGCACACCTTTTTAACCAGTGATGCTGTGATTTTGTTGTATCCATTCTTTCATTTCACAGTTTCTTATTAGGATGAAAACTCTTCATATTTTTTTATACTTAAATTTCCCTGATTCTCACTTCCAGATGTATTTTCCTCTACTTTGTCTCCTTACCACTCTTTCTGAGAAGAAATTTTTCTTGATATCCAACCTGAACTGCCCCGGTGCAAATGAAGGCCATTCTCTCTCATCCTATCACTGCTACGTGGGAACAGAGGCCGATCCCCACGTCAACACAACCTCCTTTCAGGCAGTTGTAGAGAGCAGTGAGGTCTCCACTGAGCCTCCTCTTCTCCAGACTGAACAATCCCAGAAACTGAATGGCCTCAGAGTGTTTCTGACAATTAACATAGCAACAGTGGTGTGACGTGGCACCTTCCTTTTGTATCAGAAATGGAGAGATGTGTGGGGACACAGTGAAGCATGGAAGATGGAAGCAGCCCTGGGATTTGCCAGGAAGGAGGGACCGTATCTGGGAAAGCAGCAAGTGTGATGAAGGGCAGGTTAGCTGGATGTTTCCTTGTTTTAACAGTTTGTGCAAACTGATCTCAAATACTTCAGCCAAGCCCAGATTTTCTTGTTTACTTTTGGGGCTTTTTTAAAATTGGGAAACAATTCACTAAAGCTGTTGTCACTACAGTGCCCCTGCCCCTCTAGGAGAGAGGACTGGAATAACATAGCCCGTTCGATAGGATGCTACCCTGGTTTTGAGGAATCTGCTTCCTTTTCCCATGGCACTACAGAAAAACAGCTTGATCCCCTCAATCTCAAAGTGTTATTGCAGTGAACAGCATTCAGTCATGAAGATTTCATTATTTTGCAGTGGGGTTCTGGGTGATTGCTCTTCCATATTTTAAAGTAAGAGAAGGAGCACATGAATTTCTGCAGGTTGAGTACATCTCAGCACAGCTGTTGGCTGCAGTGACCTCTGCTGGGAAACACAAGGCTGCTCGGGTTCACCAGCAGAACCTGCACCTTCATCGAACCCATAGGCTTCCACCCAAGCTATCTCTAATGAGTATTATGATTATTTTTTTTTAATTTTGAATTCCATTTTCCTTTAAATAGCCTATCATTTGAGATTTCCTCTGAGCATGGAAACATAGAATCACAGAATATCCCAAGTTATGGGAAATTATCCATAAGGATCATTGAGTCCAACTCCTGGCTCCACACAGGAATATCCAAAAACTCAGACCATGTATATAGGCACCTCTTTTTTCCTTCCTGTAGAAATGATGATCCCAAAACCCAAACTGGAAGTAGACGCAGGCCAAGATGGTTAGCAACATTGGCAGGGATATTAAGCACTCTGCAATGCCAAATTGAAGGCCCTGCTGGTCTTGAGGAGGCTGAGCCAGAGCAGAAGTAAATCATAGAATTAGAGCATATCTCCATCCTATTGCAACCAACCCCTCCAATGCACCAGCATCTGGGTAGTAATTGTGTCCAGGAGTCACTTCCCAGGACATCTTTTTCAAATACCTTCATCCCTATGGGGTGATTCGGCATCTGCTGCCTTATTTCCCTGTTGGGTTTCACATCCCCTGTCTCGCTCCTTCATACACTTTCTTTCCTTTTACACTGTCTTTCACTGAGAAATTCCTAGTGTTCGTGTCCTGCTCCTGATTTGAAAGATCAACATATAAATAAAATTAGAATGATGTTCTCAAAATCTAAAATAAAAATAAAAATGGAAAGCGTTAATTTACATGCAGTAAAAATGTAATGTAGACCATGTTGGAGGCTTTAAACCTATATCACTATTTGTATCAAAGCTACCTTCTAGATTACGATGGTATCAGGTGCACAAATGTGCATGTGCATAAAGGAGAATGGATAAACACATGGAATAATTTCCATTAAAAGTGACTATTTGCTTGAAATGCCCTTTGGAATCCTAGAGTACCTTCAAGGGAAGAGCCTACTCATGTACCTGTTGCTCTGACCTCCTGTAGCGCACTGCATTTGGGCTCACTTATTGTTAATGTAAAATTTCCTCTGCATGAAGGTCCTTTATGAATGCAACTTTTGATGGCTGATTATGAGTGTAAATTCAGGTCAGTCATAATCTATCTAGTGAACTCAGAGGAAATTGGATTAGTCTATGTTCCTACGGGAATGACCCTGCCATGTGCATGGGACCTTCTGCTCTCATCATCGTCACAGTCATTGGGACACTTGGGAATGCTGAGGATGAGGCCTTGACACATAATTAAGCATCTTAATTAATCTGCTTGAACCTTGAGACTTGTAGAGAGTGCTGCATGTGCTGATAATGCACTTTTACTTCCTGAATATGTCTGTATGTTGTTCAGTGAGCAGTCTGTGCATGGCATTTCCCAGCTTCCTCTTGCTCTTAAAACAATTGTCTGTAATTGGTGTAATTAATATTCTGCCCCTGGGGCTGTACTGTTGTCTCTTTAGAGTTTGCACAAGTTAAATGTATCTTTTGGAAATTGTTTTTTAAGTATTTAAGTAGCAAGCCCACAGAGGCTCTGCTCTAAGTAGCTAATTAGATGTGTGTTTATAGAGAGGATTTTTCTCTTTAAAGACAGCATTTTGACAAACCAGAGGTCCTGGAGGCTTGGTGGGAATGACCCATGCCCTCCAGCCACCTGCTGGGCTGTATGAAATCTGGTTTCCTTTCGAAGTGAGGTTTATGTCATTGCACAATCTGCCTGTTCCCATCCCTGGGGAAGAGAAGTGTGAGAGCAGGCTCACCCCTTAGGAGACATAGAAAATCCACATGGCAGATCACCAAATGCAGTCACTTTTCAGAAACTCTGTGTTTATGTAACTGTGTTCAGAGTGAGAAGAAAGCAGCACTATGGAGACTGAAGCAGTTCTTGGTAGTGATGATTTCAAGGATTTCTTGGTCTGTATCATGAGGGCGTAGAAAATTCATGAATACAGTGGGAGCATTTGGACGGAAAGCATGCAGCACTTAGTAACAATGCAGGGAAATTTGGGTATCCAGACCTGGTGTGACACTGGAGTGGGGAAATTCAGTGGGGAGGAACATGGGGCTCTTGTATGTCTGTTCTATATGTGCTCCAGCTTCTGTCTGCATGGGGACAAATCTCTCCAACCCACACTCTGCCTCCTTCCCCCTGCACCCAGGTTGCCACTGTCTTGAGACTTCATCCTCCAAGCAACTATCTCTATTCATCTGACCCAGAGACTCCAAGCTTCTGCTGCCCCAAATACTTGACCATTGAGCATTTTCTGGGCTGCGCAGTGTTTGTGACCATCAACTTCATCATATAAGATCATATTTTATCATATTGAATAGAAGCACTGACAATTAGTGTCTAACTGAAAAAAGCTTTCTCTTTTGCAACCACTTTCTAAAAAAAAATAACACTTCATCTTTTATTTGTCTTATCTTTTTCCAGGATCAAGCATGAGAATATAGTTGCTCTGGAAGACATCTATGAGAGCCCAAACCATTTATACTTGGTCATGCAATTGTAAGTACTGAACCTAACCAAGTTTCTGTGTCAAAATTGCCAACTCTTCCTGTTCTTATTGTGTTTTTTAACTCAAAAGATGAGATAAGTGAGAGGTATTTGTGTTGCATCCAAAATCCTTGGCTGGTTGTTAAAATGAACCTTCAGGTGTGGTGGGTTGGATTGTGAAATTGGGAGCTAAGGTTTTTTGTGAACGGTCTTGCAAAATCAAATCAAAGTAAACAGGGGTTCCCTGTTAAGGGAACTAGAACTAGCTCTGAATGCATGGAATTGTCATCCATGGTTTAGTTCTCTATGACCCAACAGATACCTGGTCTGCACTGAGAGAGTGTGGATGGGTGGTGAATTTGCAAGAAAGCATCTTGCTTTCCATCTCACTGCACTGTTCCTTCACATGTGTCTTCCACCAGAGCCACTCTTCTTCCTTATTTCCTCCCTGCTCTGAGCTTAAGAAGATCAGAATCCCATCAGATTTGTCATGTGTTGTGGCTGCCCTGGCCCTCTCGTCACATCCACCTGGCAAGAAGGAAGTGATGATCATAGTGTTTTGGGTTTTTTTTTCTTTTTTTTCTTTTTTCCTTTTTTTCTTTCTGAAATCAATTTTAAAAACATGGCATGAAGTTAAAATTTCCTCTTATCATCTCTAGTCTCCCACTTCTTCAGTGATGAGGTTACCTCAAACATGAGCAGAGCAGATAGATGGGGCAGAGGGATAAAGTGCAGCTGTGAAGAGCCAGATGTGCCATAGGGGAGCTTGGAGCATCTGACAGAGGTAGATGTGGGGTTAAATATCCATGAGGAAGCCACTGGGTCCATGCTGGGCTCTGGCCTGTTGGTAACATCCAGTGAAGCAGATGTCATTAGTAGCTGTCCTGCTGGTTATGTGGGAAGAATAGTGCCTTGTACATTTTTAGTTTGTGTTTGTAGTCCTACATTTCTGCCCAAAATGCTGTAAAGTGATTTGCGCGGACACCTCAGCATGATACAAATTCCAACATACCATCTGGATTGTGGGAAGTACCAGTTTCATTGCCAGTTGATTTACAAATCCTTATTTTTGTTTAAGCTCTGTAGAGAAGAAAAGTCAGTATTACTCCCATTTATTGCTAGCTAGCTTATTGTGGGGTAACCCTCACTTTTCCAGATTTCTTGTGTCCACATCATTGGCTTATCTGAAATGTAGGGCTGTAATCATAGGCAAGACTGAATACATTAATACATTCACTAGTAGAATCATAGAATCATTAGTGTTGAAAAAGACCAATAAAAGAATGGAATGGAGTGGAGTGGAGTGGAGTGGAGTGGAGTGGAGTGGCGTGGCGTGGCGTGGCGTGGCGTGGCGTGGCGTGGCGTGGCGTGGAACGGAACAGAACAGGATAGAATAGAATAGAATAGAATAGAATAGAATAGAATAGAATAGAATAGAATAGAATAGAATAGAATAGAATAGAATAGAATAGAATAGANTAGAATAGAATAGAATAGAATAGAATAGAATAGAATAGAATAGAATAGAATAGAATAGAATAGAATAGAATAGAATAGAATAGAATAGAATAGTTGGAAGGGACCTTCAAAGATCATCTAGTTCAAGTGCTGGACCACTTCAGGGCAGCATTGCTCCATCCCAGGGGCAGCACCCAGAATTTTCCTTTGTTGAAATCCTACTTGCTCGCAATTCAACACTTAACAAGGAAATTACTCTTTTTATCATAACTGCATTTGTAAACTCAGCCAGTTGATTTCCCAAGTACCAAGAATTTAGCTGTTGTAAATGGACACAGCTTCCCAAAGCCCACAGTGGTGGGATGTCTGCCTGAAGGCAGCAGCTGGGACCCCATCTGGAATGCTCAGGGCTGTGGCTCTGAGCCCTTCCTATCCAGGATGAGGAATCCTTCAAAACTATTGGATCATTTTATTTGAATTTGGGCACATACTTGAGTGTGATCAAGAAACAGCAATGCAAACTCCCACTCATGCAGAAAGCCTGTGTGACAAAACTCGTGCATGTTGTGTGCTTAATCAGCCTCAGCTATAGAGTAAAACACATTAGGTTATTTTATTAAAGTCTGTTCATGTGCCAAGCTGTGGTTGCTAGCCCTCCTCACTGCTGCAAATCAAAATAAGGCCCTGCTGTACTGAGATCTGCGCAGGGTATATGCAGGGAATAATCTTCTGTGCTCTCTTGTGAAAGGGTCGTGCTATGCCAAAGTGAAGAAGACAGCATGAGCATCCTCATCACTGTGAACGCTGCATCCGTGCTGCCTTTTGTTCTGAATTTTCAAGAGATGGGATTCAAGGCTCCATCTCCACAAAGTTTAGAAGACTTAAAATCAGTTTGCATGCCTCCTTTCCTTTGTTTGTTGGGGAGAATGCATGCATGAATAATCTCTTGTTTCCAAAGTAACACCAACTTATTGATACAATAGCTCCGAATAATTGTGTGGCATGAGGTATCTACTTGTTTACATCTGTTTCTTGTTCATTGTTAGATTCCTTATGTGGTTTCGCTTCAGATTTTTGTATAATTCTCCTAAACAAGGCAATGGTTATGTGCATTAAAAATTTGAGTTTAGTATGAATTTAGAAGTGATTGCGATCAAGCGGGTTCCTGGAAACCACATTCAAATAAATAGAAAAGAGGGTAAAATTAGGACCTCTCAAAGACCAGTACCACAGGCACAGCAGATCTCAAATCCATATGCCCTTCTCCTGACTCACTGCTTTCTAAGTGAGCACTTACTCATGATTGCCGTGGGAGATTTTTTGTTGCATGGGCAGCATTTTCATCACCAGCCTTCACAGCACTCCTTGCAGTTCTGTGGAAAATCCACATCACAGCCCCTGAGCATCCCATAGTTCACTGTGGGAGAAAGTCTTCGGAAGCACTCCATACCCCTGTGCATACCCCTGTGTGTTCACCCTTTGGTACATCTGCTATTACTTGAAAGCTAAGCTTGTTAGCTGGCTATCTTGAAGGATAGATACTGCACCTCATTTACTCTGTCAAAGACATGAGCAGGCACATGTGGCAGCATCTGTGCTGGAGCTTGTAGAAAAGGAGGCGAGGAGGTGGCTATCTTTGTCTACTTGACAATTTATTCCTACAGGTCCCTTTGGGAGCTCTTCCCCGGGTTATGTAACTACCAGTGAATGTCCTGTGTGTTTCCTGGTATGTTCTTGTGGAAATCTGATCTACAGCTTTGGTTTCAACCCCCCCTTTTTTTTTTTACCTACAGTGCATATAAGCCATCATAAAACTGTTCAATCTGACACAGCCTTGTTACTGCAAGGTAGTCCAGAGTTGGAGATATCTGAATCTGACAGCTCAGAGTTTCATGTGCTGTCGTCTCAAAGCATTAACCTATTCCTTGGAAATGGCTGAGCCATTATTTCTTCATTTATTTTCCAAAATTGCAGGATATTCCATCCCAAGAATGAAGACAAACACCAAAATACTTGGAAGGTTTCATTCCTTTTGGGTGAGATTTCCCTAGAGAAGACAAGGGAAAATAAAATAGCTTCATAAATGAAAGTTTTATTGAAATGTATCTTGGAATGATAGTATGAATGATAGTAAACTTCATTAGTGAGCAATTAGAGGTTGCTTCTGGGGCTTCTTGGTAAGAATTACCCTACCTAAGCCATCCGCCCCACTTCATCTTGCCAGTGCAGTGGAATATTGTGCTGTAGTTTGTATTATCAGATACTAATATTTCATTGGCATAAACGGCCTCTTTGGATGTTGATGATTCATCTTCTGCATGCCGGAAAGTCATGCGTAAAAATGGATTTACATAAACTTATTTTCCATCTAAGTGTTGTGGGACTGCTTGGATACGGTGCTTCAGAAGGCGCTGCCTGTGCAGGTCAGAGCAGATCCCCAGAGCTCATCACTGACTTCATCTCCATCATTTACCTACACCAGAGCACAAAGAAGCAAAGTTTGATCTCCCACAGACCTGCACCTGTTGTTAGCCACAGGCTGTGCATACGTCTCCTGCACCTCCACGGAGATGTGTTTCTCACTGCTGCTTGCTGTTGACTCTCCAGAAGGATATGGGGCCATGTTTAAAGTCAATGAAGATGTTCATTTTCTTGTTCTTCCTTAGTCATCCATTTGTTTAAAGTATGTAAGAGCTGCATGTTTTTGGTATCTCCAATCTTCTGACAAAAATCAGTATCCTTATGGGTCCCTTCCAACTCAGGATATTCTGTGATTCTACGATTCTCAGTATGCCCAATGGGTCAGAAGTTTCTAGGGGCTGACAAACAGGGATGGACAGTGACCACATGTGACTCACTTCTTTTGGAAAACAGGCTGGAAACAGGTCTAACAGGTGCCTCCAAAGCTTATGAAATTCATCCAGCCTGTTCTTAAGTCTCCAGACTCATGTTCCCCAGGGAATCCATGCCACTGCTGGACAGCCTGATGGATATGGAGCATTTCTTAATAATTACGTCATTCAGGTTGCAATTTAAACTGAGGCTGGAAGTCTTATTTCTCTAATTCCTCATGAAAGTAATGTGACTATAAAGGTGATGCCAGCAGGCTCTGGAAGGCACATGGCTAGGTAATGATTAAACCTAAACACCTTGGCCAAGAAGAGTGCCAAATCCAGAGAAATTTCTATTGATACCAGGTGCTCAGGGCATGCTTCCACAAAGCTCTGCAGTGGTGGAGCTAACTTCTGAGATGTTTCAGAAGGACACAAGGGTTTCTAGCAGAACTAAACCTCAGAGCTTAGAAGAAAGGGAGGCAGGAGTGTGGTCTAGTTTGAGATCTTTGTCTTCAAGATCCAGTGACTGAAAGCCCAACCAGTGGGCTCATTCCTGGCTGTGCAACACAATAGTGACATTCTCTGTAGGAAGGCTGTTTTACCTAGACAGGTCTGTCTGTGTTCCTGATGGGCCAAGGAAGCCAGAGTATTTCCCCCGGATGAGGTCTTTTTGAGGCCATGAGGTCCCTGCTTAGAACGAGTTTTATGGAGAGCAGTCCTCTGCAGCCAACCCTGGAATGCTTCTCCTGAAATGCCCCAAAGAACCCAAACTGCACCTAATAACCTGACCTTAAGGGTTTTCCAGCTTGGCATCTCAAGTCTGCTGAATAATTCAAAAGAATTCCAGCACAGACAAGCCAAGATGATGGGGATCCTTCCTTCCCGGTGTAAGTCGCACACCAGAGTATTTTGCAGGCGCAGAGTTTTGGTGCACCATTTCTGCTGTTAATCAGCTCTCCCCTGCCACACATAAGCATGTTGTAACCCTGCAAGGGCCTGCAAGTCAGCTTGGACAGGCATGCACCTACCTGCAGTAAAATCTACAGAAGTTTTTATTGTAATTGAAACTCACACCACTTCTGTTTTTGCCTCTCACCTGTATGCTTTGCAAATAAGCAAGTGGAGTGCTAAGCTGAGATTAAGTGCTGAATTCCCTTTGCTTTTTTTTGTAAGCTCAATGCTTACGTATGCTCCAAGAGCAATGGAGCATGGACGGGCTTTGCAAGTGACATTTCAATGAAAATATTCAGCCTCCAAGAAAAACAAGAGACAATTGAGGGAAGTGCCTTGTTTGCCAGGTTCCTTAAGTAGTCTAGCAAGGACACACTGTGTTACAAAAGAGCGATCCACATGCCAAGCCACTATCACATCAGGATGCTAATTAAAGCAAAACACAGATCTGCTGCACTGCATTCCTTAGGTGGGATTTATTTCTGTATTTGTTTTTTTTTTTTATGCTTGTAAAGCATTATACATAAGGCAGAAGGAAATATCCCTTCATTCACAATGGGATTTGTATAATCTAGAAGAGCCATCTGAGTTCTTTAGCTGCAGAAAATTCTTGTCCAAGTAGCTAAGAGAAGCCCCTCACATCACTATTTTCTGGGGATGGTGTGTTATTGTTATCAGTAAAGGTAGTAATGGGAACAGGAAAAACAGCTCCAGTGAAGAACAACACTGGAGTTGATGACCATTGGCCAAGGGGTCTGGTTGGTCTGTGGTACAGTATGGGAGATCAGCTGTGCACCCACAAACTCTGCTCTTTATATACTCCTGACTCATATGAGGCTAATTAGCGCCTGGTACACATGGAAAATACACTCAGTCTATGATAAAAGGATTGAACCCGTGCTGCTGACGCCTCATCATGCTACATGAGAATGAGATGGTAAATTTACGTGGCGGTTGGCTGTCATAGGTTTTATTGGTAAGGACACTTGCTAACCCTTGCTCCCAGTTTCTGATCAAGCAAATATTCACAAATTTTACTTCTTTTTTTTATATATATATTTTTGAGCAAATGTTGCCTGTGAACTACATAATGAAGAGGGCTGTTGCACACCTGAACATGCTAGGAGGGAGACTGTGAGTGCCAAGGGAACTTTGCTTGGATTTTGACACAGCTAAACAGAGATTTAGGGGCTCTAGTTGGGCAAGACTTAATTTTGTCATTGCTTATGGAGTGAAGCATCACTGATGTGGGCAAAACAGCCTCTGGGAGTCTGCAGTGGAACAAGAAATGGGACTAGCTATGTCCTGTGATTGAAAAAAGCCTTTTGGTGTTTCTTTGGACAAGGGCTTTTTGAACAGGAGATAGAGTGCTATACAAGGAACAGCTCTCCAGGGATGGATTCAGCTGGGCAACGGTGAAAATGAAATGGGACAGCAGCAACAGGGTTGAGTGTGTGTAACATGACTGGGAGCATGAAGCACGATTCTGGGAGAAGTGCTCAGAAAAATGAATCCTAGGCTAATCACAGCCTTTGATGTGGGCAAATTGTAGGTGTGTGCCAAACTGCAGAGCTGGGATTTTAGATTTTGAAATCACACTCACTATTTGGGCATGTACGGGCTTGCAGTGTTTGGGAACAGTTTTAAACTAAGAGAGGGGAGATTTAGATTACAAATTAGGTGGAAATTCTTTACTCAGAGGGTGCTGAGACACTGGCACAGGCTGCCCAGAGAAGCTATAGATGCTCCCTCTCTGGAGGTGCTCAAGGCCAGTTTGGATGGGCCCCCAAGCAGCCTGAGCTGGTGGGGGGCAACCAGCCCATGGCAGGGAGTTGGAGCTGGGTGGGCTTTAAGGTCCCTTCCAACACAAGCTGTTCTATGATTCTATGATTGCATGATTTTATGAGTCTGTGTACAACACAGATTTCATTTTCAGCCCATTTCTAATACTTGATACAATTACAACATGGACTATCAGCACAGCTCAAAAAAGGTATATTATGAAAAGTTGTGTCCCCATTGAAGTCTTCAAAGACATATTGACTGAACAACACAGGTCACCCAGTTGAAAAACAAAAGGAATTAATCTCACTGTACTTCAGTACTTTCACACAACAGCTTTGCAAGCTGCTGACCAATTAATAAATAGTCCCCGGCATCACGTCCCTGGGAACTGTGTGGCAATTATTAATCCAGCATCAATTGCACATCTTTTTCTTTGGAGATTATCAGTTGAGTTATGCTGGTAAATGTTGGACATGAAGGAGTATCTCTCCTTTTCCAGTGGCTGAGAGCGAAGATTAATGTTAGGCAGAGATCAAGAAATGAGTAGATTTGTTGGTAATGGACTGACAGACCACACGGTGATCTCCAAGATAACTCCTAGACACCTGCAGTGGTCTGGACTTTGTATGATCCCAAAAGTACAGTATGCACTCATTGTATGGTCCTTTCTGCCTTTGACTTAGATTTTTCTTCTGCCTTTTTGTGATCCTGGCAGGACTTTTTAGCTCTTGTTTTCCGTCCTCTCCAAACATAGCACCTCTGGAATGGCACTGAACAGCAGCTGTGTTCCTTCCTTGCACTGCTTTATGTCTAGGGACTTCAGCCCTGGCTAGGAGCAGGACGTTTTGCAATCCCTGAGCATCAGTGCAACCTTCCTATAGATAGAGAGAAATGTGAGAATCTTCTTTGTTTTGGGACTAGGAAGGATTTCTCATGATGATTTCCAAAACCATTTACAGGCAGTCACCTTCAAGAGGTGCCAATGTCCTTGCTCCCAAACTTGCACTCATTATTCTTAGCTTAGTCTGAAGGATCCCACTATGGACTCTGACACATTAGCAACGTGACAATGATTTTTTTATTTTGAATCAAAGTACTATGCTACTTCTAATGGGGAGTGTACTGCAGCCTTGAAAATGAAGAGATAATGGAGAAATATCTCCTTGAACAGACACCTTTATAATGTTGTTTGCTTTTATAGAAATGTGAATGGTTCCAATGAAAATGACTTTTTTCTTTAAGTGATCTATTGTTGTGAAGCTGCTGTTGTCAATAAAGAAAAGAAGAGGTTTGTCCAAACCTCCCAATAAACCTTGTTCTAAACCATTATTCTTAAGACTTGCAGGAAGACTTGAAGGACTCATAAATCAGACAGACATATGTGACTGTTTTCTGGTGTGAATACAGGAAAGGAGTCCTCTCAGAGGGTACTCATTCTGGGCCATTCCTCCTCCTTGCTGCAAACACTGCCACATGGCTAAAAGAAGGGAATGAACCCTACATGCAGCAAAAGACATGTCTGGCGTTATGTCCAGTCTCCAGCAAGGGCTGGCACCAAATCTTGAAGGCAAAAGTATGTGAGTTGATTGGCTTTTTACAATAGTAAAATGTTGGCAGCATCGATACAAGTCTCTTCCACGAGCAAATACCCAGCAGCTCCTTTCCTAATTCCCTCTGCCCCTAATGTATAGCTCAGGCTCGTGTAGGTGGTTGATGGAGCAGCAAAATATATCTGCCAGCAATCCTGTGTAATACCACTGCTTCCCTGAGAGCAGCAGTGGGGACTTTCTGAGCAGCAGGCAGGTGGCAATTTAGATTCCTTTCCTTTCATGCCTTGCCCACATGTTTTGTTGCTGGTTGCTTGATGTTTGCGTAGTTACCAAATTGCTCTTGCACATTTCGTTCTGCATCTCTCAGTACCTGGTAATTTACGCTGTGGTGCACTTACTGCCCGCACTAAAATCAGTTCAATAGCTGGCATTGGCTTTGGGAGAAAAGGGCTTTGGAGCGAGGTAGATAATAAACGTTAAATCCGTATATGCCCCAGCATGAGAATTCATTATGAGATGGTAGGACCCCTTTTTGACACCACATGGAGGCATTCTGACTGAATGGTTGCATGCCTTTAAACTGAAAAGGGCTTTCATAGCAACATGGAAAGCTTTGAAGGGAAATAACATGGTACTGGAGCAAGATGCAAAATTAAAATCAACACTCAGAAGTCTGTTCTTTTACATGGTGATACTGTTATTAAAGGTTGTTTTTTCTCTGTGTTATCTTCTGGAGGAATGTCAGTGTGCACCAGAAGACAGCTTACAGATTTGTGGCCAAAAAAAGCACCTAATTTTACAAGCAGGCTCCTATCCCATCTTCAGCCTCTCTTCTAGGTAATATCGACAGATATGTTATTCTGTTCCAAGGCCTGTAAGTGAGTCGGTGTTGTGTTATCTTGCAGTTCTATTTCTCTTGACTTATCAAGAGGCAAGTTAGTGATAAAGCATTATTGTCATACACAGAAGTATTTTATATTCACACTGAAAGAGAAAATCTCTTGCTTTACATTTTATTTGGAACCTGCCCCCAGAACTTCGTAGCACATCTTTTCAAGGCCAGGGAGACCGGACAAGGGGAAATAGTTTCAAACTAAAAGACCAGAGATTTAGATTGGATATAAGGAAGAAGTTTTTTACAATAGGGTAGTGAAGCACTGGAACAGGTTGCCTGGAGAGGCGGTGGATGCCCCATCCCTGGAGACACTGAAGGTCAGGTTGGACCAGGCACTAAGCACCTGATCTAGCTGTAGGTGTCCCTGTTCAATGCAGGGGAGTTGGGCTACATGATCTTTGAGGGTCCCTTCCAACTCATGTGATTCTATGATTCACACAGTTTACTGAGGCCAGGCCGGGGCCAGGACTATAGACAAGATTATGTAGAAATGCAGAATTTTTAATGGAAATACTGATTCCTGACTAAAATCCTGTTTTGACTTTCTTTGTAGTGCTGTGGTTACCTCTTCTTGCAGAAATTGTTTTCAAAGAACTGAAGAAGTTCTTGCCATAGTTTCTGCTTTCAACATTCCCCGCTGGAAAATTACTCAATGGAAAAAACAAATCTGTAATTTTTTTCCCCTGAAGCAGTGGTTGGGTTTGCTGTAGCCAAACTTTTACTTTTTAAAATATTTTATAGAAAAAGAAAATATTACAGCTGATGAAGCTTTGCTTTGATGCATTTATAGAACATCTGCTCATTTTATTCTGATTCATGCCACATGGTTACGTCTTAGCCTGTAAAGGCTGTTTTTCTGTTTAACTGGAGAAAAACTGTGTTCAGAGACCCAGATCCTTCTGTCTCCTTTTTCCTTCTTCTCCTAGACGAAGTCTCCTTTTAGATCTGAGTGACCCTGGCCTAGCTGTAAAAGGATTTCTGTACTGGAGTGCAGAAAATGCGTTGGAGGACATGGGTGTTTATTCTGTTTCATTTCCTTAGTTAGTTAGAAGCAAATAGAACTCTGTAGTTCTATTTTTTTAATCCCCAATTGACGATACTCCAAGGAGTGCTGGCATCCTTGGATTAGGGTTAGTGAAGCCCTTAAATGTCCATGGAAAGAAGATAACTCTTCTAAAAATGCGATGTAATGAAAAAGTCAGAAAGCCATCCTATGGCTTTCGGTCCTATGGGTCATGGTCACCCCATGGTCACCCCATGGTCACCCCATTGTTGAATGCTTCCCAGTGCCACTGACCAGGAGAAGTGCAAACATAACTTAGGAATAGCAAGAACAGAGGAGAGGAAAATGACCTCATTCTGATCTCGCACCGGGGTTATCTGCAGGAATATTTGTCTCATCTCAGCCCAGGGTCTCTTCCATTGACTCATGCTGGGTTCCATGCAAGCATGGAGCAGTGCTATCCACAGAAAGTGCTGCTGACATTTTGCCTCTCAGGGCTAGAAACCTTCTGCCAGAAGCTGTTAAATGTGCTCTTTTCAGACAGTTTCACAGCTGGATATGCTGCGTAAAGGGTTTGCCTCACCTTCGTGCTGTCTTGCCTAGTTTGAAGGGTGGCGAGGGAAATGTAGGTGAGATTTCTGTCACTGGAGATTAGGTAATCCTTCAGACTGCACCAGATGAAGTGAAATATATTTGAAAAAAGCTAATTTGCTGGGGAAAAAATATTTTATCTTGCACTCTTTTTGTCCTGGAGCTTTACATGGATGTGCGTATGTTCAAACGTTTAATGCAAAAAGACAATTTATGCAACAGTACAGGCGAAAAGGAAAGGAGAGGAGAAAAATAAAGTAAAATATATATATATTTTTTATGTGAAATAAAATAGTGTAGTCACTGTCTGTGGATTTAGTTGAAGGTCTAGAGCTGTCCTAAATATCCTTTTCTGGAGAGTGCTGTTAAATTTGATCAAGATAGTCATTTAGTAGATTGCTACTCCATGGCTGAGCTTCTTCACCTGACCAAAGGTGTGCTTCCAGCCCGCTCCACTTATGCTCATCCCCATCCAAGATGTTGTTCCTGAACAAGGTGCTCCACAGGCAGACTTACCGCTCTCCAGGGCAGTTACAACATCTCCTGTCAGAGACATCCTGGGTGGCAGTACACAACATTCATCTCCTATTCTGCTACTGGTCCCTAAAGCTGCTCTGACCATGGCAGCCATTGGATACCAACAGCAGCCAGGCACAGGATTATTTTATTGCTCAGTTGCCTTTCCTGTTACATCTGATAAGACAAATTGAATGATGGTGTGGCTCTAACATCTTGAAGGACCACTGCAATACCCATCCACTGTTGGCTCTGAATTTCAGCACACAGGGGCAGTAGCAAAGAAGGCAACTCGTGGCTCAAGAGAGGAGGAGGAAACAGAAAATGCTGGACTATATGGTACAAAAAGTAGAAACAGACACAGTATCTCAATGGTAAACTGCTTCTGATGTGCGGGAAAGGTTAAGCATGTTCTGCAGAGTGGGTAATAGACAAGTCTCTTTTATCTCTGGAAAAATATTTTAGCTGTTTACCAGCAATGTACAACAAGAACCAGAGTCTGCTCATCTCCAGAGTCTTGTGAGCATGTTTTTGTGGTTAGAGCACACAGGTCCGAAATTCCAGGCTCTTGTCTTACTCTATCATTGATTTATGTTGTGGTCTCATGCCATTTTGCCTTCTAATTTCCTTGCCCACAGGAAGGGAATACCTTCCTAATTAATTCTGGGTAAGATTTTTTTTCCTCAAGTCAGTGCTACGCTTTCTATAGTAAGTTATTACAAGAAATAAGAGTGTGCAAACTGGCCTCTGGCCTTGTCCACCAGAGGGGACCTGTGGAGATGAATAAAAGCCAACAGGCTTGTTTGCTGACACCTGTGATTATTTTGAAAAACATATTCAGTAATGCCTTGATCGGCTCCATTTTTTTCCTGTAGGTATCAAATGCCATACAAGATCTGTATAACCTACACAGATCATAACCCAGGCTGCCTACAGTGGGTAGGTGTAGAAGCATGGCCAGTGATGGCCATCATGATCTCATAGATTTATTTATCCTTATGGCGTAGCTATGTGGAAATCTAAAACAGCAGCAGTATGATATCCCAACGTTAAAAAAGATCCACCAAAATAAAGCCAGGAAGTCACCTACTATGTGCAGATATGGATGCAGCCAAATGCATCATATTGGTGATGAAGGGTAACAAAGACAGGCATCATTAAAAGCTTCAGTAAGGGAGAGCTATAAAAAAGCAATTTAAATCCAGGCTGGATAAAGACTGAACAGCAGTACCCAGAATTTGAATATCCATTTCTTTATGTTGTGGGTGGGTGGAAATGGTTATTGCAAATGAGGGGATGAAGGAGCACTGTGTGCAAGGACACAGTACAGTGAGCTGGCTTAAAGGGACGGATGCCCCAGGAAGCGTTACAATAACAAGATAACTAGTCTTTGGCCCTATGTCTGAAATGCTTATTGCACTCAATAGACAAAAAATACCGAAAGAGGCCTCCAGGGAAAGATCCTTGGGGGCATAACAGCCTTAGACTTGATACATGCCTTCAGACTCACTGACCCTACAGGGAAGGTTACCTGGTGATGGGTTGTTGTTGGGCATCTTCATACCACTCTGGGGAAAAGGTATGAATGCAGAGGTGGATAACAACAACCTTTTTGATTACATCTGCCCAGGCACTCTCAGAAGTATGGCTGGGCACAGGGGAGCATCACCTCTGTGCCTCTGCTCTCATCTGAGAAGTGAGAAGAGCAGCTTTTTCTGCCATGTATGAGGGCTGTCAAGATAAATATATTAAACTCTACAATGTCTCGAGATAATAATATCAGTTTCAGTATGCAAGTGCCTCCAACAAATCTTGTGTGCAAATGCCAAGTGGCTGAAAGCACAACTTTGGCACAGTGAAACTGCTTAAGTGGAAAGTTTGATTTCAAAGGGTTTCTTGGGATAATCATTCTAAGTCCGGCTCCTTCTCTGCAAAATAAGGGAAACAATGTCACGAAAAAGCCATTAAAAAAGAAAAGAAAAGCGCTCAGACGATTTCTCCTGGTCTGGCTTTCCAGATTTGAGAAACGTACACCAGTTCGTCTGTTGAGCTTTGTTGGTCTGGCAGTGGTACAACTATCCATTACCCTGCAGCACAAATCACTGCTGCAAGGGCTTCTTCAGGACAGAGTTCTTTGTAATCATAGAATCACAGAATTGTTTGGGTTGGATAGACCTTAAAAATCATCTGGTTCCAGATGGACAGGGACACCTTCCACTAGCCTAGGTTGCCCAGGGCTCCAACCAATATGGCCTTGAATATCTACAGGGATGGGGCATCCACAGGTTCCCTGGGCAGCCTGTGCCAGTGCCTCACCACTCTCTGAGTGATGAATTTCTTTGTTGTAAGTAATATAAATATACTCTCCTTTTAGTCAAAGCCATTACCCTTTGACCTATTAGGATGCACCCTATTAAAGAGTCTCTTCCCATCTTTCTTGTAAGCCCTCTGTAAATGTTGGAGAGCTCTAAGTATTTAAAAGCTTTCTGGCTCTGTCAGAGCTCAAACTTCAGCCTGTCTGTCTCACCGCTGGCACGAACATAGTTTTAGAAGCATCTTACAGCCCTTATGCAGCCAGACCCTCTTGTGGTGATGGAGTCTCTCCCAGCTACAGGACAAGGGAAGCAGAAAAAAAGGAAAGGGGAACTATTATCAGCACAAGAATTGACTCTCTGTATTCAAGACACTCTCAGTCATGCATGCACCATGCCACATGGCTGTTAGCGCAAAATTTCTTTCTTGCTATTTGCTGTTGACATCCTCTTGGCAGTAAATTATTTTCATGCCTCCGAGCCCTGGTCCTGTTGAATAGCTATTTGCAAAGCAAAGGAAATATGTACTTTCTATGTGCACTGTTTTTCTTCTATTTAGACTCTGAATGTATGAAATAGTCTCTTTTCAGTCTGAACACGCAGGTGCCCTTTAGAATGTGAATATTAACATTGCTTTTGGAAAGCATTTTATTTCTAAGTAGTTACTTCTCATGTAACGACCCATTTTAAAGAATTCAGCATTCTTTATGTTTCTCAAAGAAATTCATAAAATAGAAGGTGTCCTACTTTCCTTCAGCTTCAATCCTCACTTGGTAGATAGCATTGCAGTACAGTGCAGTTCTGTCTTGCTCAATAAACCTGTGAAGAAAAAATCCCAAAGCCATCACCTTGCAAAATGCACTGGGCCAGACAGATGGAAAGCAGATGCAGTTGCTTGTAAGGTTTTACTTCTCATGATGTATTCAGAGTTTCTTTTGAAAATTCAAACGTGGGTAATCAAAGTTTTAATAGAGATATCCTGGTTTAGAACCTGGTGAAAGAACCAGCAGCTAAATTAGCCATAATGAGTCTTGGCCAAAGTTATTTTTTCAGGTATATTGTTTACTCTACCGATGACTTTGCATTCTGGCTGTGTGACGGATATGCTTGTTCTTTGAGTCCCTGTGATATATATGACATGTACAAGACTTCCATCATAAGCCCCATCTCTTCATCTTGTCCAGGTGTCTGAGAGGTCTTTGCCTCGGCTTCTGCAGAGAGGCAGTGCCATGGTGTCAGCCATGCAGGGCATTTCAAACCGGCCTTCTGTAGATTATTATCTGAAGGGCTGCTCTTGAAAGGTTGGGCTCTTGCATTTGATTCACTCTCCTTGGTGAGCTGAAAATAGTGTGTATTGTTCACATAATCCTTAGCAACTTGAAAACTGCTAGAAATTGAATTCTTCTTAATCTTTACCTAAAGCAAAAAAAAAAAAAAAAAAAAAAAAAAGCTTAATTCATTTATTCCTGCAGTTACTTAGCTAATGTTAATTAACTGGGATTTTGATGGCTTTATGTTCTTCAGCAGTTTTCTAAACATTTCACTTATCATTTCAATGAGTCCCTATAAGTCTAAGCTATAGTGAATAGCATTGTTTCTACAGTGCATGTTATTAAGTCAAAACAACGTATGTAAAAGTACATGTCCAAGAAAAAAGATCCACTCCCACACTCTCATTAATCATAGATTCAAAGAATCATAGATTGTCAAGATTCACAATACCCTGGGTATGATTTTGGCAAGGAAGCTGTTTATAGCTACGTCACAAGGTAGAAATAAATGAAGGCCATGTAGAGAGTCATAGAATCGTGAAATCATTAAGGTTGGAAAAGACCACTAAGATCATTTAGTCCAACCTTCAACCCATCCCCTCCATGCCCACTAACCATGTCCCTCAGTGCTACATCTACATGTTTCCTGAACACCTCCAGGGACGGTGACTCCACCACCTCCTTGGGCAAGTCGTGGTGTAATTGCAAGTCAAATGTGCTGGTGTGGTTGTATAATAGATACAGAACAGATACTACAGACCCATCAGTTGTAATAACGATTGTTGTAATCGATCTGGAGGACTGTGAATTCCAACCTTGGGTATTCTGAGGACTATTTTGAGCTGCATTTGCTTTGTTTCCCTTTAAATCTGCTCCTTCTCAAATGTGTTACAAAGAATTTGGAGATTTATATAGCTGTGGTCAGAAAGATCAGGTGAAAAACCCTGGTAGGTGAATTCAGTCTGATAGTAATTGCTAAATTTTGAAGGCTGTAGTAGGAAGGTCATCTCTCAAGTGAACAGCACAAGTGGTCACACACACAGTGTGATGCCGAGGATGGGCCATGTAAGCGCATAATGATAGATTTTGCCCTCAAAAACTAGAGAATGGTTGTTTTGTGAGGCTGTTTTGTGATTGTGATGATCCAGAACTTGCTATGTGTTTCAAGAGGGGTTGCAATTATATTTTGAAACCCTGTAGACTCAGTCATTTCTGGCCTGATCTGTCTCCTGAGTTCAGTTGCATTGAGCAAGGGCTTGCCTCTCCTATCAAAACTGCATTAAGCCATGGACTAATGAAAATTAACAACCATCAAATCAGCTGGGAGCATTAGATAATCTCATTCAATAAGAAATGTCCTCCTACTTTCACTGTACAAACCAGATGCCTTAAAAGGATTTTCAAGGACTGTGTGGAGGGGTTTGAAGCAAGCCAGAAGAGAAACAGCACTAGTGGGATGAGGATGGGTGTGAGCAACACAGATCTGCTTTTCATCCCTGGCTTCAGAGTAGCTATCAGCTACCTTCCCTGGGGCTTCCTCAATTCTGTTCCTGAACCTCTTGGAGTGCAGAGATGGGATGTGCCCATGCTCACATCCAGGGATGCAACATGCTGCTGCTGTTGTGAGCCAGAATTCTGCTAACTTTGATAGGATGATTTGATGACTTAGACGTTGTGTTGAGAGACATGGTTTAGTGGGGTTATATTGGTAGTAGGTGGATGGTTGGACTGGATGATCTTGTAGGTCTTTTCTGTGATTCTATGATTCTATGATCCCTCCCATTGGTAACATATAAATTTAACCTCTGGGCAGAGCAGTTGTCATGGTTTTATGATTTTCGGTTATTGGTACTCCACATCATAACATCATGTAGTGAATGTACCTGGTTCTCAGAAGAGAAGGACTACTACAGTCCCCATGGTACTTTTCTCCTCTGTTACCATTTTCCAGCCGGAGGGAAAAGTTAAAAGCTCGCAGTATAAAAACTTGCAGATCACGAGACCTCGTCCCTTTTTTTCCGCCGTCTCTCGTCTTGGCAGCACCTCACCCTCCAGCTGTCTTATCGTTGGTAGTAGAGTAAGGCCTACCTTGATTTTGGGACATTCTCTCTCTCTGCATTGGATTTATCAGCTTAAATTGTAATTATATTGTATTATAGTGTGTTGTTTTGCATTCCGATATCTTATTTAGTAAATTAGTTTGTTTCTCCTCAGATTGTTGCTGCTGTTCTTTGCTCTCAGGGCCATCTCCTTACCCTTTTCCCCTTTTCCCTTTTCCCGGGGCGTGGGCCCGTGGGTCTCCTGTCCCCTTTGTCACGGAATCGGGCCGAACATCCGTAAACCGTTGACAGCAGTAATATTTGAAGCAATTTTAGCATTGCATGGGACAGTGAAATGCTTGTGATAAGCTAAGGGATTACAAAAATTTGGCAAACGGGATTCCCAGATTCAGTATCTAGATAAAACCTACATAAGCAGCAATCAGCCTGATACTCACAGTGAAGAATTTTGCATGGTCCTTCTGGCTGGATTGGTTAGCTAAATAAAGAGGGTAAGGCACTCATTTGTGGCCCTTTGGCCATGTGGTTAAGACCAACTTGCACCTGCTCATCTTATGGCCAGCCTGCTCTGCATCTCAGCTACAGGGATGCCACAGAGCATTGGCCCCTGGTTTCCTCTAGTTGTCAGACTGTGCTGTGGTGGCTCTCATGCATGATCATCACACTATTTGGCTTTTTTCAGTTCAGAGTGTCTCAAAGGATGTGAAGAACTATGGTGAAGTCCTCCATGACAGTGCTTTTATACCATGACACAGAAGATGGGAGTTGGACCAGCATGGGAAGCTGGGAGGCATTGGAGAGAGTTCTTGTAGCAGTGATCCAAGAGGGGGATAAGACCTCAGGCATTCAGTGCTTCACAGAACCATAGAATCATAGATTGGCTTGGGTTGGAAAGGACACTAAAGCCCATCCAGTTCCAAGCTCCTGACATAGGCTGGCTGCCACCCACGAAATCAGGCTGCCCATGGCCCCATCTTATCGAGACTTGAAAGGCTCTAGGGATGGGGTACCCACAGCTTCTCTGGGAAACCCTTGTGTTTCCCATCCCAGCCAATGTCAGGATCGGGGTGTTGAGGCTGGTCTTGCTGTCTCCTGTCCCACAGGCAGGCCTGCTTGCTACCCTAGCACAGTACAGGCCATAGCTGATCCCAAGTTAAGCGTAGCAGCTGGTGGGTAGGAGTTGGTACTAAGGCAGCATCCTGTGCTTCCCTGGTGGTGTGAAGAGCTGCTTGGCACTGAGGGAGGAGAGGAGGGAGTATGCTGGGAGGAAGCTGTCACGGATCTGCCTCTCATTGCTGCTCAAAGGCCTACGCTGGCTGAGTCAGAGCTGGCGGGAAAGGCGAGACATTGTGGGTGGGCCTTGGGGAAAGTCCACGCTCATATCAAAAAAAGGGTTTACGTGGAGGAGAAAACCAACAGGACCTTCTCTGCAATCTGAGAACCAAAAAGCCAAAGGACTGCCCGATGTTACAGAGTGGGCAGGGATGAGGAAGACTATCCAGAGCCGTCCTTTGCAATCTGTACTCCCTGGGTAACTGCACACACTGGTTACATATTAAAAGGCCATCCCTCTGTGGGGACTGTGTCTTTTACACCACTGGTCTCATCCTGCTGTGGTGGAGAACAGTGGTTCCCATTCTGGAAGGCTCCTGGAGAGCAGGAGATAGTTGGTCTTGCATAGTAAAGTCTGATTTTCGAGGTGAGCGGGCTTTGTGTGCACCCTTTGTGTTGGTTGCCACTAGTGGATGGCAATCACCATCATGTGGGCTTTGGTAGGCAGCTGTTGCTGGACTGTCTTAAACTCCTGGAAATCAAGAATTTGTCAACATCGTTGGCTGCTGAGAGGCTCAGCCTTCAGCATGCCACTACGTTCAAGATGCAAAAAGCAAGTGAAGAAAGATTGAGGGAGTTGGGCTGTTTAGCTTGGAAGAGAGAAGGCTCTGGGTGACCCCACTGTGGCCTTCCAGTACTTGAAGGGAGCTTACAAGCAGGAGGGGGACCAGCGTTTTACATGGTCTGATAATGATAGGACAAGAAGGAATGGCTTTAAACTAAAAGAGGGGAGATTTAGCTTAGATGTTAGGAAAAAATATTTACTCAGAGGGTGGTGAGACACTGATACAGGCTGCACAGAGAAGCTGTGGATGCCTCATCCTTGGATGTGCCCAAGGCCAGGTTGGATGGGGCCCTGGGCAGCCTGAGCTGATGGGTGGCAACGCTGTCCATGGCAGAAGGTTGGAGCTCAATGATCTTTAAGTTCCTTTCCAACTTAAACCATTCTATGAGTCTGTGAAAAGAGCAGAGTGGTGAAATCTTTACCAGTTTCCCTTCCTCCCTTCTCTTCTGCCCTCATACCATAGACTCAACATCATTGACATTGCCATACCAGCACACACAAATAATGTTCTGATCAAAAGCACTTTTGCAAAGTTCTCCTGGAGCTGCTCAAAGTGTTTGGTATTGTTCTTAGTTCAGATGTGCAAAGCTAAGCATGGTGAGCTTTGAAATCAAGCTTATGTTAACAATAATCCAGAGAAGAATTAGCAAGGACTTCAAAGTTAATTTAGCCAAGACAACATGTCAAGCCATTGAATTTCAGTTTAACAGCATGCCAAAATATCTCAAGCTGTCTCTTATGATGTATTTCATTGTTGCTTACAATTTCAGAAGTAGAAAAGTGAATAAAAATAAGACTGCAACCTTTCTATGTTTTTCTTTTATTCACTGTCTGAAAAAATCAAGATGTTTGAAAAGGTATTTATAATTGTACATTTAGACTTCTACAGGCATTTATTCTACTGTGCAATTTGAAAGTGATTCAGTTAAGCAATTAAGGACTAAACTAAATTGCCACACACAAAAAAGATATTTGCATATGTTATTTACAGCATCCATTTCAAGCTGATTTCCAAGAGTGAAACATGAGTCGTTCTGTTCCTTCCTCACATCTTTCCTAATAATTTTTGAAATATTTGCCAATTTCATGTGTATTTGATGGAGGAATAGAGTTCTTGTGTATAAATAGATCCCATTGAGATCTATCTTGTGAAGATATCTTCCTGGTAAAGAGAGCCTATAAGTGCCTCCAACAGAAGGAAATGCATATTCTTGTGAGTTTTGAAAGCACTAGTATATGCCCCATAAACAGCTCGGCATTTCCCCCTGGCTGAAGCAAAGAGGTGTTCCCTTTTCTAAGTATAGAGTGGTTATTTTGAGGGCTTGACAGGGGAATGTGGAGTTTCATGCATCACCCACGATGTTTGAAAAAGCATTAGGATATTGAGACTATCTATGACAAGAAGTACAGAAATGATTTAAGCAGCTGGCAGAAATGCCAGGGAAAAGTTTAAGAGAGCTTGAGACTTTAGTTTGACCAAGAGGTGATTAATAAGGAATATATTAAGCATGGTATCTGATGCATACAGACTGATAGAAGAGAGTAATTGGGTGCAGTTGGGAACATGGGACAGACCTCTTGAGATTACTAATTCTGGCTGCAGGTGTTAAAGATCAGTTCTGGAGATCTGTTAACTTGCTTCAGCAAGTACAGCTCTTTTTAAACCTCCCTTTTTCTGGAGAAGGACATCAGAAGGCAGACAGGGTTGGATAAACTATGATCTGGAAGGACGTTTGGGTTCATAGCTTATGTGTGCATGTGGAACACTGCTCAAAACCATTGAAGTCACCGTGAGCTTTTCCATATGCTGGGTGAGCTGTGAATCAGACTCTTGCTGAGGTGGGGAGAAGGATGGATCCATTTTTTTTTTTCAGGAAAAAGTAAATACCATCTGCAGAAACTTATGTTCAGCAAGAGATTCCAAAGAAAACTTTGGAGTTCATCTCTTCTGTGACATTCAGTTATGGTAATTTTAACATATTCCTTTGAATTCTAAAAGAGAGTGGCATGCAGTCCATAAACAGCTCCATGTTTCTCACTGGTAGAAAAGAGAGGTGTGTGATGCTGGTACCAGCAGTGGGGTTCCCACATACCTTCAGAAGGAGGAGGAGTTGATCCTCACGTGGTTTATGTGGTAGCACTGGTGATTCCAACAGTGGCTCACAGAGAAAGAGCAGAATTTCAGAAGGATCTCTTTTGGTGCAAGACCCTAAGGAAGAGGCACCTGCCCAAAGGATGTCCAAGCTGAGTTCTGTGGTGTTACTCACTTTGGGACATCTGTCCCAGAGAAGGTAGCAATGGAATGAATGCAAGGGGAGAATGAAAGACAAGGAAATTTTTATGATGAGTGCCAGGAAACTATTTATTAACATTGTAAGGCCATTAAAGGTAATGGCTTTAAGTTGCACCAGGGAGGTTCAGATTGGATATTAGGAAACATTTCTTCTCAGAAAGAGTGGTGAGGCATTGGCACAGGCTGCCCAGGGAGAGAGTGGAGTCACTGTCCCTGGAGATGTTTGAGAAACATGGAGATGTGGCACAGAGGGCCATGGTTTTGTGGGCATGGTGGAGGTGGGTTGACAGTTGGACTAGATGATCTTAGTGGTCCTTTCCAACCTTAATGATTCTGTGGTTTTATGAAACACTTTCCTAATAGTTGAAGTTACCCTCTGAATGAAGCGTGAACTGATCTGTCACTCAAAGCTGAACATGACAGTGAAGTTGGGAGCAATCCTGCAAATTCAGAGGAAGCGATCAAAAGATAGATGGACAAAATGATTCGGAAGCTTTTTCCGTACTTCAGTCTTCTGCAATTTGAAATTGTTCCTAGTGCCAAGAAAATCAGAACAGAAACTGGCAATACTGCAGATGCATTGGGTATGGTCACGCTTGATCAGCGAAGGGCCTGATGATGAATTTACTCCTAAATGTTTGCAGAGTACATTTTGTATTTTATTGAGGGAAAATGGGGCTCAGACTGATTCTTCTCTGAAGAGTGGGAATTTCTGGGTAATGTTTATCTTCAGGTTTTATCACATTTTAGAAATGCTTTAGTTTTGTTTTCTTTTTCAAATAGGAAAACTCACACTGTAAAAGAAAATTCTTAAGAGATTTGATTTGAATGAAGAAACTACTTATGTGCAAATGTGAATATAAATTTAAGAGAAGAGGAAAACTAAAAAAAAAACCCTCTAGAGGTTATTACATCAATCTCAAACTTAATAAGCTGGAAGAGAATGCATTTTAGATTTTATATTAACCTCCTTCAGACTAAGTACCATTTTTCCTTGCAGTTCAGTTTCCATCTCATTAATTTATTAATAATTAAACACTTGAAAAATAAAAGATCTATTATTTCTCAAGTTACGTCCACCTATAGATTTCTAATTAACCAGCCTCAGAGCATGGAGAAGCCATTCCGCCAACAACTGTTGCTATGACCAGCAAATTTTAGTCACAGAAATAAAATGTAATTATTTTTCTGTACCAGAACAGAGACCAGAGGCCAGGAGAGACTGTGCTGAGCACAAAGTCTATGTCTGAGGTGGGAGCCTGGTGTCCTGGGCCTGGGTATGGGTTCTAGGTGCATTTTGGCTTGTGGGGCAATGCATCCCATCCTGCGTTGATTGGAAAACCTGAGTGCATGGATAAGGAAGGATTTGTCCGTGCTCCCAGCTGTGTTAGTGGAGATGCTGTGGTGCACAGCTTGGTGAGAAATGGCATGAATACATTGCCTTGGAGCTTTGTAGATAAAGTAAACAGCAAAAAGAAACTTTACCCAAATAAATAATCCCCTCTGCAGGGATTTGAGAATCAGGTGCTCGAATTATAGCTGCTGACATGCCAGGTGCCTCCAACTCCAGGGATCTCAGTCCTCAGAGAATATCCCTGGAAACTCTTTCTAGATTGATCTGTATGCTTCTTCAGAGTTATTTAAAATATATATGTGTATTTCCTGGTCACTAACTGAAGAGACAGCTGTGCATACAGAAGGAGACTGCAAACGCTCCTTGGAGCTCTCCAGCTCTGCCTGCTAGCATGGTGCTGAGGCTCCTCCTGGGGGGATCAGGGAGAAATACAAATGATGAAAGCACTGGAAGAATGTAGAAAGGCTAGAGGAGGGATGCTGACTGATGAAGGATGAAAGTCTTAGCAGTGAATCGTACAGTGGTAAAAGTATAAAATAAAACCAGTATCTGTCCTCCCTTGCTACTTGTTGTGTTTCAGAGCTCCTCCTCTGCATTTGTTGCTGGAAGTGGTGGCACCTATTCCAGCTGAAATCAGAAACCTGTGGGATTTTCCTTTAGGGAAACCCAGACAGGTTAATGAAGCTGTTTAAGCTCTAGGAAAGCTCTGACATCCTGGGGTTCAGCCTTTGCCACCTTCCAGAAAGTTGTGCAGCATCACTGCTGAGGCTCCAGTGTGACTCCTGTAGCTTGTTCTGAGAATGTCTTTCTACAGTGAAGGATGTACTGTCTTTTCCCACATCTCCATAGTCCAAGGGAAGTCTTTCACAAGTACTGATGAGGCCCTTGCAATGAAGCAAAATTGGATTTTCTCTTCAGAAAAACTCCATATTGCAGGTGGCCTCTGCATGTAGAATCATAGAATCATAGAACGGATGGGGTTGGAAGGGATCTCAAGGATCAGTTAGTTCCAGCCCACATTTATGGGCAGGATTGCCTATCACTAGATCAGGCTGCCCAGGGCCCCATTCAAGCTGGCCTTGAGCACCTCTAGGGACAGACCACATGCCCCGTATTGGATGGAGATGAATTTGTTTAAGTGGGGAGCAAGAAATAGGTTGTGTTTTTAAAGGCAATGCTGTAAAGTAGTAGGATCTGTTTTCCCCACTGTCATGGTTTTGTGATTTTCGGTTATTGGTACTCCACATCATAACATCATGTAGTGGATGTACCTAGTTCTCAGAAGAGAAAGACTACTACAGTCCCCAC
>NC_034409.1:6581192-6695022 GCF_002078875.1 Numida meleagris
CTTCTCTTCTTTTCTTTTTCTTTTTTCCTGTATTTCCAATGTTCCAGATATTTTTCTCTTTCTAAAATGTATAAAGTCCTGGGGAAACATGTTGAAGTTTCCTTCAAAACAAAGCCTATTGATTACATAGCAATGCAATATAAATTTCCTTAATGCACTGCTTTTCTTTTTATATCATAGAGGGTTTTTTTTGTGAAACTGTACTCCACTTTTCAAGATTTTCAAAAGATTCATCATTTCAAAAAAAAAAAGTCAGTATACACATCATGGGTTTTTTTTGTTTGTTTGTTTGTTTTGGGAGAGCTCACATTTACAGAGTGGGAAAATCTTGTCTGAAATGTTGCACACTTACATTTTATTTTCACACATCTTACGATGCTCAATTCCTCTGTATTTATGCTGCGGGCTGGCCAGTTTAGCTCAGAATCGGAGGAAGTCAAGAGCCCAAGGGGTGAATTTTAATTAGAAGGCAATCAAACCACCAGGTGGCTCCCTGATGTCTTAAATCTCCACTTGGGTGGAATAAATTGATTTTTCTTGAAAACAGTGCTAGAGTAAATTTTAAACAATGCCCCAAAGCTAAAACATGAAGAAATTTGCATAGTTGTGAGAATAATCTGTAGACTCCATGGCATACACTGGAGTGTTTTATTTGTTTAATATAGACCATTAATAGCTGCATCATTGGTCAATTTCACAGTGCGCCCCACAATCTGTTCTCAGCATGGCTTTTGCTTAAAAATATTTTTAATGCTTGGATTTATTTGTACCCAATGAAAGAAAATAAGCACAAAAAAAGAGAATTCTTTGTGAGTCTCCGTTTTGGTATTGTGCTGCTCCTGAGAGCAGTGGCAGTTTGGGTCTGAACCACTTGCTGTGCGTTTTATAGGTGGCTGCATTCCCCTTGGACCTGCAGAGTATTGTGGGACCACAGCTTTCTCCCATGTTTTATCTACTACCTGAAGACTTTAGGGCCAAATTCAAAGCCTGTTTGAAGTCAGGAGAGTCAATGCCTGTTGTCTGCATCCAGACCTCACCAATCTCACTGATACTTTCAATATGCGTATGAAAATTTGGTTGGTGGCTCACCTGCCAGCACAGGGCATGTGCTGGGAGAACTGTGTCCTCCTGTCCCAGAGCACTGGGGGAGTGGGGAGCACTAGGACACCACATGTGTCCTTGTGTGTTGGGCACCTTCAGTGCTCAGGTGCTGACCATGATCATGAGACCAGCGTGATGATAACAACTGTAAAAAAGGACCTAAATCATAAAAATGTCGACTCCACTTTCCCAAGAAGTAGTTTATTTTAACTGGGTATTATACAGAGGGGCTTTTACGTACTGGCATGGCAGTTTAACAAAAAACCACTTTAACAAGGGGTTCAGACCGGTGTTTAACAGCCACGAGGCCAGGGGGAAACATTTGGCAATTCTGTTTTCCTAACCTCCAGAGAACATACCAGAAAGATTCCTCTTAATTGAACCCTTAAACTTTTAATGCAGTCCCTGGACTGATATGCATTTGCCATATGTTTTACTTAGCTGTTAAATGGTTGACTAAGGCCTTTCCCTGCCCTGTTAGGCTGAATTGATGACATTTTAATATTGCACAGGGAATACCATGAGCAAATAGAAAACAGACATCTGTGACGCTGAGGCGGGTCAGCCCTGGCATGGGGCTGTGCAGCCAGAGCAGGGAGCTGCATTCTTGCAACCAGAGCAGCATAAATAATGCTGTGAGAGCAGGAGAACATTTGCAGCAGTGGCTCTGAATGTTCATACCTAGTTATAACTTAATATTTGAAGATTTTCTAAAAGCACTTTATAAATCATCACCATGAAATCTATTTTCCATGCCTGCCTATAGCAAATGAATAAAAATGAATAGCTTCTTCCACTGACCTAAGTACACCTGGTTGCCTGCTGGGGGGGTGAATGCACTATCTGTGCAAGACCAGTGTTGGCTTGGGGATTTCTGAGGTGGTGGAAGACATGGGATAAGATTACCACCTACTGAAAGCACAACAGGACAAACATATTTCTTAGTAGAATGAATTTGGCTCCATGATAAGGTGAAGGGAACAACTGACGTTCATTTTAATGGACCTTGTTACCGCTCTGTGACTTTAGCATCAATAATGCAGTCACAATGCTGAGTAAGTGTTACGGCACTGGGGGAGTCTTGAGTTAGTTTCTGAGAAGCGGAACATTTTCAAATGGAGGTATGGAAAACACCCTGTGGTTTGGAGCACTTTGCAGAAGCTGGAGACATTGGCTTGAAGCCCCCTCTCTTCCCTTCCAGTTGGAGCAGAGAACGGAGTTTGTTCCCTACATCCCAAGAGCTTCAGTTCTTGCACTTAGCTGCATGGCAAGTCCTGACCTGTTGGGAACAGAAGTACCTGGGTTATCCAAACCACATGTGTGATCACAGATGTCCCATCCCCCTCTAGGCGCCTAAGTCCCATTTTAGACTCATTCTTCTGTGACTTGCCTGAGGTCACATGGGAAATCAGTGGCAGAACAAAGCTAATAACCCAATCCCCTGGCTTGGAGCACTGATCTAGTGACTGGTTTAGTGGTCGGCAACCCTGCTCGTGGCAGGGGGTTGGAACTAGTTGATCTTTGAGGTCTTTTCCAACCCAAGCCATTCTGTGATTCTATGATTCTTGCCTTGCCATGCTCTTGGGTTCATGGGGTAACATGATGGTCCTGTACATCTTGCACCTCCCTGCCCACAGAAGTTGAGGAGACAAACTGTCAAGGGGTTGGACCAGATGGACTCAGAGGTCCTTTCTTACATCAGCCATCCCGTGATTCTGTGATGCTTTCTTAGCAGGCAACTGGAAGATCAGCTGAGTGGTCAGATCATCTGACGGTGGCTACTGGGCTTTTCAGCCCTTTTCTTTGGTCTTTTCCTTCAGGCCAACATAACAGCAGTTTGTTGATTTGACTGCACCAGCTCATGGGGACACAGAACCTCTCTGGCACTGCCGGGGCTGAATGTCCTGATTTTTGTTACTGCTTCCTCTGTCTTCAGCCTCAGAATTGCAGATAACAAGTTGCACAGATATGTTTGCCCTCATACACATACATCATCACGCAGGCTCCTAAGTGCGGGAAAGCAACTGTGGAAAAGGCTTTCCCTTGCATTGTAGGCATGTGTAAAGCACAGAATCTTTGAAAGCTAAAATAGCATCATTGTATGGCAAAGTGCATTGGGGTTTTAGTCCCATGATTCCCAGATCTTGCCTGTAGAAGACAGTAATTGGAGCAGCTACTACCGATCAGCTTCCTAATAGATACACTTTGTGCCACATAGAGTAATTTTACTCCAAACAAATTGTGAGTTGTATCACTACCATGCCTTGCCCTTCATAACCTCCCTCCTTGCTGGTCACACAGGCTGCAGACTTACTTCCTTGTCATGCCCCACATTAACGCTATTTGTGTGAAATACTCCACTGCTGTAATCAATGCAACCTCTGGGCCTGTTTTACACAGTGTTTGCCCATTACATGTCTGTTGCTGAATGCTGAGCACTCAGGATCACTGTACAGGACTTGTGAGACCTGCGGTTGCAGTCTCTGCTTCATTTTGTCTATTAAGTTTTGTAATGTGCTCTGACTACCATATTAGTGAAAAAAAATGTAAATATCCAGCTGTTTTCTCAGCTTCCTGGCATTCTCAGTCTGTATATAAATCACACAGCCTAGGAGCACAGTGAGAGCTGTATTTGCTAGATTGTTGTTTGGATTTGATTTGATCTAATGATTAGTTTAGTTTAGGCCTGAGACAGTGGAGGAACTTCTGATTTTAATTTTCACATTGGACTTGATCTAATCATTGATTTAGTTTTGGCTTGGGATGGAGGAGGAAATTTTGATTTTAATTTTCACAAAATTGTGTTTATAACGTGCAAAAGATGCTAAGGAGTCTGGATTGACACTTAGGAGTATGACTATAGAACAGAAAAGGAAGTTTAAGCCTTATTTTTTAAATCACAGCTGAATGCGTGAAATGATATGGTCATGTTGTTTTACCAGCCGGAATATCCAGGACATTATCAGATCTTACACTGGCCAAATGAAGTAGACAGCAAGTAAATGCTAATGGATTTCCTATGAAATGCCCTGAGCCATTGTGGTGGCACTTCAGAGCATAGATTCATAGAATCATAGAAACATTAAGGTTGGAAAAGATCCCTAAGATATCTAGTCCAATCATCAACCCATCCCCACCATGCCCACTGAGCATGTTCCTCAGTGCCACGTTTGCCCTTTTCTTGAACACCTCTTGGGATGGTGACTCCACCACCTCCCTGGGCAGCCTGTGCCAATATGTCATCACTTTTTCTGAGAAGAAGTTTTTCACTAATATCCAACCTGAAACTCCCCTGGAGCAATTTAAGGCCATTACCTCTTGTCTCATCGAAGAGCTCAGTCTCCTTTAGCACAATTGTTTGTGTCCCCCACAGGTGGGATAAGATCCAAAACTGCGTGTGTTGGCTTAAACTTTGTCCATGGCCAACATGCCTGGCAGAAAGAATGCTCCTGGGTCACATTCTGCCATGGAGCAAGCAGCAAGGCTTGCTGAGGGGACAGTTCCATGTTTCTAGTCTGAAGCTGATGCAGTTTTACAGCTTGTGTTTTTGCTTGGAGCCTGTTCATGAATGGGATTTGTAAGGCAGTTTAAGTATGAAACACGAGACGTGGGGGAATTATATTCTTTGTGGTCTCCAGTAGGTAGAGTTCAAGGCAGAACTGTATGGGACACAGCAAAGAGTAGGAGGTATCAAGTTTTTCTGAGACTTTGGGATAGCCCTGTCAAATGCACTGAGGGCTGGGAGAAATAGTTTAGGTCCTCACTCTTCACCCACTCTGCTTTGGGATGATGTTTCCCAGCTTTTGGGATCTTGCACCTGAGAGAGGGATTTTTTCATGTTGATTTCATGTGAGATGGATGTGAGTGTCACTGTGTCCTGCCCCAGCACCACTGGTGTGCTGTGCTGGTGGCTGGATCTTGAGAAGATGACCCAGCTGTATGGTGGAGAACAGGCTTTGAACTGTACTCTATTGGGCTTTTGGTTCTGCATGTGGTTCCTGCAGTTCCTACATCTGAGAGAAGCTGGTGCACCTTTTTTTTTTTTTTTTTTTCCATTTTTTCCATCAAAGCTTATTTTTTTTTTTGTATCAGTTACAGCTTAGTTTCTTTCAACCATCAGATTTTACATCTTGCCACAGATTTACCTATTGAAACATATTAGGGAAATAAACAAAGTGACGGTAATACAAACTCCTAAACCACTTTTGCTTATTGGCATTGGTTTGCTCTCCTGGCTTAAAAATAGAATTATTGTGGGGCTACTCATGTTGATTAACGAAGAATTAGCCAGAGACTCTTGTTTTCCATGTCAAGGCAACTGTGAAGTGTTAGAATGGAGAGCAGCCTTGGAGCAATAATGTAGAAGCGGATATTTACAATCTCTCCCAAGGCCATGGGACAGTCCCAGTAAAAACCAGAAGGCCTGGCAGTAGGCCAGCCCAAATCGTTAAGAGGCAGGAGCAAATAGCTACCTTTAAAAATAACAGATATATAAAATCCTCTGTCTGCTGCTGGAGTCCTCATTAGAAGCACGAACATGTGTCTGTTTTCATTTGTATGATTAGATTCTTGGAATTCATCTCCATGATAAATTGATGATTTCCATTAGAAACATCTCAATGGCCTGGACTAAATCAGCCACCAGTAAGGCAATAATTGAAGAATTATTAAAATAAGCCCAGGGCACATTTATTTTATGTAGAACATTCTGGAAACTTTCTCTTTTGTGTACTGGGCTCCTACTTTATTTTCCAACAAATGCTTTCCTGACAGGAGTAGCCTTTCAGAAGACAGTAAATTCAGTGATTACACAGGATGAAAATAAATTTGTGACTGTGGCACCTGGTTTGGGTCTACAGTGCTGAGTAGACAGAATGGACTAAGCAGGCACAGGACGTTGGCAGGTTCATGGAAACATAGAATCATTAAGATTGGAGATACCACTAAGATCATCTAGTCCAACCAGACATATCTATGTCTGCAGGCATGTCTATGGCTGCTCTAGACCATGTCACTCAGTGCCACCTCTAACCTTTTCTTGAAAACCTCCAGGGATGGTGACTCCACTGCCTCTCTGGACAGCCTGTTCCAATAATCATCCTTTCTTCTCCATGCCCAGCTGTTTTCCCTTGGTGATTTCCCAGCATTTTGGAGGCCATCCTTTCTGGTTGTTGGTCAGTTTAGCCCAAGGCTTTGTTAGCCATTGATGGCACTTCTTTCCTCCCATGTCCTGCGGGAGGCACCATGGTCAGAGTCTCCTTGAGGAGCTCATCCCAGGGTAACTGAAGAGCAGAAATAGCTCCTTGGTGGAACACATGATCAACTTGAGGGTTTTTTTGTCAGAGTGGGGTGGTTTTTTTAATCAAACAATTAGGACCAGATGCTTTTTTTTTTTTTTTTTAAGAATACATCCCTTTTGTGCATCTGCATCATAAATCTTTTCTTGAGGCTCTAAAAGAATATCTGAGCTGCCCACCCACCAACCAAAGCACAATAAATCAGCAGGTCCTCCTGGCCCCTACTGCGCCTTATCTGTGCAAAGGGCACAGCTTGGAAATTCACTGTTTTAGTGGGAGGAGGCAGCTGTCAAGCTGCAAGTAAATATGGAGCTTATGGATTCAGTTTGGAATCTCACTCAAAATAGGAAAAATTCATTATCTGGTCTAGAAAATGGGGATATTTAGATTGAACAGCAGTGAGGTAAATGTTATGAGGTACAGTAAGGTGTAGGACTGAACAAATGATGTTCGGAAGAGAGTTGTAATTGGAGACATATATATTTTATTTAGGTTATACTCAGTGCAGTATTGAAATACAAATACTTAGTACTGCTCTGTATCCTGTCCAGAAATGCCCAAAGCATTATTGATATGGATGTAAGTGAAGATACTCAACATGGTATTGTAAATTTCCACATGGAGGACCAGAACTGAGCATCACTGTATATACATTCAGGTTCTCAGCAGCACTTAGCAGAGGCTGTGAAATCCACTGCTGAATACCATTTTTGGAGAGAAATATCAGAGAGGAGTAGGAAAACCTAAAAAGAGTAAGGTTGCTTTAAAATGTCTAAAGAGCCTATAGTCCATTTTGAAAGAGATCCAATGACAGCACATCAGAAATTATCGTTGGAAGGAAACTTAATGTAATTTGTCAGTGTGTGTAATTAACTGCTGGATAAAGCAGACAAGGGATTAATGGTATATTCCAAGTTAAGCCTGGATACTCTGCTAAATGATAGTCCTTTGTCCAGCCAGGAGCTATGGATCTACGGCAAAAATTGTACTGTCTTTGCTTTGTCTGAGCTCAGATTGGATTATCATAATGGATTTAAAATCTATGAATCTGTCATATTTGATTTTAAATGAGTGAATCAAAAGACTCCCTTAATGTAGGTATGCACATTGAGGCCAAAGTTGACTGAATAATTCAATAATTAATTTGATGAGCACAAACATAAGAACATGAGCAATGTTTTATTGGGTCATACCAAAGATTTATCTCTTCCAGGATTACTCCTCCAATGACACAGGTTTCTGCCTTAAGTCTGCCACTTGCTAATTCCACTAGGTCCCCCATTTCTCATATGTGGTGCAAAATAATTCCTTATGGCTCTCGTTTTCATCTTCCATTCCTCGAATTAGTTGGTAGAGCTCTATCTTATTTTCTCTGTCATCTCTTTGTGAATTTGTCCTATCTTTTCATGGAGATGTAGGATGGTCCCATTTTATTTCTTCTCTCTGCTTTCCCACTTTGATTATACTTTTCCTTGATGAGATGACCAAAGCATCTTTAGGGCTTTTTTTTCGTAAAGATCATCAAGGTGAGATTTGTGCAGACAGACACAGAGATGGACGTTTCTGTTTGACACGTGATGGAATATGAACCTAGCAGCATCACACTGTAGAAATTCCTCCTTCTTTGCGTTGGCTGAAAGAGCCAAGGGTAGCAGCTCACTTACAGGTGTTTAATATGTAGACTTGCAGCACTGAGTGAGATGAAATTTGTCAAAACATTGAACATGTGGGTGTTACAGGCAGAAATTATTTTCTTCTTTAGTTTTCTCCCAAACCTTCTACTTGCTTTCTTGTGGTCACAGAGCATTTCAAAGAACTCTATAGTTTCTTTCCTGATTTTTATTATTGTATATCCCAAAGTTGTGCATATACAATGGAATGGGGTTTTCCTCGCATTACCTTCAGATACTTAACAGTATCAGATTTCTTAACATTTCACTATAACCAACTAGAATTTTGTGGTTTTCTTTATTGATGCACCATGCAAGTTTCTTCACTTTCTCAAAAGCTGAAGAGCACATTAATAACTTTTTCATGTATATAAATACAGTTTTAACAGTTTGATAAAATAATACCTATATAGTTTTGTATTATGCTGGTCATTTTGGTTTAATATATAGCTTCCTGTATATTGTTTCTGCTCACTGTTTGGAAAGTTAATTTTTGCAACAATACATCTTGACAAGTTGACTGCTTTTCTTTATTTTGAATTAGATTTTCCTCTCTTGTGCTCATCTAGAACAGTGGAACAACTCATATTCTGTATGTATCCAACAGAAAAACTAGGTAAAAATAGAATTTACATAAGATACAGGTGGTAGAAGAGGCTTCAGAGCTCTTTCTGCACTGAGACAAGTATCAGTCAGTGTTATTTTAACATCATCTATTTCCACAAATGATGTGTGCCTGCAAACTTACTTGTGAGAAAGAAAATTTCTGTGTGTTATTCACAGAAAAGCTGGACTGGTTAAGCACTGGCTGACAGTAGCTTTAGTATATTTTCTGTGGTCTTTTATGGTATTTAGAACAATTCTTCCTAATGCATTCATCTTATATTTCGTAATTGTTTACTGTTCATTGCATAATTTATGGCATCCATTTTCACTTAGGTTGGTTCTCATTATTTTTAGGTCTGTTCCTCCTAGTTAATGCTGGCAGGACATTGAGGTTGGTTTCCACTGGAAAACAAGTCAAAAGGAAAACAAACCCAACCTATTAGTGCTGAAACCTGACCTACTTTTAAATTGCTGTCAGGTGAGGAATATCCTCCAGATTTTTACCATCCATTTATTTTATGGAGAACTTGAGGAACATGACGGCAGTTAGGAAATACATTGTTCCAGACACTGGAAAACATATTTTGTGTGGTTTTTCTACAGAGCTCTACTCTTCTGTTTTCCAGAACCAAAGTGAGAAAGACTGAGGCAACAAAATCACATATGTGTAAATATATGTACACAATGAGCAGAGAGATTGTGCTTGGGCTGATTTACTGACATCCTACATAAGGAAATATATGAAGCAAGGAGTAACTGCTTCTTTAACACTGAATTTTTGATTGATTTAATGCATGCTGTGCACATTCTGACAAAATTTCTTCAAATGATGTTTTTTTTACAGTGAAACTCATGGTGCTCCTGTTGTTTTTAAGGATTCATAGAATCATACAATCATAGAATGGCTTGGGCTGGAAGGGACCTCAAAGATCATCTAGTTCCAACCCCCCTGATGTATGACATCTAAGCACTGACTGATACATAGGGCACAAAATCACCAACACCAAGCTTCAGTTTTGCCTTTTTATTGAATGCAAAGTTATGAAGAAAAGTGGCCTCTACAGTCGGTGGACGTATCCATAGACCTTTTCTTAAATGGCAAGGAGCACACTCCAGTGTAATCAAGCTGCTAACACTGCCTCCATCTTCTGCCGTTCATTGAGGTTGCAGACCTCAAAGGAGTGGTAGGGGTGTGAAACTTTGCTACGGTATTCTTTAGTATTAGATAATATGGGGGCTTATCAGTGCAGGTTGCTTTACTACAGATACGTGCAATAGCTGGTGACAGACACAGCAATAGCTGGTGACATTTGGAGGGCTGCCGTAAACTGTTGTTCAGTAAGATTTAATCACAAGAGTCTTAAAAACCTGAGGTCATTTGTCATTTGCTTACTTTTAGTGCTGTCCCACTTGTTACCACTGATGGAGCTGGGGGAATTTTGAATTCAGTGTTGAGTACATGACTACAGAATAACACTTTGAATAACACAAGATAGCAATGACCTCAAGAAATCATGGAGTTTAAAAGAGCTCCAAAATAGGGATTCTGTGAAGGAAAATCTTGTCTCCAAAGATTTTAATTGCCAAACAACGCTACATCCCTAAGCAAATCTGAGCTGAGCTTTCCATGGACTTATGGTCTTGCCTCAGTGGAAACAGACGTCTGCTCTCCAAAGTACAACCTTACTACAGCTGCTCAGCGAGTGTCATATACCACTTTTAATGCAGGAAAAAAAAAGAATTATTTTGAACAGTTTGATTCTGAAAGCTCACCAATCACTTCTACCCAAAGTTTTCTTCAAAGAATCTAAGGGTGAGGAGAACCCTCTGCCACTGCCTCCCACCAGTATTCCCAGGTAATTGCTGGTTGGCACTGTTGGACGCAATAATGTGCTGGGTCATATCCTGAACAGTGCAGAGAAAATATATGGATAAGTGTTGGTACAGACACTGCCTCTGGTGTAGCCACTGCTGTAGAAGTGATGAAGAGCTGAAGCCATATACCCTCCAAAATAAATTCCACAGCAATGTTGTTTTGAATAGTACTGTCAAAGGAGAGCGTGCCAACACTCATTCATCCCTTTCTACCATGTGCACACAAGAATATTCTAGAAAAATAAAACAAAACTAATCCTACGTCCTTTCTTTGGTGGCTTTGGAGCATATATTTATGTTACTATTAGATTTTAAGGTGAATGATTCAAAGCTACAATAAGAAGGAAAAGTCCTTGCATCAGTCAAGCTGAACATTTTATGATGTGCTGCAAATGTGAAAGCTAGTGCAGTTTTCTGAGATATATTCTGAATAATGCAAGTTTCTGCAGGACAGAGTATGTCTTTACCAATATATGCCCTTGCTTGATTAACACCACAGGATATGGCCGCAAGGAGAATTTTAATTACACACTTACATTTGCAAGAGGTCAGGTTGAATAGCCATAATGTTCCTTCCTGGGTCGAAAATCTATTAATCTGTTTACTCATTTTCTTTTTATGCATTGCATCGTTTGAACAATGAGATGAGGGCAGCCAATTTCTCTTTTCTTTTAAATGGTGAAATAGAAAGGTTTGCTTTCTGGTTCTCATGCATTTTCACAATGCAGAGGAAGTTTAAAGCCAAACAGAAAACCCCTCCATTAAAAGCAAAATAATTTTTAAAAATGGAAATATTTGTATTAATAAGAATTCCTTCATTAAAGAAAACTAATACTCATAGGCAGAACTTCCTAGAAACATTCCCTTCAGTCTTTCTTATCTCATCTCACACTCCCAGCTTCATGCCCAGGGGCTGAGGTATGTGCTTTTCCTGATTTATATTGTAGGAAGCTGTGAATGTTTAACTTCTGACCAGTAAGCTATTCACTGTTGTTGGTTGCCCATATTTTACTGACTTTTCATATTGACCTCAGATCCCTCTTGCTCCTAATTTATGAGATCATCCTTATATTCACATCCCTGATCTGCATTTATAAACTATGCCGGTGAGCCCCTGGGAATATATCTGCCTTTCTGCACAAGTTCTTCTAGCCCAGCCCGATGGTGCTTCAATGACTTGTCCACCAGAGGCTAGATCATGGCTTGAGCTGTTGTGAAATGCCAGGTGAACTTCATGTATTTCTGGAGGGATCCACCTGGAAACTCTGAATAGCTTTGATGGGATTTTTTTTTTTTTTTTTGCTTAAATCTCCTGCTGAGTAGTTGCCCAGGGAAGTGGCAGAGCCCCTGGAGGTTTTCAGGAAAAGGGTAAATGTGACGACACTGAGGGACATGGTTAGTGGACATGGTGGTGACTGTTGGACTAGATGATCTTAGTGGTCTTTACCAACCCTAATGATTCTATGACTCTCTGAGTTCATCAGTAAGGTCATAGAATCATAGAATGGCTTGGGTTGGAAGGGACCTCAAGGATCATCAAGCTCCAGCCCCCCTGCTGCAGGCAGGGCCACCAACCTCCACATCTAATACTAGACCAGGCTGTCCAGGGCCCCATCCAACCAAGCCTTGAACACCTCCAGGGATGGGGCATCCACAACCTGTCTGGGCAGCCTGTTCCAGCACCTCACCACTCTCATAGTAAAGAACTTTCCCCTCACATCCAACCTAAATCTTCCCTCCTTCAACTTAAACCCATTTCCCCTTGTCCTGCCATCATCTACCCTTTCAAAGAGTTGACTGCCCTCCTGTTTGTAGATTCCCCTTAGGTACTGGAAAGCTGCAGTGAGGTCACCCCACAGTCTTCTCTTCTCCAGGCTGAACAAGCCCAGCTCCCTCAGCTTGTCTTTGTAGGGGAGGTGCTCCTGCCCTGTGATCATCTTTGTGGCCCTCCCCTGGACCCTCTCCAACAGCTCCCTGTCTTTCTTGTACTGGGGGCCCCAGACCTGGATGCAGCACTCCAGATGGGGCCTCACAAGAGCAGAGTAGAGAGGGACAATCATCTCCCTGTCCCTGCTGGCCACCCCTCTTCTGACGGAGTCCAGGATACCATTTGCTTTCCGAGCTGTAAGAGCACACTGCTGGCTCATGTTAAGTTTTTCATCCACCAGGACTCCGAGGTCCTTCTCTGCAGGGCTACTCTCAAGGATTGTTCCTCCCAGTCTGTATGTATGCCTGGGATTCCTCTGGCCTAAGAGCAAAACCTTGCACTTTGCTGTGTTGAACCTCATTAGATTCACCCAGGCCCACCTTTTGAGTCTGTTGAGGTCCTAGTTCCTTATCCACTGGGTGGTCAACCCGTCAAATCCACATCTCTCCAATTTGGAGATAAGGATGAGGTTAGGGACCATGTCAAAGGCCTTGCACAAGTCCAGGTAAATGACATTGGTTGCCTTCCCTTTGTCCACCAATGCTGTCACTCCATCATAGAAAGCCACCAGATTGGTTAGGCATGACCTTTCCCTGGTGAAGCGGTGCTGGCTGTCTTGGATCACATGTTCATTCCTCATGTGATCTAGCATGTCATCCAGGAGGATTGGTTCCATGATCTTCCCAGTCACAGAGGTGAGACTCTCTGGCCTGTAGTTCCCCAGGTCCTCCTTGTTCCCTTTCTTATAAATGGGAGTGATGTGACCCCTTTTCCTGTCACCCGGGACCTCACCTGACAGCCAAGACTTTGCAAATATGATGGAGAGCGTCTCAGCAACCACCTCAGCTATCTCCTCCAGAACCCTGGGATGCATGTCATCTGGCCCCATAGACTTGTATGCATTCAGTCCCGTGAGGCAGTCTCGGACTTGCTCTGCCCTTACAGTTGGGGGAGATTTACTCCCCCAGTCCCCACCAAGAGGTTTAGGGATGCAGGGTTCAGGGTTAGGGTTAGGGTTAGATGTTTGGTAAAAAGCAATTAAACTGTCAAGCAGTAAACAATCCAGAGCAACTCCTGCAATCCAAAAGGGACAAAAAAGAAAAAATACTGATGTTTTGCCAAATGGAAAAGAAATGAAAGCAATATTTCCATCAGTGTTATTTTTCAAGCTTCTAAAAAAAAGCAGAAGGGTTCCTATACATAATGACAGTGGGGGATGCAGGGGTGCATGAATGAGAAGAGTTATCTTTACACACAGATGGCACCAGCAAGAAAGAAAAGTTAACATGAACACTTTACCATCAGTACATGACTAATATATTTTTAATTCCACCATTTGTTTGTTATTTCATTAATGTGTTTGCTTATCTGAAGGATAACATATGCAGTGTTGTTCCCTGCCACATAGCCTCAATGCAGGAAGGGTCTGGCAGGTACCTGGCAAAGTGGCCCAAGGTGCATGGATGCTTTGCCTGCTGGCAAAAACACCAGAAATCCAGACAGATTGATTCTTGGTTTATGTTTATGAGTTTGGGAGCCTTAAATTATAAGGATTTGCTTCATGCTTTATCTTTCTTTAAAGCGTTTCTTTGAAACTTTGCGTGTTCAGCTTTCCTGATAACACTGCAAAGGAATTGGTTGCTTCACAAAAAGGTTGATCACATCATTCCTCCTTACCTGCAGCAGTAATTGTTTTCATTTGTCAGTTTGGTTCTTTCATGATGAACTTGATGGTGAAATGGATTAATGTAAATTGAAGGTGAACTACTAATGCTGAAATGTCCCCTTAACTCTCCCTCGGTTACATCTGTAAATTAGAAATTACAAAAATACAGAAATTGCTTTGTGACACAGATGACCACCAACCTTTGAAGAGAGCCTTAATAATCATTAGGACATTGTTAAAATGGCCTCTCCTTCCTCTTCAATAGGGACTGTGACATCTTTTGGGATTTGCATAGTGTGTTCAGTCAACAGTGCCCACACAGCCCAAATAACCAGGTAGCTCCTTTAGGTGTACAAAACTATTTGCATTCATAAAGCTGCTTGAATCTGGTCCTAACCTGAGACATACAGTGTGATTGTCTGTGCTGGTGATATCAGCTAACATTTAAATGCCAAATAGGGAATAAACAAGATGCAAAATCCCCAAATGCAGACAGAAAAACAAACAAACAAACAAAGGAAATGTAACAACAGATGTTGGGTCTGGTTTTAACAGCTGTCTCTACTCCCTCATTCACCTTCATTGGAGCTATGCAGACTTTCTGTAGCTAATCCCATACCAGAGAAACTTAGGAGTCTATTGTATACTCCAGCAACAGACTGGGTTCCCCAAAAGATTTGCATTATCTGCATGGTTAGTACCTGAGGTCTCTTTATTGAAATCCTGTGTCCAAAAGCCTTTATCTCAGGAAACCCTGAAACCAGTAAATGCTGTCATGGTGGTGATAGGTTGACAGTTGTACTTGATGATCTTAAAGGTCTTTTCCAACCTTTATGATTCTATGATCCTATGAACCAGAGTGCCATTTCTGTCTCTCCACTGGAATTGCAAACACTATCTCTTGTTTCATGTGGTCAAGCTGTGTCCTACTGATCTTCTTCAGAGCTTTGGGTTTTGATGGCAATGCATCTTTATTAGTAGGGTAAGGCTTGTGGAACTTTACTGTATTTCCTGGTTGTTTCACTGAGACAAATCTGAGTGCTTCTGTCTTTATTTCCTGCAGTTGTAGAATTGAAATATTTTTTATTTCTGGCCTCCTTCATGTTGATGGTCTGTGACGTGTGCTAAAGGCCAGTAGAAACATTATTTCCATTTTCTCATTGCAGGAAATAGCTTCAGGTGAAAGTTGTAGTAGATGTGAAAAGTACTGATATTTATGCAATTTAATTAATCTTTCAAAATAGTTTCCTGCACTCCTGGAGCCATTCAGGGCAGATGCTCAGGGTGCCCATGTGGGATGCGGATACCCAGCTTATCTCCTTCTCCAAGCACTTGGCTTTCCTCATGCCCCATGGTGAACCATGGAAAAGTCACTGTACGGTGGACAAGCAGGAACCAAGGGAGCAGCACACACTGGCAGCCCTAACAATTGCCTATACAGAAGATGCAAGTGCAGCTGTTCTGCTGATTTTTGTCCCAGTCTCTGGGTGGTTGCAGTGGTGCTCTGGATCTCAGCATAACACTTGAGCTGTTCGCAGGGTTAAATGCTTTTCAAGTAACCGCACATGGCTGCTCCTCTTTTGATTTTTTCTTTGCAGGGAACCAAGATCAAAATCAGCAGGGGAAAAAGGTTCCTTGTGCTGTTTGGGACAGTGTGTCCAGCCACATGAGTCAGTGCCAGCCTCAAGACAGGAGCAATCCTCTTCCAGTAATGAGAAATTCCTCCTCCCTTCTCTTTCTGCTCAGAAAACTTTGTCTTAAATTTCTTTGAGACAAAGACTTAATTCTCCTCTTGCTGCTTGCAGTTTCCACTCTGCCTCCCATGCACTGCTCAAAATTGCAAAGCTAGTGCTGCCACTGAAAAAAAGAAATGTATCCCAGAATAATAATAAAGACTGAAACAAACAAAAAAAATTACAGCAGTGCTTTGCAAATGCCCAGGTCTGTTAGAATGGGATTCTGAGTCCTGTCTCAGCAGGACAGAGGGGGTGGGATCAAGACTAGCTTTAGACTAACAGGACACAACTCCACCATGAGCTAAGAGTCCAGGTGTTCTCCCACAGATGCCTCTTGCTGGCTTGCTCCTGACAAGGCAGTCTTTGGGCCACATGAAGGGAGAGGCATTCCCAGTGACATGACTGAGTTAACTTGATTTTGAAGGACAGTCCTATGGATGAAAGCTCCATATGGAAAACAGCACCCGTGGCTTTGGGTGCTGTGTTGCAAAGCATCCGTGGGAGGTGAGCCCCAACCATGACACTTGTCCATAGCAAGGGAGACTTTGTAGGTGAATGCGAACGTAATGCGAATCCAGTGCATCATAGCATGGAGTCACTATGTAAGTAAATGGGATCATGAGTCCCTCAACTCGCTGTATGTACCCGGGGTGCTGTTGACACTGTGAATAAGCAAGCTCACCAATGGTTCCCGGAGTCCTTGGGTTACACTCTGGTTTGCAGTGCATCGTTTAAGAGGTTGAAAATATTTTCCATGTGTTTAAAGAAAATTATAAACAGATTGAGCCTGGGTACAGTAGATCCACTGAGCTAAATTTTACAAAGAAAAGCTTTTGATTAAAGAATGAGGCATAAGGGGAAGGGGAAGGGGGGGTCTGGAATGGAGGGGAATTTGGTCATTTTAATGGAAGAATGTGTACAGAAGCATTCTCTCTGAATGTGGAAAGAGAGAGTCCTTGAGCAGGAAAGCACCTGGTGTAAATCAGTATCTACTGAAGCAGTCCTTTCGAATATGACCAAAGCAACTGTATGAAATTGCACAACAGCAGGCATGGCATTTTCATTGGGATATATGCTGTGTTCAGTCATATTAATTACTGCGTGGGCTCAATTTTCAGTGCAATCAATCCATGGGAAACGAAAGAGCTGCGGGGGCCATATAAAAAGACAGCTAGCTAATAAGAGCCAGACTCAGTAACACTATTTGTCTTCTCTGAATGGTGAGGTAGAGATTGTGATTGTTCTCCTGTGGCAAGGCCTGTCATGTTGTTATCGGGCATGCAAAGGGTGTAGGGCTAAGAGGGGGTTGAAGCAACATCCTGTGCATCTATATAGGTATAATCATATCTATGTGCACATGGTACAACTCCTTTTGCGAGAAACCCAGGGAGGCGGTGGAGTCACCTTCCCTGCAGGTGTTTAGGAAAAGGGTAGATGAGGCACTGAGGGCCATGGTTTAGTGGGCATGGTGGGGATGCGTTGATGGTTGGCCTAGATGATCTCAGTGGTCTTTCCAACCTCAATGATTCTATGGTTCTACAAAACTAGGTAAGAAAGGTTTCTAATTCAAGGTTTCCCATGTGGGGTTCAGGGTGTGCTGTCAGAGCAGTCTGTTGTGTGATGGCACTTGGGGCATCCTCCACTCACAGTGCCTCTTTCCCTGCTCTGCTGAGACTCATGGGCTCTCAAATTTGATACAATACTAGGGCTTTCCCAGCCCCACTGTCAGCCTGGCATAGCTACACTGGCCCTTCTCTGCAAGCAGTGGGCATTAAGCCCCACTGAAAATGTCATGGCTCTCCTGAGGGACCTTCAGGTTGTGGGGAGCCTCACCATTACAGGAGAACTTCAGTTTAATGTCAGTATTTTAGCAGACTATTTGGTTTGTTTGCCTTGTACTTAATAGGGGGGATTATCTGTTGTTAATTGTTGTGTTGTTGTTTTTTTTCCCAGATTGTTTTTCAATTCTAAAGTTGAACTTGCTCATTTTCAGTGGTAACTTTCTCCTCCACTCAGGTTCCAAACTTCCCTAGGAAGTGACTTCATGGCATTTTTCAAGCAGATTATTGCCTGGACTGGCTGTGGCTGAATTACCTAGTGTTTGTGTAATGGCAAACTCCCAGTCCATATGTATTTAATGACTGTAATCATTTATTACTTCCCTTTATTGGGTTTGTTTTTAAAGAAAGTTTTACAGTGCTATTTATGATATGCTAAGTGGTGCAACTTGCTGAAAAAACCTATCACATTCATTTTATTTTTAATAGGTTTTGCTTGTTAAAATGGAAATCTTTTATTTACCCTAGTAGGGCAGTTTTTTTGCTGACAGTTTTATTATTTCAATTACTCAGACGTTTCTTTCCTCTTTTGTTTCCCCTAATATTCCTCCAGGGAGTTTTAATGTGTCCATTCTTTATTTAAGATTGAGTTCAGAACGTGTTATTTCTAGCAGGGCAGAGGAGAAGCATAATATAGAAGACGTTAAATAGTGGGATGTCAAGGTTTTATTTTCTTTCCTCTTTGAGTAGTGGAATCCTTTTCCCATCTGTGTCATCTGGTGATTAATTGCGCTCATAATCTGTGCTCCTTCATCAATAACTGCCTGCTATCAGTGCCAGGCAGAGGCTGTGCTCAAGTAAGACTCATTTGACTAAAGGATTTGTGGCTGCTGATAAATGAACATACATGTATTGTATAGGTCTTGCAGAGAGATCTTGACAAATTAGAGGACTGGGTAATGGCCAATCACATGAAGTTTAAAGAGCAAGTGCTGGATGTTGCACCTGGGAAAACCCTGGCTATATGTACAAACTGGAGGATGAGATACTGGAGAGCAGCCCCACAGAAAGGGATCAGGGATCAAAAGGGATCAAAAGGCTTCTGGCTAGGCAAACTGAATCTGAGTCAGCAGTGTGCCCTGAGGCAAAAGGGCCAACCATACCCTGGGGTACACCAGGCCCAGCACTGTCATGGGTGAGGGAAGGGACTGTCCCTCTCTGATGGCAGTGGGCATGGAACAGGCTGCCCAGGGCAGTAGGCACAGCCCTGAGCTGCCAGAGCTCTGGGATCATTTGCACAATGATCTCAAGATGTAGGGTTTGGATTTGGGGCAGTGCTGTGTGGAGCCAGGAGTTGGACTCGATGATTCCTGTGTGTCCCTTCCTACACAGGATATTCTATTAGCCTATGATTCTGTGTATGGGTAAATGCTAATTTACTCATGCTCTGTGGATACTGGCAGTGACTACAGTATACATTTCACACACCTATGGGTAAAGGGTTGTTCCTCCAGGACAAAAACAAGGCCATGTTCTGCAATTCAAAAGATGACTTCCAAGGGCTTGTACTAGAGGGAAGCCTGACAGTCTTCAGTGGGCACCAGGAGGCAAGGACAAGCTGAATTCACCAGTACTACTTATTCATCAATACTAGGTGAATTCAAGATAGCAAGATATCAAGATATCACAGCATGGAAACCAGTGTAAATAGAATCACAGAATGGTTTGGGTTGGAAGGGACCTTTAAGATCATCTAGTTCCAACCACCAGTGTGTCTGCTCACCCTGACTCTTAACTGAGGTAGAAAGTTAAGATTTCCTTCTGCAAGTTCTAGTATGTTTTTGACAACTCTCTCGTAGGGGATGGTTTTCTTTTATAGCATGGTCATTTCTGGTTTAGTCCTCTCCCCTCCCCTCCCTTACTCTATCCTCCCCTCTCCATCTCCGTCCCCGTCTCCGTCTCCCCTCCCCTCCCCTCCACTCCCTTCCCCTCCCCTCCCCTCCCCTCCTTTTTTCCCTTTGCTACTCCTCTGGTCTCCGAGGTAGAAACCTGCCCTTGGATTTTGAGGAAACAACCAAATGCTTGTTGGGACAGTGGAAGAGTCCCCAGAGCTCCAGACGTGTGTTTGAACTGTCTGTGGCTACTACGTGTCCGTGGCTATTCTTTAGGGAGGTATAAAGCACATTACAAAGCACATCCTCATGCTTCTACATGCCATTGTGTTTTTTAGAGTATCTGGGGGAGAGCTTTTCGACCGTATCGTTGAGAAAGGGTTCTACACCGAGAAGGATGCCAGCACCCTGATCCGGCAGGTCCTGGACGCAGTCTACTACCTGCACCGAATGGGCATTGTCCACAGGGACCTCAAGGTATGACCACAACTTGACCTAGTGTTCCAGTCAGTGTTAATGAAGGTTGTGTAATTATGCAAGTCTAATGCATGTAAGTCCAGCCTTACCTCAGGATGGATGTTTCCATAAGGATTAACCATAAGAAGGATGCTTTGAGGGTTACATATCCTTCCACTGTAACTGATTTTTGTAAGAACTCTTGCAGTCAATGCTGTTAGACTCAACAGGCATTTGCATGCATGATTTGGGGAAAAAGTCATTCATTAAAATCTGGAACACTGCATTAAGACAAAAAGCTCATCTCAGCTGGGATGTAAGTGCTTGCTGTTGCACACTATCTTGCAGGTTTGCTGTGCTACATTTGCTCTTAATTAAAAATTATTAATTAAAATAAATTGTGTGGGAGTGTTGAATGATTTCCCATCGTGCTATTTAGTCCAGTGTTTCTGGAGACTTTTTTCACAGCAAGAATTCTTCTAAGGAACATTGTGTACCAATGTCATTTTAAGATAGCCATGCTTTCAACTGCAGCATGTTATTATATCAGAAGACCTCAGCTTTTCTGGTAAAAAAAAAAAAAAAAAAAAAAAACAACAACAACAACAAAAAAAAACCCACCACCACAACAATTGCAATGAAAACAAGCAAGCATTATTTCTAAATTGTTTTCTTTTTATATTTTAAAATGTCATTAGGATAAGCAGAAAGGCCAGGATTTCATAATATACAGCTAAACAGCTCTGTCTTTAGCCATCTTAAATAAGAAATTAGTAGGAAACATTAGAAAAAAAATACAAATGTCAGAAGAAAGCTGAAAGTTAAACTAAAAAAATGGTGAATAAAACAACATTTTTGATTTAGTTTTTGGAAGGATGCTAGAAACAGGGGTTGTTTTGAGTGTTGGTGCTGTAGCATTGAGTTGTCCTCACATACTGATACTGGAATTTGGCAAAATAGGTCAAATTATATAAAGGCTGAATGAACATCAGAGGAGTCATGAGCCACAAAGATGCATATATATATTTTGAATTTTGAATACAATGTTAAATTTAATGCATTATTTACTCCCAGTGTTAATCTTTTTGCTGTGTGAGGGCTGTTCCCATGGAATCCTGTGCTTTTCCACACCTTACTGCTACAAGGAATTTGACTTAGTCCCGAACTCCTCTGCCAGGAATGGCCATCATATGATACGCTCTTTGAACGACATAACAGAAGGTAGAAATACATAAAAAATGTGTTGGGTTGACACATTTTGAAGCAAAACCTTGAATCTGCTGGATGAAAATATGCACTAACATCCACAATCACTATTTCCTCTTTGGCATTGTGATGTCTAGTCCTGAAAGTCCCAAATAATATTTTGATTTTTGTTTCACAGAGAGACACTGGTTAGTCTCCTGTCTCCTACAGTCTTCATGTGCTGCCCACACTTCCATTCATTTCCTACTCTTACTCTGAACACATAAAATATTCTCTTATTATCGGAGTTCCACAGCACTTCAGTATAGAAGTGCTCTTTAGTTTTTTAATGACTAGCTCTCTCCCAAATCCAATTTGTTGGAAATAACTTTGGACATCTTTTTTCCAAGAGAGGCTTTGGTTGAAGGTCCCATTCTTTTTAATTCAGATACTCCATTGTGTGAACTCTTAATATTCCTAGCTATCTTTTAAAGGAATGCTGTAACTCTTGGAATGTAATAATGGTTTTTCTTATTTTAAAAGATTAGTTTTCTTAAAAAGTTCCCATAATAAAACATGACATATTGTAATTGGAAAGCAGATTAATCTACAAATTGCTTTGGGAGTTTATTTAAGGATATGATGAATTTAGATCAAACAAATATCCTTCAGCAGTATTTTGGGAGCAAAGACTAGCTCTTTTTCTTTCTTTTTGTTTGCAAGTGTTTGTCAGTAGCTTATCTGTTGTTAAAATGACTCATAAAATATGGTATATGAGGAACACCTGCTGTGAAATATCTGTTAGCACAAACATACCACGATGGCTAAAATAGGAATGTAATAAAGCTTTTTGTGGTTTCAAACTATCAAGATAAGTGCAAGTTTCAAATTGTGATCCCCTAAATGAAACTCTGGGAAAGAATCCACTCTGTAAAAATGCAACCCTTGAAATATCTGTAACAATTATTTATTGCAATTATGTGTTATTCAGATACCAAAATAGTACTTGCTGTAGTTAGGAAAAGCAGATCTGTGCTCCAAGTCTCTGATATCAATAACACAGCTGAAACTAACAGGAGATGGCAGCAGATGAAGTCCAGTGAAGTCCAGGACTGGCAAAAAGAGTGAAAGGATGGGGCAGCTCTGCTTGGTACAGAGCCATCTTGTTAATGCTTCTTGAATTAACCAGCTCATTTTATAAAAAGTGAGATTGCTTTAAATAAGTTTTAAGCAGGTTTAAGTTTTAAATGGGTGGATATCTTGGCCTTGCTAAACACAAGTAAATGAGGGATCTGAGATGAGTCGGTAGAAATCATTAGAAAATAGTTGTCTTTCTCTTAATTCCAACTCTGTCAAACCAGCAGCTGATAAGTATCAGAGACACTGATTTCCTGTTTAGTTCTGCAATCTGGAATGGCTGCCAGCATTTTGAAATTGATAAGGTTTCGACTATTTCTAGGCACAAGAGAGGACATTAAGAGAAAAAATGTGGAGTGGAGGGCTCATGGATGGCATGAGTTTGGAAAAGGGCTGCAGGTCAGTCAGAAAGGCATTATAAAGGCTACCTAAAGCACTGGACTTAGGAGGTATCATGATAAAAACATTAATGCTACAACTTCCTCTTCCAAGTGGTACAGGAACCTACAAAAAAGGTGCTATGCTGGACCTTGTCCTCACCTTTGAGGAGGGGCTGGTGAGTAACATGAAGCTCAAGGGCAGCCTTGGTTGCAGTGACCACGAAGTGGTGGAGTTCAAGATCCTTAGGGTGTCAAAGAGGATGTGCAACAAGCTTGCTACTCTAGACTTCGGGAGAGCAGACTTCAAACTCATCAGGGAAGTGGTTGGCAGGGTAACATGGGAGAAAGCCCTGGAGGGAATAGGGGCCCAAGAAAGCCGGTCAGTATTCAAGGACCATCTCCTCCAAGCCCATAAGAAGTGCATCCTGAGAAAAAGGAAGGTGGGCAAGAATGCCAGGAGACCTCCATGGATCAACAAGGAGCTCCTTGACTTACTTAAGCGCAAAAAGAAAGTATATAGGGGGTGGAAGCAGGAATGGGTTGTCTGGGAGGACTACAGAGAAGTTGTCTGAGCAGCCAGGGATCAGGCTAGGAAAGCTAAAACCCAGGTAGAATTAAATCTAGCGAGGGACATTGTAGCCGAACACAGGCAACCCTCTGTATTTCGTCCTCGACGGGAAACGAGAAGAAATTTTTCTCTCCAGAAGGAAACTGGAGACCTGGTCACAAGGGATATGGAGAAAGCTGAGGTGCTCAATGATTTCTTTGCCTGTCTTCACCAGCAAGGGCTCTAGCCACACTGCCCAAGCTGCAGAAAGCAAATATAAGAACTGGGAGAAAGATCTTCCCACTGTAAGTGAAGATCAGGTTTGAGACCACCTAAAGAATGAGAAGGTGCATAAGTCCATGGGACCAGGCAAGATCCATGGGTTCTGAGGGAGCTGGCAGATGAAGTTTCCAAACTGCTATCCATCATATTTGAAAGGTCATGGTAGCCTGGTGAAGCCCCTACTGACTGGAAGAGGGGAAACATAACCCCCATTTTCAAGAAGGGGAAAAAAGAACATCCAGGACATTACAGGCCACTCAGTCTCACCTCTGTGCCTGGCAAGATCATGGAGTAGATCCTCCTGAAGGCCCTACTAAGGCACCTGGAAAATAATGTGATTGGCGGTAACCAACATGGCTTCACCAAGGGCAAGTCATGCCTGACAAACTTGGTGGCCTTTTATGATGGAATTACAGCATCAGTGGATAAAGGAAGAGCAACAGATGTAATCTACCTGGACTTGTACGAAGCATTTGACACTGTCCTTGCTGCCAAATTGGAGAAAAATGGATTTGATGGATGGACCACTCGCTGGATGAGGAATTGGCTGGACGGTCGCACTCAGAGAGTTGTGGTCAGTGGCTCAGTCTTCAAGTGGAGACCGGTGATGAGTGGCGTTCCTCAGGGATCGGTGCTGGGACCGGTGTTATCATCTTTGTAGGTGACATGGACAGTGGGATCACTTGCACCCTCAGCAAGTTTGCAGATGATATGAAGCTGAGTGGTGCAGTTAACACGCTAGAGGGAAGGAATGACATCCAGAGGGACCTGGACAGGCTTGAGAGGTGGGCCCATGCCAATCTCGTGAAGTTCAGCAAGACCAAGTGTGAGGTCCTGCGCCTGGGTCAGAGCAATCCCAAGCACAGATACAGGTTGGGTGGAGAATGGCTTGAGAGCAGCCCTACGGAGAAGGATGTGGGGGTAGCACTTGATGAAAGACTCAACAAGAGCTGGCAATGTGCGCTTGCAGCCCAGAAGGCCAACCATATCCTGGGTTGCATCAAGAGAAGTGTGACCAGCAGGTAAAGGGAGGTGATTCTGTCCCTCTACTCCGTTCTCATGAGACCCCCACCCGGTGTACTGCATCCAGTTCTGGGGCCCCCAACACAAGAGGGATACTGAGCTGTTGGAGTGGGTCCAGAGGAGAGCCACGAAGATGATCAGAGGGCTGGAGCCGCTCCCCTACAAGGTCAGGCTGAGAGAATTGAGGTTCTTCAGCCTGGAGAAGAGAAAGTTCCAGGGGGACCTTATAGCGGCTTTGCAGTACTTGAAGGGGGCTGAAGAGGGACTTTTTATAAGGGCATATGGCGACAGGACAAGGGGAAGTAGCTTTAAACTGGAAGAGGGTAGATATTTCTAGATATTAGGAAGAAATTATTTACTGTGAGGGTGGTGGAGACACTGGAACAGGTTGCCCAGAGGGGTTGTAGATGCCCCTCCCTGCAAGCATTCAAGGCCAGGCTGGATGGGACTTTGAGCAACCCGGTCTAGGGGGAGGTGTCCCTGCCTATAGCAGGGGGGTTGGAACAAGGTGATCTTAAAGGTCCCTTCCAACCCAAACCATCCTATGATTCTATGAATGTTACATTATTTTTATTTTAATGAACAGAATTGTTTCCTTTTTTGCCTCAGTCCCAGATGATTCACAGCTGTGGCTACAGCTTTCCCTTCGTTTGTAAATCCTTTGTGGTCATCATGTCACATGGAAGAAGCCAACACTATGTGGTTTTATGCTGGAACCAGGCAGGCACAAAATACTTTAATGTCCACTTGAGGTTGAGCAGGAACCCCAGAGTAGGGTGAAGGTAATGTCAACCTCCACTGCTTCTTCATCCATCTCTTTCCCCAGAGTAGGGGTTTATGGTGAAGGAGAAGGGAGGGCATGTGCCAGAGCTGCTGCAGTAGGATTGCTCCTCCTTACACATCCAAGCTTGGATGTGTCTCAGGGAATTTAATGATGTTGCGTGGTCCCATCTGCTTCTCATCATTTCCTGGAAACCCACAGCTGAAGCACATAACAGCCTGATAGACAAAATGTGTTGCATGCGGGTAACCATTTGTACTAGCTTCTAGGCAAGAAGTCAGTTATCAGACTTATTTTGAAATATTAGATATCCATCATTCTAAAGTGGTGCAATGGCACCTTATTATTGCTGGGCTGTCAGGGTGCTAGCTGGACCTTTTTGCAAACCCAGATTTTATGCATGGGAAGAGCTTTTTCATAGCAGCTGGCAAGAGCTTTCCTGTAGGGTATTCACAGCTTATAGATGGAGGATTTGCAGGTTGGCATCTGGGAGCTGGTTGGACTTTCCAACCTGATGACTTTGGTGTGAAGTCTCATGGCTTTGTGGAGTGACTCTTGTTTTCTCTGAACATAAATAAGTTGCTGTGCTCAGTTCTGCAGCATTTTTTCCTGATCAGCTGTAGCTAAAACATCACTGAACAATTCTGTTGATTTTAAAGTCATTTTCTCTCTTATAACAGTTGATTACGAATGGAGAAGATACAAAAATTCTCTAACATCTACTGTTTTCTTTTTTCTTTCTTTTTTTTTTTTAATTTAATGCTGTGTAACTCCAACTACAGCTGTGTCAAAAAAATATTACACGACCTGGATTTACCATACTAACCTGCATTCAAATGAATCCTTTTTTTATTGCTTGAAAGCAATGGCATGTTGGGCACACCTCCCAAGTAAAAGACGAGGCTTAGTTAATATTTGGAGTGCCAAAGGAGAAATTCATGACTGCAGATAAGTTACTCAAAGATCAAGGTGTCAGCTTCTTCCAGTAGTCACCATAGAGGAATCTGGAGATGTTCTCCATATAGGTTGTAAGAGCAACTCTTTAGGATTTAGGGGAACAAAATGATGTTGGTACATGGTATAACTAAGGATTGTATTAAATATAAGCATTGGCAAACCTTGTTACTAGACTGACACATTCATACTCCTCTTTGCTTGTTCTTCTTTCTAGCCCGAGAACTTGCTTTACTACAGCCAGGATGAAGAGTCAAAAATCATGATCAGTGATTTTGGATTGTCTAAGATGGAGGGTAAAGGAGATGTGATGTCCACCGCCTGCGGAACTCCTGGCTATGTTGGTAAGTGGTGTGGTTATATTGTCATTTCACTCCTCTCAGCTGCAGTACAGAAACATGGTGAAAAAGGATATGGAAAAGGGAGTAATATTTGTTTTCTAGTGCCACTACGTAGTGCACAGGAGATTTTGCAGACGTTTGTTAGAACTAGAGATTTCAGAATTTGCTGATGTTGTGTCCTGTGTGCTCTTCTCCCTCGGATCACAATCCTGCAATCCAGCTCAGGGTTTGTGGGATTAGCTTTCCTGATTTTATTTCTCTGCAAAATGATTTTTATCAAAGCCTCTGCCTGTAGCTAAATTAGAAGCACGTGAAGAATATACTCAAATGTAAGCATGTGCAAGCACCTATAATACCAAGGCATTTTACATAATGTAGCATATTACTTGAATCATAAAGAACAGTGTTTCCCAGAAGCCTCTGACAGAAGACAGTAAAATGAAAGAGCTAAGTTTATTCAGACAAGTTCGGTAATCCATTCAGTAATCAGTAATGTTTCAATTACATTAAGTTACTGACTCGTTTCAGTATTTAAAAACTCTTTAGATCTCTGAGCCTTCCTCAGTGGTAGCAAATTGTTACCAATCAGATATCCCTCAATATATTGAGGATATTATATTTATATTTTGTCCATTCAGTAGTGATTGTACCAGGCTACTTACTGAAGTGCATTTACCAGTATCCTTCTAAAAAAGTTAAAGCAACTGAGTATGAGAAAAATATGGCAGGTGATGACAGGATCTGTGAGAAAACACTATTTGAAAGGTTTACTTTGTGCATGAGACATCCAGCAAGCCAGTACTTCTTATGACACCTAGTTAGCCAGGTGAGAGGGCAAAATTAATGTCTGGGGTTAACTTGTGGTTACATCCATGAAACTAAAATGACAGTGTCTTCTCCAAGGATAGATTTTCTGTCTAGTAGGAAAGACATTATGTTTTCTACAAGTCACAGAGAGGCTTCTTTTGCTTTGCAGCTGCCATCTCACCTCAGATGATATCCTGGTATAAGACCCCAAGCAGATGATTAGGTTATGACACAGTGATCCGGATTTGTCCCAGAAATACCTTTTTCCAGGCATTATCTTCATGATACACAGGCACACTTTGTCTTGATAACATCAGGAAAAAAAAGAAGTGATGTCTTTCATTTTCCATTGAGATGACATCAGATCACAGGTACATGAGTCAAGATGCCCTCCATACAGCCTGAAAAACTGTCTTGTGTAATCACACCAGACTGGAAATCTTATTCCAAAGCCTTAGTAAGATCTGAGCTTAGACAGCAATTTTCATAATTTTTATGATCAGCTCTTTTGTCTTTAATTAACGTGTTTTATTTTGCTCTGAAATGGGCACTGACTAAAATAGGTCTGCAAGATACATGTAAGTTGAATTTTGTGTTTGTTGAAATGCTGATGAAAATGAAGGAGTGCAACTCTTCACTGTGTGATCTCATATGGCTTCTCATCCATTTAAGAAAACATGCTGTTTTGGAAAGGAAGCTCTCGGAGCATGTGACATTAATTGTCATAGAATCATCATAGAATCATCATAGAATCATTTGAGTTGGAAGGAACTCTTAAGGGTCATCTGGTCCAACTCCCCTGCAATGAACAGGGATGCCTACAGGTCGATCATGTTGCTCAGTGCCCCATCCAATCTGACCTTTATTGTTTCCAGGGTCAGGGCATCCACCACTTCTCTGGGCAACCCGTTCCAGTACCTCACTATCCTTATCGTAAAAATGTCCTCCTTATAGCCAATCTGAATCTCCCCTCTTTTACTTTGAAAACATTTCTCCTTGTCCTATCACAATAGTCCCTGCTAAAGAGTCTGTTCCCTTCGTTCTTATAGCCTGCCTTTAGATGCTGAAAGGCCACTCTCAGGTCTCCCCAGAGCTTTCTCTTCTCCAGGCTGAATGTTCCCAGCTCTCTCAGCCTGTCCTAACAGGAGAGGTGTTCCATCCCTTGGATCGTTTTTGTGGCCCTCCTCTGGATGCACTCCAACAGGTCCATGTCTCTCCTGTACTGAGGACTCCACATCTGGACTCAGTACTCCAAGTGAGGTCCCACCAGTGCAGAGCAGAGGGGCAGAATCACCTCTCTCTCCCTGCTGACCACGCTTCTTTTGATGCAGCCCAGGATACAGTTGGCTTTCTTGGCTGTCAGGGCACATTGCTGCTCATGTCCAGCTTGCCATCCACCAATACCTCCAGGTCTCATTCAGCAGGACTGTGCTCAATCCTTTTGTCCCCTATCTTGTATTGATAGTGGGGGTTACTGTGATCCAGCTGCAAGCCCTTGCACTTGGATATGTTGAACCTCATGAGATAAACTGCATAGCTCCATGGTTGCCAACCAGCATTTAATCCCAGGGTTAACTTCTACATTATTTGACAGGAGGAGGTGCTACTTCGCGATGGGCATCGGAGCACATGGATCCTAAGGCATATGCAGTAAGACACGTCATTACCTAAGGATTAAGCCCCAGAATTGTCTTAATTCTGAGTCTGGTCTACAGGCCTCACACATGGGACTCCTGCTATTTGTTTCCTACCTGAAAAGGAAATCTCTGAGGAGGGGCATGGCTCAGTGGGCATGGTGAGGACGGATTGATGGTTGGATTTATGATCTTTGAGGTCTTTTCCAAACTTAACGACACTATGATTCTATAAAGTTCTCCTGGGCCCACTGTTTGAGCCTGTCTAGGTCTCTCTGGATGGCATCCTGTCAGTTTTTGTACTTGGAGAGATGTTTCAGAGCTCTCATTACTCATGATCTGGATCTGGATTGTGTAGCTGATAGCTACACAAGTGCTTTCAGGTCCTTTATTACCTTACTGAGCACAGGATTTACTCATTGTGGTTCAAGAGGTCACAGTCACTTATTTCAGAAGCGCTGACAGGAGTTTTTTACCTCTCACACAAAGAAAACCTCTTTAAATATTTGTTCTATTCCTTTTTCACAGGACAGAACTCCTATTATTGGTACTTTACAAAAAAAAAAATTGGTTGCCCAGGCAACATTTTCCAAGCAGTGAATGTTTTTGTTGCCATTCATCACAACAATGCCGACAAATGGTCCTCTGTGAATGTTACACCTGATTACATGTCTTCTGCATACATATTCTACAATTTATCTACACCTGAAAGCTTTCATGCCTTCCAGTCTCACTCCAATGCCCTCAATAAATGTAACAGATCTTCCCTCTAATGGCACAATACGAATACAGTCAACCTCCACACCTTTCTACCAAGTCTTTTTGTATTTCTTCCAGCTATTCTACCTAGTTTTGAAGTAGCACTTAAGGATTCTCAGCTTACAACATAATTTCTGACAGTTTTCTTTAAAGATAAATAGAACATCCCATTTTCCAAGATTTAATGAAAAATGAATACTTTTTGTCAGTTTAACTTTGCTTTTAAATTTCTGGGAAAAAAACAGGTGAATATCACATGCCAAAAGCACCAGGACTCAGTTAAGAAATCTTTAATGTCAACTACGCTTTATGCTTCATCTCCTGAAATGGATCCAGTTGGATCCCGTTGTGCAAAGTGCTGCACAAGCTTCTGACTTTGTACCAGACTTGATCTTAACTCAGGTTTGCTGTCCCTCATATTTGCAAGTATGCAAGGCCCCATGCCATTTCTGCCTAATTTCCCTGAATAATACATACTTTCAACTCTCTGTGATTCCATTTTTTAGTTTAGTCAACCTTTTTTCATTTTAGCTCTAAAGAATGATGGTATCTAAGACACCAAATTCCTGTCTATGTGGTTCAGAAAGTCATCAAATAGAGGAAGGTAAAGTTATAATTTAGCTTCTTCAGAAATATCAGCTTTCTTTCTGAAAATCAAATTGTTACTTATTGAATTGGAGGATGTCTCAATTGTGCATAGCTAGTAACATATGAGCACATTGGCTTGGCTTTAAAGGCTCTGCTTTACAGATTAAATTACTGTCAACAGTTCAGAGACCTTATTCTTTCAGGAGTCTTGTCAAAGATTTTGGTCCTGTTCTGAAAAGATGACTGTCAGAATATTTTCACTCAATTAGATTTAGCTGGGGGTACTTCTGTTAAGATACAAATCTAAACGTTTACTTATAGTAGATAAGAAAGTCTGATAATACAGCCTTTTCTAATGAAAAGATCTTCCATTTTCTTATCTGCTTACCACTCTTATCTCCTTCCATTTCCTATAAAGAGAGTCCAGGTGATGAGCTGGGACTAGATACCCAACTTCTAGATAACAACATAAATGAGGTAAAATAAGTTGGCTTGTGTGGTTTAACTCTTTGTAAATTAGGTGTGTGGATTGGTTTGCATGGATCCCACTCATCTTCTAGACTGGAGTAGTAGTGTTTTCTAAATCCTCTGAATGATCTATGGGATTATGGGCAAGACCTGTATAAGCCATTAGTGATATGCTGGTTTAAACATCACAGATGTGGACTGCTTGGAGACTGTTTATAGAAGCTTGGTTTTGATGGAGGAGGTGTTCAAAACTGCATGAAAATGAGTTGTTGTTGAGATGTGTCAAGTTGGGCACTCAGTGAGTGACTCTCCAGTCACTCAGCAAATTTCTGAGATGAGATTTTGGCTGCTTGGAAACTAGGTCTTGCTGATTGACTTTCTGTGAGATTTGATCTCTCAAAAGCTTTGGTTACTTCTGCAGATGGGACTTAGACTCACAAGATGCTTACGAAAACTGGAAAGTTTGGAAAATATGTTGGAAACTCTGTCTCAGCAATCTGATCTCCATTTGCAGAGACACTAAATTATTAACTGTCTTTGTGGCTGGCTAATATCTTAATCCTACTGAGATTTGAAATTCTTGTTTGGGGCCCAAAGCAACTTCAAGTAAAATCTTGTTGTATTTCTCTGTCTTAAGGGTTGGGCTGGACTGTGGGTTTGTGACTGATCCCTGAACACCTCAAATCATTTACTAGTTTTATTCTCTGTAGTGGCTTTAGAAAATGTCATCTCACACCTTTCAGCTCTGCCAGAAATCCAGTAGAAAGTCCAGATCTTATCAAAGCCATGTGTTTCTCTTAGCCCTGTGCAAGACTGAAGCACTTAAGCAAACAATAGATTTCCATGTTTACTTTTGACTTTACTTGGTATCCTTTGAATAAAATGCTTGAAAATATTCAATAAGCTTTTGGAATATCCTTATTAGCAAAAACCAACCCCAGGGGTTGTTTAAGCAGTAACATGAGTAATAAAGTAAAAATAAAGCACAAGGCATAGACAGTGCAATCACTCAACTCCAGGAAGTGGACTCCACTAGGCTGTGGTGGTAGCTGTGTTATATCCCATGATAGCTACATAAATCTGACTCAGAAACACGACACAGGGACAAGTGGAGCAAAAGAAACCAGCAAGGCTACACCAAAACATTGCTGTCCTTGCAAAACTACCAAACTGCAAAGTCTTGGCCAACCAGAATAAAGCTGAACACTGGAGGACTGTGTGAGAGAGGGAAACAAGTGGTTTTCAACCCAGGAGTAGGTGGAAAAGAGAGGCTCCGGTCTTGTGATGAAGTTGCTTTGTGTGTCTCAGCCTGTTTGCACTATGAAGAAGACGTTTTGTATGATGGCAGCAGAGCTCACACTGCTCTTGCATTATCTTTGGGTAGGTTCTTAGCGCAACCAACCATCTACTCAGTGGTGTGGAGTTCCTTTCTGTCCATCCTCTAGAGGTGGTATCCTCGAGAGTCCTAAGCAGCAGGTCTAACAGCACTTGTCTTTGGTGTCCCTTACAAACCCTGCCCATTACTCACCTTTCATTTTTAATTTCATGGCTATCTTGCACCAGCACAGCTCTTTCACATTTCCCCATCTTTCCTTAAGAGACCTGTCTCCATGGCCCTGAGTAGTTACCAGCTGAGCTCCTAGTCCTGGTTTATGCAAGGCCAGTTTGCTGGGACAGCTGAGTTGTTTCCCTAGTCAGTGTAAGCAGGTCTCTGATTATTTTAACTGTATTTAGATATTTTTATTCCTCCCACATTTACAGCACACTCCTGACTTGTGAGTCCTATGGGGAATCATCAAAACCATCACCCTTTGTTCAAATGTGCCATTCCTTCTGTTGTGCCATATATGGGAAGCCATATAAAGCACAGAAAATAACATTAGACGGAGTTCCTGTGAGACAGCAAAATCTGGTGGGTGTAGAAACATCATGAGAGTGAAGGAGAACCACTTTTAAGTATGAGACTGGAATGAAGGGCAGGCACCCTCATGACTTCAACAGGCTTAAACTACCAGAGCAATCCGCATCAGCTGAGCTCTTTGCAAGAACATGGATTGCTGGGTTTGGCATCCAGCAGCTGCATTTTTAGGGAGCTTATCGGGAGCTGTGCCCACTGGGGGTAATGGCATCGTGCTCTGAAAGGTTTCCAAACCTTTTTATTCTGAACCCTTTCTTAAAACCTTCATTTGAAATAAGCCTTTCAATATTTATCTTATGAAAAAACAAATAAGCACCCTAACTGTAAGTCAGCAGATTATCTGGCCCGGAAGTGAAGTGTCCTCATTACCCGAAGAAAGGTGTAACTCACTCAGGACTGATTTTGCTGTCCTTCCAATTGCTTTGGCTGCAGAAGGTTCAGAAAGAGAGACCTGAATACCTTTTTCTTTCAGCTCAGACATGTTTTCCTGGCACCAGAAGTGGGAGTTTTGACTTTTCCATTCTCCTTGCTGCTGTTTTACTTCTTCAGTCAACTGTGTTGATCCTTTAACACCATCGGCTCTTGTTTTTCTTTTGCATTGTCTCCTGCTTTCTCAGGCACGGATCTATTGTCATTTCTGAGGGCTCCTCTGACTTGTTTTTCAGCTTATTAAATATTCCCATCTTTTTTGTATATCACAGACAGATGATGCTTTGCTTATGCTTCCATTGCTTGTTTGCTTTTTGGAACAAAAACCAAAAGCAGCCCTTTAGCCTTAAAATAGTTATTTAAAGCTCCTGCTCTCCTTCATTAAAGTGTTCCAAAGGTGAGGCGATAGCCTTATATTTGCTTTGGGCTTGATCCTGCAGCGTCCTTACCTGCTTCACAGCCACTGTCCATATCATCAACTGCCAATCAATGAGTGCTCTGCTCTCCTGTAAAGCAGAGAGAAATACTCCAGTGCAGCTTTGATGTTTAAGAGAGGGAATCTTTATTTAGTTCACATCCCCTCATCTCAGATTTGTTTTCTGTTATGTTAATGTGGCATATCTGTATAACGTCAGGAGCTCACTTGTATCTCTGCTGTTCAGGAGCAATTTGCATAATATTTACTTTGGGGAATATACAATGTATAATGTTTACCAATCTTGAAAATGGTGCAAACTGGAACTGACAGTCAAAGGTAGAAGAGGTATGTGAATAGAATTTTGAAAATTTAGAAGAATGAGAGAGATGGAAGACATCTAGCCACCAAAGCACAGGGGAAAACAAACACCCCTCTTCACCATGCTTTCGCATAAAACTCAGTCTCAAGAGATGGGACAAAAAGGGAAACTGAGTCTTACAAATTCTATTTGTTGCATATTTTGAAAAAAAAATTAGAAGACTTGAATTTTGATGAATAAGGAAAGAAAATGAAGTTAAGGGATGCAAGGTTTGTCTGGGAAAGTTGTCCTGGGCAACTTTGAGGAACAACTGTTAATGAGCAACAAGAGAAATGTAAGTTTGCCATGCTACCAGCATGTCAAGTCATCTGGGAGGCAATGACAAGCCAAATAGAATAGCTTTCCAGTGTTTCATTCATTAATTTTTTTATTCTTCAAATTCACTCCCACTGGATTGACTTCTACTAACCTGACACGTAATCCCTGACCTAGGTGTTGGGAACAGAGTCATATTTTGGGTGGCAACTGAAGATGCCTTTTATGTTGCCACAGCTCCATCTCCTTTTGTAGTAAGATCATTTTATCCTTTGTCCTGATAGGCTACAGCAGTATTTCAGTGTCCTGGAAGGAGTCAGAGACTTCTCAGGAACTGGGATGCAGGTTTCTGCCAAGCACATGTTGCTGGGTCAGGAGAGCTTCATGCTAGGTGCAGTGGAGAGAAACATCCTTTGGCATGCCAGCAGATAGGTATTGGGGTATTCACACATTGCAGCATTGTATTACAATGAACAACATCTGAATAGAGAGAAACATCATTTGCATTTCTTCTGCATGCAGGGGTTCCATTTTGTTGGATGACTTGAAGATTGGGGTTACCTTCACCTTCTGCTGCAGACTAAGGCAAATCCATCCTCAAAAGCCTTCATAATCTCCCTGCCAGCTATACCTTTACCCAAGTTCCCTTGGATTTTTTTCCTTTTTGCTGTGTCTACCCAGTGACTTGACCCATTCTATCATTCCGCTACTTTTGGAAATCCAACCTGGATGCCCTCTCCCATCTGCTTTGTGCACTGTCTTCCCACTAGTCTCTTCTTTAAGCTTTCATGCCCAAGCACCAGAAAGACTTTTCACTTTCTCATTAGTGCTTGCTGCTCCATTCCTTCCTGGAACTTTTGACCTTAGCTTTATTGACTTGCCTAGCTTAGGAATACAACTCTTAGAAGAGTTCCTACCAATCCAAAAGCATATACAGCAAATAAGTGTGAGGCTTGAGTTTTAATACATTTACGTTCTTCAAAGTTTTCTTCTTTGTTCTATAAATAACTACTTTGTGGCTGGTAAGACTCCTAGCACAGTAAGGTGTAATACCAAAGAATTATTTTTGCTGGGATTGAACTCTAGAGTACTCAGAGGAAACACTGTGCTTTTGAAGACCCCGTGTGGTGAGTCTCCTTTAGGAATGCCACAAGCAGTGATTTGTTGCATTATTGTGGACGTTTTGCTTTGAAAATGCTTTGAACATGCTAAAGCTTCTTTACGTGAGAAAGATTAGAGTCATGGGTTTTTAAAAATTGGCTTTAAGCATTTTCAACTGAAAGGTCCAAACAGGGAAAGTCCAGGCACCCAAATAAAAATTAAAAAACACCTTTTCAGCCCTCTCTGGTTTAAGAAAGGAAAGCAGACTCACAAAGAGTTTCAGTAAATGGCCATACTGTTACTTCTAGAATAGTCCAAGCTATGGTAGTGGGTAGTATACAGAAGCAGAGAGGTCACCATTTCTTTGTGACCAATTCCTGCTGCTTTGTTTCTTGCTCTAAGAGGCAGGAGGACAAATGATCCCCTCTTACTCTTACATCCAGGAGGCTTCATTAGTCAGCAGGTGGTGGCATGGTCACAGCTCTCTTTCCTCTCCTGCAGACCTAACTTACCACTTCCCTTATCACTTCCCTCACATCATACTTTCTAAGTTGTCTCTTGAAGTCCCTAGTTTGGCACTGTGAGACAGTGGAGCTGTCAGGGTCAAAGGGCATTTCAGCTCCACTCCAAAGTTCAGCCCCAAATGCCCTAAACTTCCTCTAGGAGGCAGCTGATGTGCCTTGCTGCACTTAAATTTTTATGGTTTTTTCTGTGTTTGTTTTTCATTTCTTTCCTTGGTGGCAGAAAATAGGGGATTTACTCCCCTGCAGGAGTCCTACTGCTTTTTGAGGATAAGAGCTTCAAAAACATCAGACTTTTTGAAAAGGTGAGGGCTGAACATAGAAGGCAACAAGGAAGGAACTTCAGGTTTCAGGGAGCACTACCAATTTCTACTTCTTAGCAACATTCAAATGGTTGGTCTTGTAACTTGTGCTTGTTTTGCTTTTTGATTTCAGCTCCTGAAGTGTTGGCCCAGAAACCCTACAGCAAAGCCGTAGACTGCTGGTCCATCGGGGTCATTGCATATATCCTGTGAGTATCCATTGGGTTTTCAATCACAGGCAGCTTTTGGACCTGCAATATATTCTCCCACCATATATCTACCCTCTTTGTATGGTCCAAGAAAGTTCATCTCTGATGCTTGTGAGCCAGGATAACATGAACTTTGGACACCTCCCAGTTATATAAAGGCTAAAAATTGGGCAGAAACAGTAGTAAACAAACCAGGACCTTTCAAATAATGAAAATCCCTGCTCCTGACTGAATTACATGTTGTACAATAGTATGGACTTCTTCAGGTCTTGATGTTAGTGAAGCTATTCCCTCCTCTGCTCAGGTTAGCTTTGACCAGAAGCAAGTTTGAGGGCACAGCATTATGCCTGTAGGTATACCCTGAAATATCATAGAATCATAGAATGGCTTGGATTGGAAGGGGCCTCAAGGAAGTACCCATGGCACTTCTTTCCTTGAGGAGGTAGTCAAGGGAACAAGATATTTTTACATACTATAGTGAATTATTTTCACCAGAGCTTAATATAAAATGAGATTTCTACTGAAAATGGTGGATCATTTTCTTTAACACCTCCAGCATCTCAAACCTTCTGGTCCCATAGGAGAAGATGAGCTTATACTTTTCCTGTCCTGTTCATGCCAGAACTGTCAGTGCTTTCCTGTTTTATTTTTTATTTTTACATTTAATTTTTTTACAACTGTCAGAGTTATACAAAACTGCAGGAAAAAAAAAAAAAAAACTCCAACAAGGGCACAGCATTAAAGCATTCCTGTTTTGTTCCCTTCTTCCTTATGCAAACATTTCATGGCCTGTCAATATGAATAACTTTTGGACTTAGTAGGTCCATTCGTGCCAGGACACACCTCTTATGCTGTGTTATCCACTCTGTGCTATGTTCATTCTTTACATTTTCATTTAGTCTCATACATAAACTGTATATAACTCAAAATAGCTTTTATATATGAGATAGTATGAGAACACTGTTTATTTGCTTGTATGTTCTTCTATTTAAAGCCCTGCCTACAAACATCAGCCTTATGGCTGGCTTTGCCATTGTACATGAATATTTGAAAACTACTTGAGTATGAGACTTTGCAGGGGGATGGATTTAGCTTGGAGCAACCATTAGCAGCTGGATTCAAAAAACTTTTGCATAACAAAGCAAAAATCAACAGTGCTGACAATGACTTTTTGTCAAAACCCAGCAGGACATGCTACAGCGGCAAGGAAGGCCAGACATGCCAAAATACCTCAGAGACTGCTTCACACATCACTCCCTAATGCTCTTTTAGATGAGGGTGGGGTGCATTGACCCAAACTGGCCATCTTGCACAAGCAAATCTGAGAATAGAAGACCTAAATATTTTCTTGGTATTTTTGGTCCTCGCTACCCTTTAATGGACAGTCAGATAGAGTTGTTCCTTTTGTTTTGATAGTTCTTTCCTGAGTACCAGCTTTGAAGAGTAGAGAGAGGAGGATGCAGGTGGAAGGCAGTATTCTGCCTCACTTCCAGGCCTGACTGCTGCCCCGGTTCAGTTTAACATCAAATATTCACTGTGAAAATATGTGTCCAGCCTGCAAGAGAGGGGGTCTGGTTCCCTGGAGATAAATTTGTCTCTTCTTTCCTCCAAGTTTTCAGTCCCATTCAACTATGCTTCATGCACCAAAGGTTTTTGCTACTGGCAGGCCTGATGTGATTTCATTTGCTGCTTTTAATGTGTTTTGCTGAGGAATGAGACAGCACTAAGCAATGTTATACTCTGTCAAAGAAAACATCTTCAATAAGGGAAAGGTTTTAATCTTTTCCATAAATTTTGTGAGGTTGCTCTTTCTGTCAGGTCCACCTCAATCATTTCTTGCTCTGTTTTCACAATCAACACGTGCTGGGCTTTTCAGACAATTTTGCATTTGCTTTACAGGGAATTCTCAGCCCTGAAGGCTTAAATCAGCTAAGTAAGAATGAGTCCCTATGAATTCCTGTTTGCAGGACAAGGAAACCTTTTCAGGGTTTCAGTGCTTCATGTAATAAGGTCCTGATTTGTATTATGTACGGTCAAAATTAATGGCAATAATGTGTTGCCATAGGAGTGTGGTAATGTGTTCACAGGCTGTAACTCAGACTGCTTGGGTGGGATTAGATCTGAGATCAAACTACCTCCTGGAACATTTCTGCATACAAGCTACATCTTTCAACTCCTGGTACAATGTCAGCTACCTTCGTGTAGATGGTTAGTGATATCTGAGCCACCCACAGAGTCCCACCTGGACTCAAGCTGCCACTGCCACTGATCCAATCCCCACAGCCCTGTGCTTTACTGCTAGCCAGACACAGGTGTTTCTTGTGCTCCAGTGACGTGGATGTCCCAGAGCTTCTCCTCTGACACTGGACTCTACATGTAGGCACCTCAACCCAGATTGCGCTGGTGCAGGCAGTTGCTTCATCAGGATGTGATGTCCAGTTGCCTAAAATACACATTTAGAGCCACAGTGGGGTGGCTGCAGTACAGCCACATGGATTTGGCAAATGTGTCACACTGCTGAGACCTTTCTTCTGGAGTGGCAGATGGAGGCCAAGCAGGATACAGTGCATAGCACCAGATGCTTGTGCTTAGGGCACTGAATCACTCCCTTCCGCATCCCCAGCCCTCTGCCTTCATGGTACAATTTCATTTGCTTCAATAGTGCATTTGCATTGTTCTTCGTTGACATAATCTCTGGTGACTGTAATGGGAGCTTAGAAACCCAGCCCACACTTACATGTCCTAACCTTGAGCTGGATCTCCCCTTTCTTCTAGGAACAGCCAGAAATAATAGATGTGCCCTTGCTGGGAAGTGAATTTCAGGGGAGCACTGAAGATAGAGAAGAAGAGAGGTTCTTCCCTAATTAGGAAGGAAGTATTCCTTCTTGAGTGTCTGACACCACAGTGATGGGCACAGGTTTAATACCTAGGTTAGTCGCCTTGCAAGTACTGCACCTGCAAACCAGGTGGGGATGTATTTGTGCATAGGGCAATCCAAGAACATCACCCTGCATCATCTCCACACCTCTCCCACGACTCCTCACAGCCCCTCTGAACACACTGTTGTCATTTAAGAAGATGGGAACACAGGGGAATCCAAAGCGGAAGCCAAGCATATATTGAAGATGTTTTCAGCTATTATTACCGTAAGTGGCTTGAGTGCCTCCAGACACAAGCTCAGTCTCACATGAAAGCCTTCAGTTTATGACACTGGAAGAACAAACTGTTTCTGGGGCACCGATGCTCTTGACAACTGTTTGTTTCTGTAATAGGCAAGGTGAAGGATGTCTTAGGAAAGAGTACCTTTGTTTCAGTGCCAGTTTCTAATGCTTCTCATTAATGACATCCAGATTGTAGAGGCTGCACCAGCAGAGTTTTTATCAAAACCTGTCTTGCATGAGAAGTCATTATTCACAAGAACTAATTTTAGCAGCTTGATATTTCCTGTTATTCCTCTTGCAATATTTCTCAATTTGAAACAACCTCCTTGTTGAGTTCAGCTTTCTACATATCACAAAACAGTTTTGATATTTGTTCAGCTTCAAAACATAAAAGACAAAAAGAGTGGAAGTCCTCCCTGGACTCCCAGTAGCTGAATTTTGGACCTGCCTGAGTCACATGAAAGGTTATAAAGCCTGGGAAGCTAAAATGATTGCATGCATGGCTGATATATATCAAGTTAGTTGATGCAAATAAATAGTAGAAAAATGTGTTCCAAAGCTGGAAAAGAGCGTGGGGCCACAGAATGGTCTGCCTCAGCTGCTACCTGTTCATACACAACACGTCCTGTCTCTTCTGCACTAGGATGAATGCATTTTGGCTTGAATTTTCTTCTGATTCTGTTCATTGATAGGATGAGTGAATTACCAGCTGTCTATTATTGTTTACGAGTAAAGGATGTGTGGAGATAAATCTTGGGTCATACTCTTTCCTGGACTTTTTTTGCTGCTGAATTTCCTTTGATTTTCAAATAGATGTGCATAAAATCATTTATGAGGTGTTTGTGTAAAAGAATTAGCCATGGTCAGTACAAAGTTTGGTATTACAGAAAAAGTTTTTACCATTGCCCTGAATCATGCATTGAGAAAAGACTGTCAGACATCTCAGTCTCTCAACATCACACAAGAGTCTCATCAGGAAAGTGAGTGATAACTTACTTGTTTGGGACTGGAAAGAGAATTAGCAGAGGGAAAACACACATAGGTACATTGGACTGCTTAGGATACCACATTCAAAGACTGGGAAAACAGCCTCAAATGATTTCTCCTCATTGTTTGGTTCTTAATTTATTTTTTACTCCCCATGGTAATATGTCCTGGTTTCACAAGGGTACTAGCATCAACCACCACGAAGATTTATTCCAAAAATAAGCAATGCATGTGTTTAACCATGAAAAACAGCACTTGCATGACTTTCCACATCATATATCTTGGATCTTTGAGCACTTACTGAGTTCCTTGCTCTGATCTCACTAAAAAATTGCTTGTATAACTAACCCCATGCTTCCTGTGTTGCAGATTGTACACTGACCATACAAATGGGTTATTTAGCCTTCAGTATCATCCACAATATGCAGTGGGAGCTTGCACGGATTTGCTTGCTCTGCCTGTTGAGAAGGAGTGTCTGGCATTTTTACTGCACTCTATCATGGCTTCTTGAAATGACTTTTGGCAATATCTTTCTTTTGTGCATCCACCTGTGTTTTTCTTCTTTACATCCCATTCCTTTTTAAGACAAGACTGGGAATAGGAGGTTAAGGGAAAATCTGTTGCTGATGTGATATAGTTGCTAAATCATTATAAAAAAATACTTTCATTTGGTGAAACTACAAGAAAATAATGACAACTAACAGATGACTGAAACTCCCCCAGGACAATGCAGAGTTCTTTCACATTGGAGACAGAGGGGTTATTTTTGTATTTCTGCATATCTGAAGAAAAGCAGCAGAACCTCTGATAGTGAGGTCATTTTTTTTCACACAGAAATGTCCCAGCAGATGGAAATGAACTTGGTGGGATTGTGATTCTGTAAGAATTAAATAAAACTTATTATAATCTTTGGAAGGTGGCCCAGTCATTGGAAGTCCAGCGAAATTTCCTCCAGCCATAAATGCATGTTAAGCTAATTTACTGGGGCTTTCCCATCCTTTGCTGCAAAGCCAGAGCTGGCTCGAAGTTATGTCAAAACTTCTGTGTCTTCCCAAACCCTGATTTTAAAGTAAAGGACATCAAGACATTCTATATTTTGGCTCCCACCCCATACTTCTGGCAGAATGCCCATGTGTTTTCCTCTCACATGCCATCTCCTCAGTCCTAAGTAGCTGGCTTCCTTCTTCCATGTCCTCAATGGTTTGCCTCCTGGAGGAAAATCCTTGTCCCTCTTTGTGTGACGTTTGTCCCCTTGTTGTCCCCACCAGAGCCAGGACCCTTCCCTGTGCTCAGCCTGCTCTCAGGCAGAGTGCTGGCTTGGAGGGATGTCCCTGTCCACAATTAAGAATGGTAGCTAACTCTTCTCAAGCTCTCTCCATTCATCACTGAAGAGATGGAAGCCCGGGAGTGAAACCCAAGGGGTGATCATAGGGTTCATCCTGCCAGAGATAAGGAACTCAGCATCTTCTGGAAGACCTCTTCTTAAAGCTGTGGGGATATCCCAGAGGTAGATAACCAAACATGTAGATTCGCAGACCAGACTTATGGAGGAGCTTGGCAAGAGCTGGATGTGTGTAGGGAAGGAATGAAAGGCTCTGAGAGGGCTGGAGCTCTTGCTGGGGCACGCACGGCTTGGCTCTGCCCCTGGCAGTGCTACAGCCTCCAGCTCTGTGCTGCTCAGCACTTTGCTCCTATGTTTTGCTGCCACAAGCATGTATAAATCATCGCAGCCCTAACTTGTGCTCTTGTACCTTTGCCAAGGTAATTAGCACAGTGTACATTTTAAGAGAGTTATTCCTCTCCCTGGAGCAGCCTGACAGCACCTCGGCACGCACAGTGTTGTCTGCTTGCCTTCAAATGTTTTATCAGAGTGGCTTGATTTTCTTTTAAGGAAAGTGCTGAGGAAGGCAAGGAGCTAATGAAGGGCTGTCAGGCTTCTTGTACAGAGCCCATGGAGTCCCCTAGGGGAGAGTAGCACAGGGACAGCTCTGAGCACCTTTGGAGGAGCCATTCTCCTCCACCCTGGATGCTTCTGCACCATTTTAATCTTTTATCTATGTGGATAGCAGTTTGGGGGGCTTTTGTTTAAATATACCATTTCCAATGGCCCTTCTCATATGTCATTTCTAACATATTACAGGAATTTATGCATACTATAGGAATTGCTGCATCTGTCCCCATACACAAGGATATGCCATGCCCATCAAGTAGGCATGTGGTGGTACTTCAAATGTAATTGCTTGTCTGGCATGCGATCATCTTACTTGCTTCTGATAATGGCAGTCATCCAGTGGGAAACAAATGAGGACTGTCTCATCTGCTTTGAAAGATAAAGAGAGAGATGTCTAATTCAGTCGAACAACAGTGGATTCATTACAATGCAGCAAATTTCAGTAGAATTCTTTCAGGTCAACATGGATCTGACGCAGATCAAGATCTCACTCCCCATTTAAATGGTTTATCAAGCATACTGACACTTTGGAGCTAACAAAACATTGCTCTTTTCACCCTCAAGTGTTGAGTTGGGTCGAATAACCTCCAGGGCAGCTGGCTGGCTTTAGGTTATAAATAACTTGAGTGTTTCATTTCTTACAGTTTCCCCCCCACCCTTACTCTGATTTTGCTGCAGTGTAATGTTTCAGCTAGATTTTTTGGTCTGTTTATAACAGCTGACTCTCTCCAGTTAAATACTTTATTGAGGTAGATTGACTCAGGGTTTAAGAAAATTGTAGGAAAAAAGATAATTTCACTATCAGGGAAGAAAGTGAAAAAAAAATAATTTATACTATAAACTAGAGATAAGACAAGAAAGTGAGACATCTCTGTGCAGACAGAGATAGAAAGCTCTATGTAACTGTGAGCAGGATGGGTTTACTAAAACCTTGGACCAGCCTCTGAAGTAAATCTGAATCTGATGTTGCAAATCTGGTGTTAAAACTGAAGAAGGGATGTCCTTGGCGGCATGTCTGCTCAGAGAAAGACAGGCTATTGCATGCAGCATCACCTGGACGGGAGGAGTCTGAAATACAAGCTTTGTAGCTGCATTTCCTCAGTGCATTGCTGGAGGTGGGGTTCCCACACCCAGCATTTGCAGGGCTGGAGGAGCCATGCTTTGACAGAGTGAATGTCCTGTTCTCTGCAGCACAGGTAGGGTGCTTCTTGAATTCTGTAGATCAAATTACACAAATAACATTTGATGTCCTGCTTGTCTGGGGGCTTGGTTTTCTAATTATAAGTACTGAAGACCAGGACTGCTCTTAGCATTAGGCAAGGTAGGCAATTTGATGAGGCCAGCAAGGTTTCTTCCAGTAATGAGAAAAGGAGAGATTCTGATAGTGCAGCAGCAGGTTGATGTCCAGGCCATGCAGGCTCTGCTGCTTTTATATCCCTTTACCACATGTAGAGGAGAGAATGGAAGGACTCATAGCTGTATCATGCAATTATTCTGGCTACACACACAAAAGCATACAGAGGGAAGCCAGGACATCTGTATGAGTCAGTATAGCGTCAGTTGCACAAGATTTCCTTAAAGAATTCCAGTTTGTGCAGGACAATGCTGATCTTCAGAAATGTCTTTTATTTTTTAATATGTTCCTGAACAATACTCTCAAGGTAGTATTTGCTTGCTTGAAAACCTAATGGGGCAAGTCTTAAATTAGTTTCTCCTCCCTCTTCCTTTCTCACCTTCTTGGCAAAGGCAGGTCTAAGTGTCACTTGTCTCTTCTCTTCTCCATTAGGCTCTGTGGGTATCCTCCTTTCTATGATGAAAATGACTCCAAACTCTTCGAGCAGATCCTCAAGGCAGAGTATGAGTTCGACTCTCCATATTGGGATGACATCTCTGAGTCTGGTAAGAAGCTCATTGAATTACCACAACTAGGCATGCCCGCAGCAATACCTGTTGTAGATATCTTCCATTGTGTGTGAGAATGCACCCTCTGTTGTGTGTGGAGCTTCTTAAAACTGAAGGTCATTGGGAACGGGTATTTTTTTTAGCTAAGCAGTTACGGAAAGTTATTTTTGCAGGAGAGAAAATTAAGTACCGTTTCATCCAGACACGCACAAAACATTCAATGTGTCTGGGACAAAAAGTGAGGATAGAAGAAAACTGCCCCAAGAAGACAAAGTAGTTCAATATCTCTATAACATCCAAATAAAATGCAGATATTTTATGTGTCACTAATAATAGAAAAACTAGTTCAGCTCTGTTACTAAAACTGTACTGCTGGCCCAAAGTGAGAATGCAGTGCATACAGCAAAAAGAAACACCATAAGTCAATAGGCTCTAAATGAGGATGATAAGCAGATTTGCTAACTGGGACTGCTATCCATGTGATTGGTCCCAGATAGCTGCCCCTGTGCTCACCCGGTTCCTCACCCAGTGGGAAGCCATTTCACCCACTGCCTGGAGCTGCGGAGGCACGGCCAGCATCACACCCTCTGGGTGCCACTGATGGGCTATGCCCTCCAGCAGGTCACGCAAGCTCGGTTTCCTTGCTCTGTCCAACCTGGGGAAATGTCTGCCATTTCACACAGCAGGAGAAATAAAGTTTAGGAAAATATTACCATATGAAAATATCTCTAGAAATATGTGGTTCTGATTTCTTAGTAGCACTGGTTAAGTCAAGTAAGACATAAAAAGAAAATATTTTATTTTGAAGTTAATTATATATCCTGCAATCTCCTCATAAAACAACATTGCACGCTGCTAACATCTGTGGTCTAGATATCATTGTGTGGAATTGCTTAAAATATATGTGATGAGAGGTCTTTTTAAGCCCATAATAGTTTTCTGAGAAAATATGAAGGTCTGCTGACAGACCCCTTTGCTTTTCCAGGAAGAAAGTCCATCACCTAAAGAAGCACAAAGATTTTCCTGCCATATTTGGTTTTGCTGGGCCCCTTCAGCTGGTCTCTCCTGAAATTACTGGATGCACACCATGCTGCAATGTCCCCTACCATCAATTACAAACACACTACTTCATGCCCAAGAGAGTCTCTTTTCCTCCGTAACTTGTTTTTAAATATACCATGTGTCCTCACCACTGCCCACATGCATGGTTGCTTGGAATGAGCAATGAAAACTCTCCCCTTGCTGCAGTTCTGACCTTCTCCTGGTCTTTCTCTTTCAACTTACCAACATCTTCAATAGATATGACCATATTCAGACCACTCAGGTGATCAGAAGTGCTTGGCTGACCAGGGAACATGGACCTAGCAGTCTTGAATTCTGCTCTCTGAAAATTATTCACATTGCTTCTGAGAGTACCTGCCACACTAAATAGCTTGGATTGGTCCTGCGTCTTTTTGGTTACATCTGTATTAATAAATGACAAAAGAGCTAGGGCACTGGTGGCACTTGGTGGCCTGGTTCATATGTTAAATCTCCCTTTGCCTTCAGAGCAAGGCAGCTGCAAGCATCCTGCTTATAGGAAGCAGGCCATGCTAATTCCCAAAAGATGTCTGGGAAGGAGATACTTGATCTCAATGGCGGTTTTACCAGGGACGTCTCACAAAAGAAAATGGTGGCTTTCCATCAGCTGTGACATTATCATAGAATCATAGAACCTTTTGAGTTGGAAGAGACCTTTAAAGATTAACATTTTTAGAAATCAGTCTGCAAAGTACAACTCCCCTGCAATGAACAGGGATGCCTACAGCTAGATCAGGTGCACAGTGCTCCATCTAGCCTGACTGAAAGTTTCCAGGGATGGGGCACCCACCACTCCTCTGGGCAACCTGTGATGGTGCCTCACCACTCTTATCATAAAATTTTTTTTCCTTATATCCAATCTAAATCTCCTTTTTTTTAGTTTGAAACCATTTCCCCTTGTCTTATCACTGCAGACCCTGACACTGTTTTGTGGGCTAGCTCAGACATAGTCTTCGCATAACCTGAGCAACATGTTCCATACCTATGAGGAGTTCTCTCAATAATTTGCTGTTGGGTATGCCTGGGAAACATAAGTAGTGGTCTGACCATCCTGAAGAACTGAGCGTCAAACCTATTGCTTTAAATTATTCTTTTTGTTTTGTTTTTATAGCTAAAGACTTCATTCGGAATTTGATGGAGAAGGACCCTAATAAAAGATACACCTGTGAGCAAGCAGCACGGCATCCTTGGTAAGCAACAGTCACCACTATGTGAAACTCTCTGGACAGAAAGCATCATTTAAGGTTCATGAGCGGAAACATGTTTTATGCCATGTGGTTTACTAGTCTCCACTAAATAATTCCATGCTCATGTCCTTATAACCCCTGCCTTTATCTTCCAGATTTTCCTGGAAAAACATGATGGATCTTAATCTCTTACAGCAACCTACTGAGCATCTGTGTAAGGATTCAGTGAAATAACGCATTATGTTGACTGGAGTGCAGCAGTGGGATGCACTGAGATTACCTCACCCAGGAAACACATTTAGGGGCAAAAAAGATCAAATTCTACAGGTGTACAGAAAAACGGGTATCAACCTGCTCTTAAGGTCCTTGACAAGGTAATATCAGAGCACTTAAGAGCACCTCAGGTAGTAGGAGATCCTCTTCTGTGCTTCACAGATGATAGCCCACATCTTCACTTCATGCTTACAGTAAGGGCCTGGTTTTGCATGCTGTTTGCCCTCTCCTGTTGAATGGGAGAGACAGGAAACCATAAAGTGGGATAAGCTGAAACTGCATTGGCTCCATCAATTGGCACTGCAGCTTCTCTGCAGTGACTGCAGAAAAGAACCTAGTCTGGCTGTGCTTGTGATTTCATCCTCCACTGAGTGCTTTACATGAGGTGATGCCTTTGCACATGGGTGACTTGACCAACGTTACTTAAGGATTATATGGCTGAAACACGAATGGCTCATGTCCTTTGACCAACTCTGACTGGCTTAGCATCAGCCTACACTACCAGCTGCACCCAAAACTAGGCTTTTAGACACAAGTCTTCTATGTCAAGGTTCATTTTATATCAGGCAAGATATTATCTTTGATTGTTACAACAGCTGCAACAGAAAGGAGTCAATGACAGGATATTTCACCCTAGGTGCACATTAGACTGTGCTTTTTTGCCATCACGTTAACCACGAACACTGTTTCCTTTTGCAGTTTCTGGAGTGCTGGCTGGATAAGAGCTTAAGGTTGTGCATTTCTCAGGGAACAGAATTTTGTCCTGAGTGTCCTTAGCCCCTCAGAAAAGCTACTGAGCCAGTGTCACAGCTCGCTCAATAGCTTGATGGATCTTAAAACCATCCCGGTGATGCAATCTGAGCCCAGTGATCAGCCGCAAGTAGGGGAGCTAAGGGTATAAAGCATGCTAGCAAAAGCACAGGCAGAGATGTTATTGGTGTTTTTCAGGGTAGTTTCAGCCTCAGGTGTTCATGCTCCACTCTGACACCCACTGGTTTGTGTTACCTCACTGCTGCTCCCGCTCCTGGGACAACATGGACAGTCAATCTTTATAAAGGTTTTTACAAAGGGAAAAATACCATTCTGGCTTACTTACTGATGTTTTTGTTTTTGTTTTTGTTTTTACCAATACACTGATGAATTATCCTTATCATTACTTAAGAATTTGGCAGTCATGAAGCAGTAGTAAGTTACAACTGTAAAAGTAGGCACTGATTTCGTCATGGTGGGAGTGATGTACTGGCGGTTAGTCACTGTGATATCAAATTAGGCTGAAGTTAAGACTGAGGATCAGTATTTACAATTAAACAGTTGTAGGAGAGGTTTGGGGTGTGAGGAAGGAAATTTAAATTGTCAAAAAAAGCAAGGTTCTTCTTTTTCATCTTCTATGTGACAATGAAAATCTTTTTACAGATGGTTATTAGCTGGGTCGGTGTCTGGCATCAGTGTGAATGGGAGATGGGGAGAAGTCAAGATATGGGTCTACCCTTCTTCCAGTGTCCCATCAATAATTGTGTTTCCCATCAATAAGTGCTGTTTGTGTGACAGAAAAGAAATTTAGCAAGTGAAATCCAGCCTCAATGAGATAAAAAAGTATGTATTTCTAAATGATACTAACCTGAACCTCAGGAAATTAAACAAGTTACAAAAGCCAGTATTAGAAATACAGAATAAACAATGGGAATGCAACTCCCAGCAGAGAATGAGGTGACTATTTGTATAACTGAGAGGCAGATTTTCCAAAGCCTTACATCCAAGATACACAAAGCGCAAGCATCCAGCTCTTGGCCCTGCTCTTCATCTGTGTTGGTTGCTGGAGTGCAACAAAGAAACGTGGCACTTGTAACACACACAGCTTCTGGGCCCTCCTAAAGGAACAAAATGATTCAAAATGATTAAAAGTATTTTCATTTTTCTTTTTTCTTTTTTTTTTTTTTTTGCATGTCATGGCCAGCAGCCTATGGAAACTCACGGACCGCTCCATTATGTTTGGTGTTTTCTACAGAATCCAATCTTCCTTCGAAAAACCAACCCCAGAAAGGGATTTCTTCCATCTCTGTGGCAGGGGTCTTTTTTCTGCCAGTCTGACTTTGCCAGGCAGTGGTTCTTTTGCAGGGCTGCCTCCCCTGCATCAGCCTTTGAGATACAAATGGAGTGGAGTGCAGTGGAGAAACTTGAAGTATTCACCATGTTATTCCCACCCCATCCCAAATCCAACTCTGCCCCATGTGATCTGCAGACCATGGCACATGGCAATGGCAGTTCATGCCAGTGGATTAAGGAGCAGGAGGGTTTTGCAGTGAAAGCAATGCACGAAGATATCCAGAGATGGCTTCAGGTCTGTCTCTCTCCTCCACATTGTGTTCTTGAGCAGATGGCTCAATGTGTTATTTCCCCTTGCTCTGAAAACCTTCCTGTGACATAAATGTTGCAGTTATGGCCCTCTCTGGAGAGAGGTGCAGTGATTTGTGGAGGGTTTGGATCCTGCAGTGGTAAACACTACTCAGCTGTGGTTTTGGATAGTCAAGGCCACTCACCCGCATGTTATCTGTTATTTCAGAGCTAGTGCTAGGATCTCCTTTTGCCAAGCCATTGCTCAAGAAGCACTTTCCACACAGATTGCTTATGCCAGGAAATTATGAGTTTTTTCTGTTCCTTTTCTAATTCTAGCCATGATATCTGTTGCAATGGCATCCTCGCCTCCCCTTTGAAGGAGGAGAAGGTCTTTTCAGTGGAGGAGGAGGAGTAAAGCTCAGTGCTTCTTCTCAATGGTCAACTGTGTCCATCCTTTTTTTTTTTGTCACAGTAGTTGGAGATAAGGGTGCAAGTATTCAGCCAACAGACTACCATGACTATTACGATAAGGATATCCCATCCCACCTTCTCACGTGAGCATGTATTTTTCAGCATTTGTCCCTGTTGCAACCTTACCTTCCACAGTGTCTGCATAGTATTGTCTTCTATGTGTGATAAAAGCTAGTACAAGTACATAAGTCTCCTGGCTTGGCTGGAGAAGATGATGGAGCAGAGCACTGCAAACAGTGAAGTAGCTCTGTGTAACGACATTTTCCATCTTTTTCTTTTCTTTCTCCTGTGAAATCTTTTCCTGCAGTGATAGATCTTTATGATCACCCAGAAGTTAGGAAGAAATCTCTCAAATCATGAATACTTACTTAACACATACATTATAATCTAATAGTGATAAAAATATATACCTATGTATGAGATGGCTGCCTGTTTGGGTGATTTTGTTGTTTCAATATGTAATATTTATGAAGAACAAATTGTTTCCAAAATATTCCACTAGTTTTAATGACTATGTTTTAATTAAAAACTTTCAAACGAGTAAATTGCAAGAACCGTATCTCTCAAAATATAACATTTGTGCCTTTAAGGTTAGTAATCTCTTGGAATTTTGGGAAACTGCTCAAGAATAGCCAGCTATTCACATGACTAAATGTTTGTACAGGATCAGACCCTAAAAAAAGTAAATGCTTCTTCCCAATGGCCCATTTTTTGTGCTGTATCTGCTCCCCACATGCCTGCGTTTACGTGATATTTTGCTATTTATAAGCAAATGGCCTTGGCAGGAGGACGGTATGTTAAACTTGGAACTGGCAGAAAAGGAGGCTAATAATTGCAGTGAAGTATGGTAGCAGAAGCAGTACAATATGTAAGACTTGTTGGTATAATGATTACACCCTAACCTACACAATCTGTGCATTTATACAGATTTCTCCAATTTAATGTACAGGTGACTTATGCTTTCCACTGGAAAAATGATTTGTTTTATAGAGTATCTTTCACTGAACTTTTTACTGTTTATGACGTGTTGCAAAGGTGCAATGTTCTGCTTCGTTATTCCATTGTGACTTTTCAAAATGGACGTGGAAAACAAAGGTAACAAAAGAGCAGGGTAATTTTGCTGCAGCTTGATACGTCTTAATGTTTCCCGAGCTCATATTAATGACAGCAATTAAATTTATTAAATATATTGCCATGTCAGAACCCACATCCTGTTCAAGGCAGCAGCTCAGGCTGCAGTAATTAAGGGTGAGAAGCAGAAACCCAAGAACCTGGTTTTTTTCGGCTGTAGGACCACACTGCACTCCTCATTGGGTTGAGCTGGGTCCTGCAGCCCCACGGCTGGCCCCAAATTCAGTCTCCAGCCTGGGCGCAGAGGGAAAGAAAAGAGTCCTCAGTTGGAGAGGAGATGGTCTAACAGTTAAGAAGCTGATGTAGGAGCTGGAAGATGTGCCATAAATTTATTTGCTTTGTCATGCATTTCCCAAGTGACCTTAAATGGGATTTAGAGCTGTGTGCTGAAGCTGGTTCTGGCATCATAGGTGACTTGGAACATCTACATGGAAGGGTGATGTATGTATCCCCTCCCTGTATTAACTGCATAAGAGAGAAGAAGGTTGTGGCACCTAAATTGTTGTGATGCCTGCATTAACAGATACAAGGGTGGCCTTCACCTTTCCCCACTGCCCATGGAGAGAGGGGGTGGGACATGCTGACATCCATCCCCACCTACACTGAAGATTGTACAGCTTTGGCAAGGACTGAGCCTCTGCAAATTATGACCACGACCCTGAGTGTTTATTATGTGCCAGAGAGCACGAGCCAGATAATAATTTCCACCCAAGCAAAGGACACAGTTTACAAAGAGCTCAGTTCTCTGACAATGCTGTTTGAAGTGAAAAGGGCTCCCTGAAGAGAACTGCTGATGTTTACAACATTAAATCAAACTCTTATCGAGTTCGTCCCTGCACTCTATTTATTTTGGAACATCACTGACATTGTATGTGGTATGTGGTTTATACACATGCATGTGTGTATATATGTGTGTGTATGTACTGAAGAGTTATGATCCTTCAGTATTATCCACTACAGCTAACTCTGCATTTCCTGTCATCATACTCAAGAGCATTTCCAAGCACTGCTTGGCCAGCACAGCATTTGAGTTGGCTGCCTTCAGTGAGTAGGAAGGTTCAGAAAATAATGCTAGATGAAAGACTCTGCCTGCCATCGTGAGCAGGGGGGACATGGCGTGCAAGACAGATGTGCTTGCAGTATGATAACAAAGAACCATCCAAAAGGAAACTTACTGGTTTTGTCATTGTTGGAGGCTCCTTTCAAAGCTTAAAAGTGCTATGGCTAGATAAATTGCTGTCATAGCTTTGAAACTGGATAGAGAGCTAAAATAAATTGGATACAAGGAAATAATATCTGATCATTAGATTAGATTCCTTTTATGTGCAGGGCCAGATTTTCAGTGGTTATTCATAAGCACTGTCCATGTTAGCTTCAGTGGAAGTAGTTGTGATGGAGATTAGTCTGATTGTGGTCATTGGTGTCCAATTCTTTGTGTTGAGACACTCATAGATTTACAACTTGGATATAAGAACAGCTTCAACACAAAGCTCCCAAAGAGCAGACAGGATGTAGCTGCAGAACAGGAGCCCCAAGAGAAAAATCAAGTCTCTGTTGGAGTGGTGACTCCTTGCTCAGTGCTGGGTGATGTTCAGCTTGGTAACAGATCATGCATTGTTCAGCTTTGTTTAGTTTTCTTCTTATGTGTGTGTGGTAAGTAGAAGTAATGTTTTTTACTGAGTCAACAGGTATAGTTGGTAAAGACAAATTTCAGTGGTGTGTTAACTTCAAAGTTAACTGCAAATTTGAGTTAAAAAACCATCAGTTTGAGCATCTCTGAAAGAGAGCGTGGCTCCTTTTCAGGGAAAGTGGAGGTGATTGCTATAGAAGGACATGCTGTGATGAAGGAAGAAGAAAAGATATTAAAGTCTTTTTGTCCTGAACGGAAAAATAACATGGTTTATAGCCTCTGGAAAAGGAAAATTAGGGAAAGGTGGAAGAGAGATTATATCATTCCCTAAAAACAATCTCCTTATTAGATTTCATGCATTATCTTAGCATGGGAACTAAGGCTCATGATTAAACAGCTTCAGTATAGATTGATGATGCTCGCAATATCCACCTCAGGGTGAGTTTGAGTGTCCAAAATCATGTTGATTGTGTAAAAGACAGGACTTCTACCTGCTAACCCCCACCTCCCTTGCCTGCATACTTAAACCACTACAACTCCAGCAAACCAGCACCAGAGGAAGAATGTTAATATTTCTTTTAGTTTCCTATATGTAAATCTATACTACAAACACTGTAACACTCTGAGCATTTTATAAAAGTTTGAAGATTCTCCAAGTGCAAAATGCAGTATAAATGCACAGTCCTCATGTTACAGAATTGCACTATTAACAGAATAATTCTTTGGAGACTTCGTGGAGAACAATCCCACAGCCAGCTCTGGCATCTGGATCTGTGTTTTGGGCCACAGCATTCAACATTCCAGCACGTGTTTGAATGTCTCCTGCTGTGCTAAATTAGCCCCAGGACTGCTGTTTAAAAAAGCAGAATATAAAAAGTGCTAATGCTGCTGAAGAGACCTTAGATGTAGAACGATCCCCACTGGTACAGAACTTGGGAGCTTCACAGGGTGTCTGTCCATCCCCTTGTGAAGAAAAAAAGTGTTATTCTTATTTGGGAAACATCCAGACACTAAGGCTGTTTTTCCAGGATTACCAGAACTGCATAGTCAACACAGAGTTCGTGGTAGCAGAAGACGGTTTGTGAACTACTGGGACCATCAGCTTCTTACTGAAATTACCATGTTTTTCAGAAAATGATCCATAAACTCAAAAAAAAAAAGTAGCCTGTATTTGAGCTACTTGCCTGATGAAAACTTTCATATAGCAAAAATGCATTTGCAAGTCCTTCTGGAGACTGATAAGTCAGTCTGGGATAGCTAGCAAGGGTATCATCCCCTAGGAACTTGTTCTGCCCATGTTTTCAAAATAAAATTTGGCAAGTGGGAAACACGATCTGTGCTTATACAGCTTGTTAACAAGCTCGTTCATAAAGAAGAATGCTTCATTAGCCTGGGAGGAAAAAAAATGTTCTTTGCAAATGTAAGTAATCTCTTTGCAGCTCGGTCTTTTTGATCAGTTACTGAACAGACACTTTGGCTTGCAGTTGTTCACACATGAAGTGTTTGGCTAAGTTATTTAGTTTCCTTCTGCAAATCTGTGCTGTGACAGTCCCCGCTCCCACCTATTGCATGTTGAGGGCATGTGCCTTCAACGAGGAGGTATTCTTGGATGCAGCAGAGTGTTTCTGACACTTTGGAGTGACTCTGACTATAAATTTGCTCTCCCACCGCGAAACATTTCTGTGGAGCATCTGCAACAAAAGGCTTAGGTGTCCCAGATGCTGCCTCAAAGTGCTTATAGCAGACTGGACCTGATGGGAAATGCAGACCAACGACCTCTCTACCAGTGAGAGAAGTGATCAGAAGGAGCCCTGTTCAGAGGAAGATCTGAAGGTCTTCCTGTTCCCAAAACCTCTTCTTTTCCGCTAACAGGACAGGGCCCAGGAGAGGGTGTCAGGTACCATTTGAGAGCCATGTTTTGTTTGTGGTACCAATTCTTCTGTCTACTTTAGATGGCAGTGATGTGGCAGTGATAATCAACAAAGTGCTCTTCCCAGATAGAGGTGGGCAATGGGAACCCTGCTCATCCTGGCCACACTTCTGCTGGCTCCTGTACTCTTGAATAACTCAATATAGATTAGGTCAGTTGCAACAGGCTGGCATTGTTATCTTTCCTTTTTTGGGCGATAAAGTTTTAGTCTCTCATTTTCCTTCCAGAAGTGGTCTCTCTCATCTTTCACATCTTGGGTACACATCACCAGCAGGAAAGAGGGAGCAGTTTGGAGGAGACTGGTCCTAGAGAACACTAATTACATGTGCCATTGACATGAAAGTAGAAATTGCTGCATGTCCTTTGAAGAACAGAGTTACAGTTCAAAACAATCTGGGCAAAATGAAAGAAATGTCTTCAACTCATGGGATGCATAAATGGAAACAGCAGGCTGGAGTATGTAAGCAAAGCAGTGCTGCCATTCTGCTGCCTTAGTTGGAAAACAGCGAACAGTTTGGGTACCTCCCTCGACAGAAGATGTGGACTTGTTGGAGAAAGTCCAGAGAAGCTCACTAGATCAGAGGATTAGAAAATATGAGTTATGAGGAAACAGTGAAGGAATCAGTTTGTTTAGTCTAGAGAAGAGAAGATGGAGAGAAGGCATGATATCAGTCTTCAAATATGTGAAGGGATGCTTCAAAGACAAAGGGAATAAACTAGTTTCCATGTCTTATGAGAGACAGTGGGGCACTGGAATAGATTGTCTGAGGAGCCTGCATCATTTGGAGTTATTTAAGGATTGGTTAGCTAAATACCTGTCCAAATTACTTCGACATAGCTGGGATAGGGAATGGGCTAGATGACCATGATCATGTCCCCCAGATTCTTCGATTCCGTTATTGGAGGTCACCAGACTGGAAGGCTCTGAGTCCCATTTCTTTTGATTTCTTATCATTTTTTATTACTAATGGACACAACGCTTCTACACTAGGGCTAAAAAATTGATTTCTGAAAATGTCACACACAATATAGAAGGGAGTCTTTGCTTCCTGGCTTTACCTACGTCAGGTAGCTTTAATTACGCTAGCACATGACCCAACGTTAGTTCATGAATGTGCCTATTTTTCCAAAAGATCTCATGCCTTGGTGAGATAAACAAATCAACAAAATCCTCTTGAAATAGCTATGTTTAGCAGAGATTGGGATGCGACTATCTATTCATGAAACTGCACAATATCAATGAAGTTTCTCAGTCAACTGTTGTTCGGCTTAAGCTATTCATGCAGGCAGTGCTAATATAGCAAGAGTCCATGTATCTGCTTTACTGTAAATCTACATTAATCATGACAAATGGCTATGTACATTGCAGTGTGGCAGGAAAATCTCCAGTGCAAACAAAAATCAGACAGGTTGGAGTGGCTCTGGAAGCGACTGCATGGTTGAGGCTAAAAGTAGTCTCAGCCTGTTGATGTTAAATCTTTAGATGTAAAGGAAAAAAAAAGGTACAGTGTTTTCATCCAGGGCTGTAATTGTGATAGAAAGCAGTCGCAGACCAACAAAAGAAGGTTGTACCTCTTTGTAGCTGCCAGACCTGCAAGCCTTATCTGTGCTTGCTTTTGTTGCTCTGTATTTTCCACCACTGCTGCCAGCAGAGACAGAGGTGGGAAGTTTCAGGCCTCATGTTAATGAAACCAGCATCTCTGCAGGAGCACTCACACCTTGGACCAGACTTATCTGTTGAGAAGGAATATTCAAGGAGAGCAAAAGACGCCTCAAAACCTGTCTTATCTGCCTGTTTCAGGATTGCAGGTGATACGGCACTCAACAAGAACATCCACGAGTCTGTCAGCGCTCAGATCCGGAAGAACTTTGCAAAAAGCAAATGGAGAGTAAGTGACCCATCTTCAGGGATGACACTTAGACATGTTAACTCTTTTAACGCAGCAGCTGCACAGCCCTTTCATCATGTTAATGCTCAAATATTAAGCTGCTTTTGTGGTCCAACCTTTTGGACACCATAGTTTGTCCCATCTTAGGTAACATGGCTTCACTAGGCTGTTTGTAAAGGGTGCTGTGCCATGTGTATGAACATCGGGAGTATGACAGATGGGATGAGGTCTAAAGCACCAGCTCTGATTATATGTTATAAGATTATAGGGACAGCCTTGGGGAGAGGACATGAAGCGACTGGGACACCAGTGAGCTTAGTAAGGAAGGATATGTCCAGCACGACCTCCCTTGTGTGCTGCCACATCCCAGCTGAGTGCTAGAACGAGTGAGGATAGGGAGCAGGACTTCTAGCTTAGAAAACAAAAATTTGGAGAAGCTGGGATAACGATGGACTCATCTTGGTTGAGTAACCAAGACAAGGGCAGAAATAGCCCTTCCACCTCCAAATTTTTATTTTTCTTTCCTTTTTTTTTTTTCTTTCCCCAGCAAGCATTCAATGCCACAGCGGTCGTGCGACACATGCGGCGGTTACACCTCGGCAGCAGCCTGGACAACACAAGTGCCAGCGTCTCGGGCACACTCAGCCTCGCTACACCGCTGCCCGATGCAACCACCCGGAAAGATTGTGAGTAGTGGGAGCAGATCTGTGGGAAATGCATCTTCTCTCTGCCCCCCAGGCTGCAGTCCTTGCTCCAGCAGGTGTTTAAAATAAGGACTGAAAATGGACTGAGGCTGTCATGTTTAGCTGGCCAAAACGTAATGATTCTATTGGAAAAATTGACACACTGAAAACTTGAGCTTTCATCTCAGTGTGGTTTTTGGGACAGCAACGTTCTTATGGAGAATAAGAACTTTCAGGTGGGAAAAAGATCGAGACACTACTCAGCAAATAGCTGCACATTTGGCTGAAAGCTGGCAGAGTTTAGTCAAACTGTTTATGTTTAATTTCCAATTTTGAGATAAAACCTTTTTTTTTTTTTTTCTGTAAAAATCAGCTTGCTTTTCATTTTCCATGAGGGAGACTGATCCTTCCAGTCCAACCCAACTTGAGCCATTTGAAGCTCCTGTACAAGGAGGTTCAATTGTCTGAGAAGGGCTCAGGCTCTGCGTGCTGCCACAAGACCTGGCCCCTGCCCTGTTTGTTCTAGGCAGCAGTGCAGATACTCAGGCTGCACAAAGGAGTCAGATGTTTGGGATAGGTGTTTTTTCTGAATGCCAGGAGAGAAGACATGGCAGGGGAGGGAGCTCTTGGAAGGCAGAAATGTTTCCTTTGCAGTGAAGCCTATTTAATCTCTGACTTCAGGGCATTCATTCCCTTCTGTCCATCTATATTTTTATTTTTGCCAGTGCCAAGCCCTACAGCTGCTGCCAAAAGAAAGCATCCCTGTGCTCTTGGTGCATCTCTGGCATCTGCAAAGGAGTGATGCAGCACTGACCAGTAGCAAAGCACTTCAAGCATGTGCTGGCAATGCAAAAATACTGAAAGCTCTTAGAGTGGAGAAACACATCTTAATTTTGGTTCCTTCCACAGTACAGACCCCAGTTAGGTCTATAGCATCTGCTGGCATAACTGGTGAGTGAGTAATATCTATCCATCCAGTTAATGGATGACCAGTATCAAAAGGTGATAATTAATGGCTCTGTGTAGTCTGAATAGTAATGGAAGAACATCTGTCCATCACATAGGAGGGAAGAGATCAAAGTCTGTTTAATGGCTACAGCATCCCAAAGGTCCCCAGGCAGAATCCAGCCATAATTTTCAGTGGATAAGTCAGCCAGTGTATGAAGAATAAAACCAGATGTACTGATTGGTAAATTTTTTTCATGTCAGATATACAGGGCAGAGAAATATTCCTTTCCAGGTGTCCCAGGTTAAGTTCAACAGAAAAGATTGCCAGAAAATACTAAAAAGCTTTCCTTTCTCAAAGAAATTTACGAAGAAGAAGAGTTAGGAGATGCTGGAGGAGAGTCAGGAGCAAATGCAAGGAGTGACATTAAGAGGCAGCTGATATATTCGATACAGTCCATCAAATGCCTCCTGCTGGGAAGAAGCAAACCTTGGAGGTCTCTGTTCTGTCTCTTTCTTCCTCGGTGGTTTTCTCTGGGGACAGATTTCTTGCACAGAAAAGATCCCATGCAGCAAGTTACATGAAATGTCTGTGACACCATTATAAAATACAATCCTGCCTAATGCTATTAGTAGCATGTTTAATGAGCTCTCCGGACAGTTTCAACTGCAGCGATTTCACATCACTGAAGACAATTAAATACAGCCCTAGCCTGAGAGAAGATTATGTCAGGCTGCATCCTAATTCTTTTGCTGTGTTAGGTCAGAGCAAGAAGATACATGAGGATGGGTTATACTACCTGACTAGGCGAATCAGTCGGGATCTCTGCAGAGCACTGGTCTGATTTTCAGTCTTCTGTGCCTGATTTATTTTATTTAGACATGATTGGGCTGCCTAGATTAATTATGGAGCCTAGATCTCTGTCCAGTGTCAGTACTGCTGGGAAATGGGATGCGGATGAGTGTAGGTTCAGCATAGTTATCTCTGAGGCTGAAACATCACCTTCAGGCATAGGAAAGCAGGCAAAAGTCATAACAAGTATCAAAAAGACCCAAGGGGCCATATCAGACTCTAGAGTGAGATATATTAATATCGTTTTCATCCATCCTTTACTTACCAGGCTGGAAAAATGAATTGTATTTCTCATCACATCAAGCCTGCATCTTTTCAGAGCTAGGTGCCACTTGGTGCTGCTGGGGTCCCATTCAGCTCCAGCTGGCACGGAGCTCCAAGGCCACTGGCAGGGGGGCAGATCACAAGTGGAATGCTCTGTTGAGGATGGATTTTATTGCTTGTCATGAATGCTTTCCATTGGAACAGCCTAGTTTGTGCTGGAATAGCAAAATCTAGAATCAGTCGTTCAACACTCAGCCCACTTTGTGTTCTTCAGGTGTTATGCTTAGGAGGGCTGTGTTTTTTAGAGCCATGCTGGAGGGTTCACTGGAAGTGGACACACTCTATAAACTTTTCCATTTAGCTGAAATCCCAGTCTTTTCATTAAAAAAAAAAAAAAAAGTCTGTAAGAAGTCTTTAATTAGTTCAAAGGCAGCTGCTGAGTAAAAATTGTGCCCAGACACTTCAACTATATCAATTTATGTCTCTTAACTGGAAGTCCTGGAGACATACCGGCAAGGCCTGGAGTGACATAAGGTGTTGCTAGAATGATGTCCAAGTCACACAAATTTATGTTTCCTCTAAATTTAAAGGAACTCACCAATGAGTTTGTCCCACTGTACTTTTATATAAGTAGCTTTGCAGGATGCCTGGGGAAATGTTTTTAGCCCAGGTGCACAGTCTGTTCATTTAGCTGGATGTCCTTGATGAGAAACTTAATCATCTTTGAAGAAAATTACTGTGAGCAAATACAGTGCTGGAGGGATTTTCAAATCCCGCAACTCTTTGTCTTCAGCCCCAGAAATGTGGGTTTGGTCTGGCTGAACACATAGCAAAGCCGGACGTTTATTCATTGTGGCATGTGTGTGCAACTGCCGGTGGCTGTGGGCCAGGAGGGCAGAAGATCCCCGTGGACATTCCCAGCCAACCCATCGCTGCAGGAAGAGCACCGTCTCCAGCTGTGGTCCCCTCCTCTCTGGAGCATGCTGCGGAAACAACACCTGCTCAAAAAGCAACTTTGCCCGTATTCTCCCCTCCAAAATTGACATTTCTAACTGTGTTTCTGGCTTTCATTTTAGGTATGTCTCCATCCACTCTCTGTAGTTTTGTTTCATCTGCTTCTTCAGGCGTTTCGGCGGTAGGAGGGGACCGGAGACCCAGACCCACCACAGTGACCACAGTGCACACAGGGAGCAAGTGAGAGCCTGGGTGGCCAGGAGCAGGCAGGCACAGGGCTGTGGATTCCTCCAAGCCACCCCTCGCCCTGGCCTGCATACTCGACGAAGGACTAGAAGAAAGAAGATTTTTTTATGGCCATATTTTATACTGCAATTCTGAAATATTTCATTTATCACAAACTGCAATGACTCCAGGGGGAACGGATCTAACAGTCTCTGGTGCTGTACATATATATACATATATATAAATATATATATATATATGTGAGTCTAGCAATGTTCTAACTAATGAACACTCATTCTTTTCCCCAGTGATATTCTCTTTTCTCAGTGTAGGTAACAGTATATGTTGTTGGGTTTTTGTTTTTGTTGTTTTTCCATTAACTACAAACATCTCAACTGGATTATTTAAATAGAGAAACTTTTCTGAGCATTATATATATGTTTTCTTTTAAGAAGTACTTCCAGTCATGTCCCTCCTCACAGTTTGCGGAGGAATATGCTGTTTCTGTAGGTAGGAGTTGGCGTTAACTTTGCAGCACAGGAGGATTGCAATGGCATGCCATTCCTTACTCCTCAGACTGGACTGCAAGTCTGTCTGGCTTCAGCAGACCTGCTGCTCAGAGTAAGAAACTGCTGCTTTCCCTCCCCTCCTCCTCCTTGAAAGCCATGGGCAGAGTTCGGTTGCCACCAGCCCAATTCCTGCAGAGCTGTGAGCCTGCAGTACCCTTGTTTGAGAGGAGTGGTTGGCACACAGTGCCTTTGAGGAGCAGACCAGAGCTGAGCAAACAAAACAGAGTATCATCCTCCAGCAATTTCTCCCCTTGATAACCTCTTCCACTGCGCATTCTGGGCAGAGCAAAAGAAAAGGAAGACATGGGGCTGATAGTAGTAGTGTCCTCTGCCACCAACTCACTGTGCCGCCCTGGTGGAGGACATTTAATTCCCAGCCTCCCAGCCCAGCTTTGTATTGGGAGCACACCCCGCCCCTGGTCGTTGCACCACAGCTGCAGAACACTCACAGCTTCATGGAGCTTTGCCCGCTGCTGCTGATGCTCAGCACCTGCCAGGGTCACCAGCCAAAAATGAGGATCAGGAACCAGATAAAAAATGTTTGGGCTTTAATTTCTACATGTCTCGGTTTCTACCCCTTGAAGAGGAGTGATTCTTGCACCCCTCTATAGAGCTCATATACAAAAGTTTACTCAATTTCAATTATTTTTAATTACTAAATGCATGCATTTGCAGGCTACAAATCCTGGTGCATCATCTAGGAACAGCCACCATTAATGTTGTGTATACATGCATTAGCACACCTTGAAATAGTGAGAAGAGCAAATCTGCCATCATTTACCCCACTGCTTCACGTGACCCCAAACAGGTCCATCCTCTACCAGAGGCACAAGCCTTGTGCTCATTCCCATGTTCACATTTATCCTGCACAAAAATTGTGAAAGCCAGTCACAGACTGAGTGTATCAGGCAATAGTGACTATACTGTGAAAAGCCATAACATACTTATTTGTCATTGAGACTTCAAAATCTTGATTCAGCTTCACTTGGTTTGCTTTGACCAGCAGAGCTGGGATTTCATCCGTCATATTTTGTGTTCTATATGCTGGAAAAGCAGGTGGCAGTGAGCACTAAACCTGTTTGAAGAGGCCACTCTTTTGGTGGCACTTGGTAGGGCTCCAGTTTCCTTTCTATTAAGCTGTTCTACATTTTCAGAGGACTGTAGCATATTTGAGTGAGTCTCCATGCTTGGGACAGCTATTAATGCCTTCAGGAATTAGCAAAGCCCTTTGGGTTGCATGTGATCATTCATGGGCACACTTGCTCTGCTGGTTGCTGTAGCAAAATCAGAAAGACACAGTGTCCTTGTTTTAGGAAAGCTGCCACATATTGGTAGCAAAACTCCGTATAATTTCCCTTCTGAGGACTTCTGACCGAGATTTGGGCAGACCAAATGGCAGAGGGTGTCCCTGCTGCAAGTCATGCCCAGACCATTGTCACCAGGTACTCCTGCTCCTCTGACAAAGGGTCTTCCTGCAGTGGTAGCTGAAAACTGGTAAAATAGAATTTACACTCTTGCCAAGGCTGCTTTATTTTGCCAGCCTGAGTAAGTAAGCCTTAGTTTAGGAGAGACATCTATCACACAAATTTGAGTTATTTTGAATTACACAATTCAAAAACACAATTACATAAACTCAACTCTGTTTCAGTTGTGTGCATGTACGTGGGCAGTCTCCAGATTAGGAGTCAGTGGAGTTCCCTGCATTTACACTTGTGCAACCAAAAGCAGGATTTGTTAAAGAGTATTTTTCTCTTTGTCCAATTGTGGTTGGATAAAGATGGTTGGGGCTCAGTGCTTCCTCTTCACGTTCTCTTCTGAAACTTGAGGTTTGAGCTTAATGTAGTTGCTGAAGCCATCATGCAAAATACAGCATCCAAATGCACCTTGCAGGAAAGAAAAAAAAAAAAAAAGGAAAGAAAAAGAAAAGAGAGAAGCAAATGGATTTCCATCTGAAAACCAATGATCAGTTATGGGAGCAAAAGTACACCAGCTGGCCCTCCATGCTCAAGCTTTCTTTGTTTTTTACTGCAGGAGCATTTCTTCCTTCCAAATGTGCAGTTGAGTTTTTTATCTAATGTTCTGGAGTAGTTATGTAATTTATCATCATTCTCATACACTTGTTAACAACCACTGGGATCTTAGCATGAGCACTTAGAAGCAAAATTGTTTCTTTATTATACAATTTTGGGTGGTGGGAAGCTCTTCTTTTGCATCAATAAAACACAGCGGGAGACCTGACCAGGTTTGCCAAATGCACAGAGATATCTCAAAACTGAGTCCCAAAGTATCGCTTGGTTAAAATTTCTCAGTTTAAACCTGACCAAATCTGTTTACCAGGATGACTTAGCAGCACCCAGACGAGAAGTGTTGGGGCTGGAGCTGTGTGTCCTTCAGCAGCACAGACTGGCACAGCAAACACTCCACTATCACTCCAGTAAATAGTGTGTGCACACGTGGAAGGGGCTGATAGCCCAAAAGTAAGAGATACTAAACAAATCCAGACCTCGCCACACAGAGCAGGTAGAAAAATCCTTCTGAGCTCTTTCCCAATGGGCTGTCCTACTAAACATGGTGTGATTTACTCCTTGCATGAGGACTTCAGCCTGGACTGGCCTGTCTGTTACTCTTCTGCTTTACTTGACTGGCACCAATGCGTTTTTCACTTGTAACTTGTTTTCCTCAGCTCCTTCCCCTTCTTTTTCTTTGCTTGCAGCTTTGATTGTTGATTTTTACCTCCAGAGTCACAGAGGCCATCTTTGATGCCAACAACAGTGCTCTTGCTGGGAAAAAAAAATACCTAAAAATACAGAAAACCCTCCAGCTGGCCCTTAGCCTGCAGAAGAAGTGTGAGGACAGGCTGCCTGTGAACTCTGCGAGATGAAAGTCAGTGTTGCAGTGGCAGGGGCTTACGCTGCTGATTTTGCATGTGACATCATTCCCAGTGCATCCTAACTTCCTGCTGGATCACCCCTTCTGCAGCACGGAGCGGACACTGGCCCCACCACACAGCATGGGGAGAGCAGGAGGACAGGGAAACATGGCAGTGATGCTTTCCTGAGACTGTGTTACCCTGCTGGTGATGTCTTTTTTGTCCTGGTTGCTTTTGTACAGGTGCCATTAGAGTAGTGGTTTCAAAAAAAAAAAAAAATATAGGATTTTACCTACTCCTTGTGTGTCTGTTGTGGTTGTGGTGCTGAAATAAAACCAAGCAATGCTAGAGAAATGAACCACAGAAAGGGGTATCAGCCCACTTGGTAGACATCTTTATGTAGTTCTACAGTAGGCATTAGAATCGATTTTGCTCTGTGCATGTTCCCTGCATACCTCCATGGATACTGACAGTATTTTTTCTATGAGCATTTTTTCTTCCTACTTAGCCCCAAGGAGCTTTGGAGCTTGTCCAAAGCATGTGCCAGCCCTGGGAACCAGCACAGCCCCTGACTTCTGCCTTTTCTCCCAATATCCTCTGCAAATCAGAGCTCAAGAGATACAGTTGCAGCCATCCCCAAGGCTGCCCTTCTTTAAGCATGACTCTTCTTTTAGCAAAACAAGCTCCCAGAGAAAGCCAGACAGCTTTTAGCCATCAGCAAGAAAGGAAGATATTGTCCTTCACCATGAATTTGGAGATCAGCTATAGGAAAAGCTCTGTTAAAATTTCCCCATTGAGTAAGAGCTCTAGATCTGAGCAGTGCTAGCTAGGTGAACCCTACATAAAAACACCAGGTTGATTTTGCTGGTGAGTTCATGCAGACTGTAGACTGTTGCTTTTTCTCTTTCTAAAGACCTGGAGGATACATATACCTGCAAAATATCAGTTTCTAGGCAAAGCCCCAAGGTATCTTCCATGGATGTTCCCACTTAATGAGATTACTTTTGTTCTTGCTCCTATGCATGTTTATCTGGTTGAACTGGAGCCTGAATGCATCCCTGAAATTATTCATGGGAAGGGATTTTTGCCTTCGTTATCACGCTTATTTGCACTCAAAACTTGATGCTAAGAATTACACTCATTCAAGCAAAGAGCAGAAACACACACAAAGATGACTGCATCCAAGGAAAACAGCATCAAAATCAAGCACAGAGGATGAGCTGGCAACAGCTGAGCGCAGGAACCTGCTCACAAGCACTGTGCAAACAGTTTCCCCTGGTGCATTGCTCATCCCTGACTTCTTGCCCAGCAGCAGTTTTACAAAGCCCCTTTCATTTCCCCCAACACCACCCTTCCCTGAAGCTGGGTCCTGCCTGTGCATCCCTGTGCACATGTGTGTATGTGCATGTTACAGCCCCAGGGATCACAGGGCTCACCAGTGGGAAGCCAGGAGCTGGTTCAGGTTTTTTGGTCTTAGTGCTGTTGGATCAAAGCTGTGTAAATAGTGTTTAAAGCCAAGGATAAAGGCTCTTTATCCAGACTGATTTTCGAGACCCCTTCCCCACCATGAAGTGGGCCACTGCTCTGTCCAGTGAGCTATTTTTTTCCTTCTTCTTCATAAATTATAAGGTCAGAAGAGTGGCTCTTACATTTTTCCATGCCCTAGCGTGGAATCAGGGCATGTATGCTCCCAAGCGCTGTGAAAAAACACTGCTAATGATGACATCAAAATGTCCAATAGATGCATGTTACTGCACTGCATGTATTAAACTACTGTTCACTACTTTTGTATTTCCCGAGCCTTTTCTTCATGCACATTCAATCCAGCCTTTTTTTTTCAAGGTGTTTCTTCTAGGTTTTGTTTTCAAATGACTCAATGTATCTGTAACTAGAAATCCATTGTTAAGTTTGAGTAAATGCAAAAGCCAATGTTTTGTAAACAAGATACTGCAAAACCTGATAATGTATTTTGACTTTCTGTGGAATGCTCTGCATGTACACAGCATGCACAGGAAGAGTCACCATCCAGAGCAGCTTAAAACTGTGCAGCAGTCACATACACATGTCTAGAAACAGGGAGTCGGGGAGGGTCCCTGTGAATATGATGTCAAAAAGTTTGATCTGCATTTAAAATACCTTCCTGGGTTGTCAGTACTCAGGTCTACCAAGAAGTATGTCAGTGTGTCTCGTTAGGGTTGTGGGTTGGGATTTTTGGTTCCCTTTTCTTCGTCAAATCTTTGGCTGGTTTGCTCAATTCTTAGTATTTTTCTCTTCCCATAAGATATTTCTTTCTTGCCTGTTGCAGAATGAACTGCATTGTGGGGACCAAGATGCTGTGATTATTTGCCCAAACTAATTAAGGCAGCAAGTTGAGCTAATTATGTCATCATTTCCAAAGCATCAAGTATCAAAGCACCTTCCCCAGTATCACCACCTAAATACTTGCACTCGGTCCTTCAACACCTCCATGTAGCAGCACCACCGTTTACCCACAGAAGAGTTTGGAGCAGTACTTCTCCTTCTTCCACATGGAAATCATGGCCTTGCCTTTTCTTCCCTCAACCACTGATCCATTTTCATTTGTGCTGGTCTTTCTATGGCAGAGCAGGGTATAGGATGGTCATGTGGTGTTTTTAGGACACATGGCCCAGTCCTTTTCTGAGAATTGGTAGGGCAATTGTCCCAGCTCCTCAGTGTTCACTGCTTTCATGTGGAAGACGTTCATTTTCCCAGAGCTCAAAACAAAGTCAGCTTGAAAGGTCGAGAAGTGGTCTTCTGATAAGGGCATGCCAAATAGCTGGAGAGAAAGCACTGTGTTGGTGGTGTGGGGAGAAGGGAGCCCTCCTTGGAAGTTATGTCATGGACAATTCCACGGTGGCTGAAAGAACCAAGAAGGCTTGAGCCTACCTTTGAGTTTGATGCCCAGCCAGCATGCTGTGCCATTTCCAAGAAGCTGCCTACAAGCGTAAAATTCATCATTAACAATAGCTGTGAGTCACCCCATCTCAGGCTGCTATGGCAGCACGTGGTGTGAGGCTCCACGAGGAAGTGGACATGTGCTGTGGTTCCCAGGGGGTGGGAGATCCTAGGAGGTGCTCAGAGCAGCTCTAAGCTTTTCCATCTTTCATCTGCATCCCACAAGTCCAGCTGCTGTCATGCATGCTATCTCGTACCAGGTCAAGCCATAGCTTCACCCTCAAAGTGAAGAGCATGGAAGGTCATGGCTCAGTGGGAGATACGTTGTGACTCACATTTCTGGTCAGCGCAATGTCAGCACCCCGCTGTTCATTCACCTCTAGTTAAGAAGCAGCATTTTGGTCAATTTGGGCCTTTTTTTATATATAGATATTTGATTCGGGTCAGCAAGCAACCAAAAGAAGCCCAGTCTGTCCAGAGCAGTGCCTCCCCAATATCCTCAACTGCAAAACATCTCTTGGCCGATTTTTAATGAAAATGCAAGCATGTTTTCTACAACTGCTTAAATCTTAATCAAGGAATGTCAGTGTGCCTAATATTGCAGGTCTTGTGATTGAAACAAGTTCATAACAGCATCCATGTCCAAAATGAAGGGAGAATGTGTATTTACTCCATGCATGTATTAAGGCATCGCAAAAGTTTTATCTGCATAATGAGTTTGCAATACTGCAAATTGTTAATGGGGCTACGTCGCAAGTGGTTCTCTGCCTTGACAATCATGTATACATATCGAGATTTCTATCATAATGAGAATTTAAAGGGATGATTAATTGTTTTCCTCCAATAAATCCAGTTTAATCTCCCTGATGTGAAGTGTGTTGTTTTTGAGTGCATGAGTCTCCACCTATGTTCAAGTAAGGGAGTAAGTAATTTCTGTGGTGGGTCCACTGTTTTCTGTGATGATTTTCAAAGGAGGACAGTGAGACTTTCTTTCCCTCCCCAATTCACTCCTTAAGAAAATGGGTCATAAGAGCGATTTGGCCATTGGTTTTTTCCTGAAATTGCTATCGGAGTTGATGCTGTATGGCAACACAGGGGGACATGTCCATCTCTTGGGGGTTGAGAGTATCTGTAAGTAAAGGAGATGCACTGTTAGAGACAGATGCACCCTTGAGTAGGTCCTTGTGGTTTACGCAGCCTGTGGTGAGAATCATTGCCAGGGAAGAAACAAACACCAGAACCCATGTGATTACTATTTCAAATCTGTGGTATGTGACTATGACCACAGAACTGGGATTAGATGCTGGACTGCACCAGGAAAGATAAGACAACCTGCCATCTGGGCTTTGGAAAAATACATTCATGGGAAGGCACATCTTTGGAAAAATAAATCCATGTTCAAAAAAATGGTGACAGGGAATGGGATAGATTTGCATTTTCAGGAGGATCAGCAAATCCTGTTGAAAGACTCCATGTTCAAACTAGGAAACCTGAAAGTAGAAACATCTGAGTGCTTCTGATCACTGGTATTGACAGGACTGTTTGAAGGTTGGACAAGCCTGACCTACCCATGGTGTGACTCACAAACCTCAGTCATCTCTAATACCGTCCCGCCATATTTAGGGCCACACTCCAACTTATGTAAGTCAGCTCTCCTGGTTTCTCTTCAGTTCAGCAGATGTGTGGTAGCTGAAGGCCTATCCCAGATTTCATCATGAAATGAAAATCTTAGCTTAGGAAAAATTTCTTATATCTTAGCTTTAAAATCATGGATTCCTCTATGGTCACACTGATCACTCAGTGTGCATGAAGCTTTCTCTAGTGCCCAGTGAGACAGGGCAGAAGATCACAACAGGACCACTGAAATACTGATGCTGTAAGATGGCCTCTTGATGTCATGTCAGTATTTTCTTGACTTTCGTGTATTTTCTTCACTGTTGCTGCAGTGAATTCTTGGCTGCTTGCATCAAATGAGATAAAATGTCAGTACAGAGATGGGAAAGTGGCAAGACTGAGATGGGGCTATAGAAAACATTATGCTTGAGACCTTGCCAATATCCACAGCCATGTTCGTAACAGAGAGAAGGGGTCTGTCCTTATTTTGAAGGCTTTCTGAGTGTTGGTATGTACTGGGTGTCTGGTTTATGACGTACGCCAATCTTCCTTCATGCTATACCAAGCCCATTTCTCAACTCCTTTGCTCTTCAGCACTGTCCCTCAGTGCAACCCAGGCTCTGCTGGGCATCACTATGCTGTGGGCATGTCTTCATTCACAGTCAAGAGGAGTTTTGCAGGGCACAGACCCAACTTTGAAGACCATCCAGCCTGAGCAGGGATGGATTCTCTGTGGTTCAGGGTCCCCCCTAGCTGGGTGATGCTGAGGAGGAGACATTCTGTGCAGTGTTTTCAGCCACAGCACTTGCATCCTTGCAGTGTGGATGGCCCTATCCTTTGTCCAGTAATACCTACACCAAATTTCCTCCTTCTGGACAAACTTACCTCTCAGCTTACCTGTGCATGCACAGAACCATGTGTTCAAGATGTGGGCTCATAAGGATCCCTTTGGGGGACTCCGTGAGGACAGAACATGGACTTGCACTGTCCCAGAACAATCGTAGGGCAAGTAGGCTGCCAAAGTGACAGGGACACATGTTGTTCCCATCACATTATGCTTCCTCTCAGCTCTGGACATCCCTTGAGGAGCAGGTCCATATCCTTTGCTGTTGGGTATGTGCCCTGCCCAGCACATTTATGTCCTTAGTATGATGGAGCCTCCCAACAAGGATAAATTGCTGTGATAATAGCCATTTTTGATAACTACAAGAGCGGGAAGAAGGACCATCTGCCTCAGCACTGCAAGTACTTAACTGAGTATTTCCAGATTGTTTGGCACTTGGGCTTTCTGGATTACACTGCGATAAATTCCTGACTTCCAAACTCTGTTTATTTAGCCTGAATTCCACATTTCTTTTTTTTTTAATCTCCATTTTTTTTTCTTTTTGTAACTGCAAGATTCTGATACAGTTACAGTCAATTAATGATCTATTTACCTTCTTCACACAGTGTTTTGTTTAAGGAAATTGATAATAATAATAATAGAGTTGAGAGGTAAATTGTTGTTCCCATCTAACTCATGAGCTTTATGCTTTCTTTGGCGCCATAGAGGCTCTAATATGTTTTTCATTTTCATTCTGTAGGGCAGAAGCAAGTGCTTTGTTCACATCCTTGCCTCAGCTTTCAGTCTAGCAGTGACCAGAAATGCTTCATAATCTCAAACAAATGCTTCCTTATGCTGGAGGCCAGCTGCTTATGTATCCTCAATTCTGAAGAGACACATACCGTGTTTATACTTGAGCTATTTCAGGTTTGCATTTGCTCAAAATAACACCTGGAATGTAACTTTCTTTCCTGTTTAATGATGCAGTGCAGCTCGAAACAGCACCAAAGTAAATCAAATCCTTGATCAGCTGCAGAGAAAAACTGTGCCACTAAAGTTATAGTTACTGACTTTCAATAGAAGTTGCTGGAAAAGCTCCTGTCTCCATAGACAGGAGAATGCAGGTATGTGATGGACACGCTATGGAGATATTACATATGTTGTACCTCATTAATAATTTGTGTCATATCATATTGTACCATTGGGGTTGTTTAGCTTAAAGAAGGCTCCAGAGAGACCTTATTGCAGTTTTCCAATACATAAAGAAACATTACAAGAAAGATGGGGAGACTCTTCCACAGGGTCCTAGGAATAGGTCAAGGGGTAATGAATTTAAACTGAGAGTAGATGTAGATTAGATATAAGAAAGAAACTTTTTACTCAGAGTGGTGAGGCACTGGAACAGGTTACTCAGAGAAGTGTTGGATGTCCCACCCCTCCATCCCTGAAAGTGTTCAAGGCCAGGTTGGATGGGACCTTGATCAACCTAGTCTACTAGAAGGTACCCCTGCCCATGGCAGGGGCTGATTGGAACTAGATGATCTGAGGCCTTTAATCAGCTTGAGCAGTTCTTTAGCAACTCAGTATCTCCTCTGCACTACTGGAAAAATTGCGAACTCACTCAGAGCCAAGGATCCCAATGGTGTTTCCTTCATTCACTGTCTGAATTTTTAAGATGTTTAACTTCACTGTTGCAAAATGTGTCAACATCAGAATTCACTGCTGAGTCAACTGATGATCACTATGGAAGCCTATGCTGAGGGATTTCCAATTCCTCTCCCCTCCCTAAGTACTTGCAGCACTTACATGATCATTTCTAATATGCTTTTCAGGGATTTTGAAACATCACAAATAACAGAATTCCTGAGAGACTGGGAAGGACCTCTGGATGCCTTCTGGTCCAACCTTTGCTCAAGCAGGAACACCCAGAACACATTACCCAGAGTCATGTCCAGGCAGTTTTCGGAGATTTCCAAGGAGGACACTCCACAAGCAAAACTTTCAAGAAAGAGTCAGCAGCTGCAATAAAGAAGGATTTGTCAGCAAGACACCTAGGGATGGAGCAATGAGATCATTTATCTCCAGCTGTGGCTGAACAATGGGGCAGGCTGCAGATGCACAGGGACCAGATACTTGTGCCTGGAAGTCACTGTGCTCATGGCAACATGAGGCCACTGTATGGCCAGAGGGGGCTGCATGGCAATGCTGATGGACCTATACCTGTGCTCATCACCACTGGGTTTGTTGTAATAAGATGAGCGTGGGACAAAGGATTTCATTCTTTAGAATCTCCTATGGCAATGTTAATACAGTAATTCTGTTTCATAAGCATTGTCCTCATAACTTGTTACAATTATCTGTGGTCTTAAGGTGGTGATTTAAAATTACTGATTTACTGATTGAATCTTAATTGGGTCCTAAATTGGGTCTTTGCATCGTTCTGTCTTTAATTGTTTTAGTGAAAATCTAGTAAATTAGGCTGGTGATATGCTTGCTTAGAGGGATTTTTGCCTGTTCTTTTTTCTTAATGAAATCCATAAAAGGTTAAAAAAGAAATCCTACTGAATTGCCACTTGTGCTATGGAGTCTGAAACTCAGAAAATCAGTCTGCACTGCTCTTGTATCCTCCTATAAATACACATCCTCAGAAGGAGAAATCTTAGCACCTCAGCAAACATCCCCACAGTAAAGAGATGGATGGAAGAAAAAGGAAAAATGTGATTATAAAGCCTGGGTTTCATTTTCTGCTTTCTGGACTCCCTTTGGCTTTTCATGCAAGTTGTTTAGAACATCTCAGAAAATACTTAAGATCCCCAAACTGAACTGTGGCCCATGGCTTGAGTGCACCCTGAGAATCTCTCCTGTCCTGGGATCCCAAATCTTTGTGGTTTTTTGAGGTCTTTTGGCATGTCCTCAGGCATTTTTCTCATCCTCACTCTCTTTTCTGGCACTTTGGAGCCCTGATGAACATTTTAGGTGGTGGACTTAGCTGCACCTGTGAGAAGGATCATTGTCACATTGCAGTGTGACCTGATATCTATCCTTGGCCATCGTGGCTGCCCTCCATCACTGCTGGATACTGCCTGTTGGCTGCACAGGTCCTCACAATCTCTCTCCTGCTGTTTTTCCTGCAAGATGCTGCATCTGCAATGGATTTTCTACTCATCAGTAATTAGGTCTGTGTTGCCAAGGCTGCCTGTAACTTCTTACAGTTTAATGCCTGCAGTTTTATTGCTGGAAATACACTGCTTCCTCCCACTCTGTCAGTGAAGACTATACATTATGTCTCACTTGGTGGTGGTTCCTGCTGCAGAGAAAATATCATTAGTTACCAGCAGTGCAAAACTCCCCACCAGCCCCACTCATAGACCCTGAAGCCTGTTTCTGTAGAGAGTACAAAGAGTCTACTCCAAAGATAAAGTTGTGAAACCAAAGAAAAATCTGCAGTTAATTAAAAATGATGAGAATTAAGCACACAGCAGATGAGGATATAAAGTTCAGATCAGCTTGATCCCCAGCGTGAAAATGCATTTTATTTTATCCGTTTAGCAGAAGAGGGATTTTTGTCTCCACATGGGCTATAGCAACGTGGCTGGAAAACTTCCACTGTCTTTAATTAAAACAGTGTGATTACATTTTCCTTTCTGCAGCCTGTGCAGACCCCGAGTCATTGCTTAGAATTAGGTACAGGTGGTCTGAGTGCAGCAGTAATCAGGGCTGGATCTGACACCTGGATAGCCTGGTACAAAAACCCTCATGTCAGGTCAAACCCACCTAATCTGGAGATGGAAATATGTTACTATTGCAAAGCCAAGACAACATGTGGTGTTCCAATTTTGCTAAGAAGAGGAAGATGGTTTTGCTAGGACAAGAAAGATGGTTTGTGTCCATTGTAGGACGACTTACAGGAGTGAAGCACGCAGATTCAGTGCAAGGGAATGTGTGGAAATTAATCTCTTCCCAAACACCCTGGCCTTGGATAACCCACAGGGCTGCAAGGAGAGCAGCCCTGCACCTGGTGTTCAAGGTTCAATAGGTCCATGTGAAACCACAATCAGTGTGTTATCTCCTCCTTACACTCACCTGTGTAATTGCGCAGAGGCTGTGAAGGCTCCTGGCACATGTCAAACATCTCATTAGTGGTGCTGATGTCTTCTGCCTCAGGCCGTACCTCATCAGGTTGGGTATTTGCTGTCTATGCTTGTCCAAGGTACGCCTAGTATAGAGATCGCTGAAGCGCTCATGCGTGTTGCAGCACATCGGTGCATGTTAACCTCCAGGTCTGGCACCTTCAGGATTTTCATCTGATTATGTGCACTCACCTGGAATCTGCAAGTCCTGGGCCTGCGCCCTGCTTGTTCCTTTCATGTTGAATTGCTCTTGGATAAAAATACAAGGCAAGTGCCTAGATCAGGCTTTGGCATGAAGGGATCCCTCTGTTGCAGTGTTGGTGTCACTAGGCCTCAACGCCACATTCCTCACAACTGGTACTGGGAGCTTTGGCCCGGGTGGATGGAGGGCTTCAGTAGGACAAGCCATATATCACCTGGGAAAATGGTGGAGTCACCGTCCCTGAAGTGTTCAAGAAAAAGGTAGATGTGGCAGTGAGGGGCATGGCTACTGGCCGTGGTGGTGAAGGTTTGACTGTTGGACTGGCTGACATTAGTGGTCTTTTCCAACCTTAATGATTCCATGATTTTGTATTAAAAGCAGACACGGTCACTAAGGTAGGCCACTGTCTGTCTCCACCTTTGTGGTAATTTTTAAAGATATGTATTATCATCAATTTTTGCAACCAAGTATTATATTAGTATTTCCTTACAAATTGTATTATTATTCATTTTACCAGACTATATTATCCATCTTGGAACAATTCTTGATGGGTGATGTCTTGTCTTCTCCATAGGATGAGGTAGCAAATCTATAGTCAAAAGATGGACTTCCTCACATGGAAATGTAACTACCAAATTGCATCCTGGCAGATACTTTTAGCAAGTGGCACTACTTAGACCACCATATTGCACCATACTGGAAGAGGCTGCCCAGAGTGGTTGTGGATACCTCATCCCTGGAAATGTTCAGGCCAGCCTGATCTCGTGCTTGATGTAGTGATCAGGAACCTTGCCCACAGCAGGGGAATTAGAACTAGATGATCTTTGAGGTCCCTTCTACCACAAGCCATTCTATGATTCTGTATTACCTAGCCGTGGTACAATGCTGGGGATTCTATCAGTGGCCAGTACTAGTGTGGTCAGGCCAGCAAAACTATTTAAGGAGGAGTCTTGGCTGAAGAACTCTTAACCATTCATTACAAACTGCCTGAATCCAGCTGGGTTTTCCACAAAAATAATAGGCTTGATATATAAACATCTTCATTAGACTCCAGGTCCTTGCTCAGGAGATGATGGTAAAAAAATCAGCAAAAATATTTAGAGAAAAAGAATTTTTTTTCAGTTGCAGACAGAGATGGTTGACAGTTTGGAAACTATTTTTTCCATGCACTGTAGCAGAGACAAGCACCAGTGAGGAAACTTTCAACTTGAAAAGTATAAATGCAGCTACTGAGAATGCAATAAAATCAGATCTGTCCTGCTCTCTAAACAAGAAGCATAGGTTCCAGATCCAATTATATGATCAATTTCTTGAGGCAGGAATTAGGTCTTCATTGTGTACTCATGGGGATCAAAATGGAGCCCTCATGTTATGCATGTGAAGAAGAATTGATTGTAAACCCAAAACTAGCCTGAGTCACCATTATATACACAAGAGAAGAGAGATTGAATTATAAGATTTTTTCTCTTGCTACAGAAAATATTTTCATTGCTGCCAGCTTCCAACTAATTCTCTATATCTACTGGTACTTCTGCAATTTCTAACATATCTAAAAGAAATAATTTAAAGATAATGTAGCCTGAGATGTTTTTCTCCAGCAAGAGCTGCTTTTCCTGGCATCAAGAAATGGGAAAAATAATTTATTGACAATAGTCTGTGACATTTCCTTTTCCTTATCTCTTGAGGCCAAGTCTCCAGCTAGCAGGGTATTTTAGAAATAATCTTAAAAGTAATATTAAAAAGAAATAACCACAACAGCTGCTCTGTTCCCATGGAAATGCATGGGAACGGTTCAAGTGAGCATCCCTTTGCAATGCAGTCATGTATTTGTCCTCAGACAGTAAGCAGAGATCGGGCATCTCATCCTCTCTATTGTCTGCTGGGGTATGATTGGCTTGGAAGATGAAATCCCTTTTGTCCTGGAGGTTCTCTGCTTTTCTCTGGGAAAAAGAAGTGAAACAGAAATGTCATCTGAGACATAAGCAGGTGGCTGGGCAACTTGGGGCCCCAGGCTGCCCAGAGAAGCTGTGGGTGCCCCATCCCTGGAGGTGTTCAAGGCCAGGTTGGATGGGGCTTGGGCAGCTTGATCTGCTGGGTCACAACCCTGCCCATGGTAGCAGATTGGAACTAGATGATCTTCAAGGTCCCTTCCAACCCAAGCCATTCTATGAACCCACTGCTCTGTGCTTTCTGCCCTCCTGCATAGCTCAGCTCTGTCCTCTCCCCAAACAACCAAGGCCAAGTGTTGAGTCCTGCGCTTTAGTTGCAACAATCCCAGGCAACTCTACAGGCTTGGGGAGGAGTGGCTGGAAAGCTGCCTGACAGAAAGGGACCTTGGTGTGCTGATGGACAGTCAGCTGAATATGAGCCAGCAGTGTGCCCAGGTGGCCAAGAAGGCCAATGGCATCCTGGCTTGTATCAGGAATGGTGTGGTAAGCAGGACTAGGGAATTAATCCTGCCCCTGTACTCGGCACTGGTGAGGCCCCACCTCAAGTACTGTGTTCAGTTTTGGGCACCTCGGTACAGAAAGGACATTGAGGTGCTGGAGCAGGTCCAAAGAAGGGCAACAAGCCTTGTGAAGGGCTTGGAGAATATGCCCTATGAGGAGAGACTAAAGGAACTGGGGCTGTTTAGTCTGGGGAAGAGGAGGCTGAGGGGAGACCTCGTTGCTCTCTTCAAATACCTGGAAGGCGATAGCAGTGAGAGTGGGGTTGGTCTCTTCTCACTGGTGACAGGACCAGGGGAAATGGCCTCAAGTTGCACCAGGGGATAGGTTGGATATCAGGAAAAACTTCTTTACAGAAAGGGTTGTTAAGCACTGGAATAGGATCCCCAGGGAGGTGGTTGAGTCACCATCCTTAACTGTGTTTAAAAACCATTTGGATGTGGTGCTCAGGGACATGATTTAGTGATAGGTTGTTAGAGTTAGGGTAGTATGGTTAGGTTGCGGTTGGACTTCATGATCTTTAAGATCTTTTCCAACCTGAGCAATTCTATGATTCTATGAACCATGACCCTTCAGGAGCCCCATGTGGTCACCTCAGTCCATCCAACCTGCTGTTACCTCCTGGGTGAGAAAGAGATGGAAGAATGGGACATGAAAATTAAATAACCTGAAATACGTACTGAGAGGGCTGCTGCTCCCCTCCTACTCTACTAAGTCATGAGAAAACCAAAAAGGTCCCTTCCTTCTTCATAGAATCATAGGGTATTCCAGGTAGGAAGGGACCCATAAAGATCATTGAATCCCACTCCTGGCTCCACACACAACCATCCAAAATTCAAACCTACATCTGAGAGTGTTGACCAAACACTCCTTGACCTCGGGCAGCTCGGTGCCACGCCCACACCCTCTGGTGCAGACCCTTTCCCTAGCACTCCCTACCCCTCCCCTGACAGCTCCATGCCGTTCCCTCGGGCCCTGTCGCTGTCACAGAGAGCAGAGCTCAGCGCTTCCCCTCCGCTCCCTGTGAGGAGCTGCAGCCGCCATGAGGCTTCCCCTCAGCCTGCTCTGCTCTGGGCCGAACAAACCCAGGGAGCTCAGCTGCCCCTCTCACACCTTGCCCTCTAAGCCCTTCCCCATCTTTATAGCCCTCCTTTGAACACTCCAGGAAGGGAATGAAGTGCCTCTGACACAGCTTTTCTTCCCTTTCACTGCTTTCCTCACACCTATGGAGCAGATTTGCCCTACTGAGCAACCGTCCTTTTAGAGACCTTCCAGCTGCTGAGGAGGCTCTGGGCAGAGGAAAATCCTGAGTGTGTCAGCAGCACTGAGTCAGCTGAGCAAAACCCTGGCACAAGAAAACATTTCCTTTGGAGCCTGGAGGAGCTGAGTCGATGACAGAGGAGATGCTTACAAATATCACAGAGGGGATTTGACAGTCTTGTAAAAATTAGGGTTTGGATTATGGCCTATCTGCTAGAGTAAACAGAACAGAATAATAATTAAAAAAAAGTATCAAAAGTCCTCATCACTCTCCAAAGAGTGTGTCGTGCCTGTAAGGAAACACTGAGAAAAAGCAATGGTTTTCCAGCTCCTACTTTATGGAGAAAGTACTGGGAGAGTGCTGTAGGTGGTAGTTTTATCAACCCAAGTGCTTGTTGTCCTCTGTGCACAGCTATAGCAAAGGCAAGGCATCACCACGGTTCCATGGAGGATTCCCCCACTTGCGTCCAATCAGACTGTGTGCAACAGAAGCCCCAAATCCAGGCAGTCACTGGGGAAGGCTCTGTGTGGGGACTGTGTGAAGACTTTCAATAGTTGGAGGCTGTTGAAAGATTTCTTGATGCTAAGGAGGAGATGAGAGCTGCCTGGGCTTTGTTCTGGCCAAGAGTACATTTGTCCCATTCCTTTTGTTTAGTTAGGTGTGTTCCTGTGTGAATAAGCAATCCAAACTTTGGCATCTATCATGAGCTGCTCTGATTTCCCCTCTGTAAGGAGCTGCATCCCCTCACTGATGTGGTAGCACGTCCTGTCCCTGCTTGTTTGGACAGTTGGTGTTTTTAGAAATCAGATCAGGGGCCTAAATTCAGAGATCCATGGATTTTCCTACCCAGATCTGTCACGGAACTGCTGTATGAATTTCAGTGAGTTATGTGTGTCTTGGTGCTTTGGATTGACTTTGAGTGGAAGAGGATCATGAAAACCTTTGCTTAAAAGTCTCTGAGCATTTTAAGGACTCAGTGGAAGGTTGCAGTTGTTCCCAGACTGTGGTATATGGGCTGCGTTTTGGCAGCTCGTGGCCCTCCAAAACTTTGTGGGTTGTTGGTTTCTTTCACTGCCTTCCTTGCAGAAAAGATCCCAGGAGTCTGTAAGAGCAATTAGAAATGAAGCCAGTCCTCTTCATGTGCTGTGGATGTTGGCAGCGTTGAGTTGAGCTCACCTCTGTTCTTCACCCTCCACTGGACTCTCTCTAGAAGTTCCCTGCCTTTCTTGAGCTGAAGAGCCCAGAACACAGTACTCCAGATGTGGCCTCACCAGGTCAGAGCAGAGGGAGAGGATCAGCTCCCTCAACCTGCTGCTGGCCAAGCTCTTTTTTAATGCACCCCAGGCACCATTGGCCTTCTTGGCCACGAGGGCACACTGCTGGCTTATGGCCAACTTGTTGTCCATCAGGACACCCAGGTCCTTCTCTGCAGAGCCAAAACCCTTGATGTGCCAAAACGTTGGGAAAATCAGTTTGTCAGTAATATCAGCAGTGACTTGAATATCACTGTTCCTGCTATCTGAAAGCTGAACTGAGTCCAGTTGCCAGAGATGGCAAGTTTCCGGTCAGCTTGCTCTGATGGGTTAAGAGGCCATGGAGTTGATAAATCTGATTTTCAGAGGATGCAGTCAGCAAATACATGTATGACACTTTGAAAGATCCATATTTGTAGGAAACTTTCTACTCAGCCCCCACTTTGTCTCAGATCTAGGTACTGCATGCAGAACTGGAGCTCTTCCACACTCTGCTTCCCAACAAGACATGCCAAAACAAAGCCCATCAAGGGGTATAGGGGGATTCAAGAGGCATGCCAGCATGGATGGCCACAGATGAGCCTGATGGATCTGACTCCTTTCCTTGCGAGCCAGATGAGTCAAGAGGGTTGGAAGCTGTACGTCTTCTTGCCTGAGCTAATATGTGGTTTTCTGGTAGTGTTTGTGGACTGGTTTGTAGGCACAGCACCAACCAAAGCCCAGAGCTTTGCCCTGCTCTGGGTGAGAGGATTTTCCTTGAGCTACAGTAGTTTTGTGCTGTTATCACATCTTGGTTCCATTCTCACTAAAGCTACAGATTTTTCCATGTCATTCTGAGTTAAGCTTTGAAATTGCACTGGAGCTACACCTGGTGTTTGGATATATTTCCAGAGAAGCGTGAGGTTTTCATGGGCCAGGTGAGGTGCTCAGCCATGCCTGGAGACAGCAGGTTGAACACTCTGGCTTTTGCTCTGTCTCTCTACTGCAGTGCTTGCAGCATCTCATACCTCCCACCATCCCATGCCAAATAGTGAGTTTGGTTTTTAAACAAGTCCATTACTTCTCTCACCACACTGAAATGTCCCTGACACACAACTGAGGCCTCTGCAGTTGTGGGAGCTTCATATTCCCTTGCACAGACTGCTGATGAATAGTGCATGGCAAATGACTCTCCTTTTTCCAGGAGTCCCATGAAGGTCCTGGTGGCCACCTCTGTAGGACCATTCTGCCCCTATCAGCAGTCCAGCTCCAGTGTCCCTCCTGTAGGAGACACAGGGTTTGATTTTTGAGTGGTCCTGTGTAGAGCCAAGAGTTGGACTTGATGGTCCTTGTGGGTCCCTCATCTATCCCTATGTGGGATAGTTTATGATTCTGTCTGTGTTGCCTTCTTTGGCACCTCAGTTGTCCAGTTGCGATGAAGAGCCAAGAGAGGCTCAAGAAGGCTCAGTAGGGGCGTTCATTGCAGTTTTAGCCATGAAGCACTGTGAAGGCTTTACTGAGAATGCATTGCATTGCGAAAGTAAAATATTTCAAAGACTTCCTGCTGATTTTTGTTTGGGAGGGGTCATAAGGACGTGATGGGACTTCTGCCAAATTTTGTTATGACTCCAAATCATGGGAGTTTGCCAAAGAAAATGTCACTTCACTGGTTATATTTTACAATTGCAAAACAATTATTCCCCACAACAACCTTGTTGCGATAAATAGCTATTTGTTTGTGGAAAATTTCAGTGAAAAGCAAAAAAATTTCTTCCTGAGACACACAACCAGAGAGAAACGTCACTGTACATAATTAATGTTAACTACAGCAGAAAGCAACTGCTAAGACATTGCCATAAGGAGAAACTCCCAACAGTGTTGTGATGCCACCAAGTCCATCTAACTGAAAACCAACCAAGTCACCAAATATCAGCCCAGCAAGAGATGGTTCCTTGGTAAGGAGCCATCACTCCTGCCCTACTACACTGTTGTTTGCCTGCCTCACTGAGTGTGAGCTCCAGTGCCATCTGGGAAATCCCCACTGGTGTGACTTGGCCATGTTCCCCAGACAGCTGAGGCGACCAAAGCCAAGGAGTCCTCCCAGAACAGAGCCACGTACACTGGAACACGCTGTCCCACTCTCTGTGTTTGTTTTACAGGATTAGGAGCATGCCTAAACCCAAGTGCATGTTGGAAACAGCGCTTCACACGCAATGCAGTCTGGTTTGGAGAGAACTAGCAATGTTTCTGTGATTAAATGAAAATAATTGGGGTTAAATGGGGAGGAAAATGAAATTTCCTTGCAATTACTTAGATTTATTGTAAGAATGAGTGACATATCTTGTCAGATTTATCTACTCTCCATAGTTTTCCTTGTATGTTTCTTCTCTCCTTTTAGAAATTAGTTTGGGCTCCTTTGGCTCATTAATGAGAGATTACCTAGCTTGGCAAGAAGACTTGTGTATAGGAAAAGGGCCTTACTGATGTGGCTCTGAACCACTGATGTGCTCTTCCCCTCCAAAAGCCTTTTCTGCTAAAATCCAAACAGAATAACATATGGAACTAATTCTCTTCTCAGTGGTTTTGGTGTTGAGAAGCAGAGAAAGCTGCTAATGTTGCCTGCTGTCCATAAAGCCTTTACTATATGGTTCGCCCACCTACAGTAGCTTGTGATTTATAAGAAAATAACTCAGCTTACTTAATGCGCTTTGTACTATAAATATCTGTTTTAAAAAACAAAAATCAAAGAACAACAACAACAACAAAAAACCCAGATGAGTTCTTCCTATTGTGATATCTAAGGGCATAAAGTGGTTTTGGATGAAGAATGGTACAAAATTTTAACCAGTGACTGAAAGTGTGCAACATAGACACATGTTGGTGGTGATGGTGCCAAGAAGAAAATCCCAAGATTTCCTCTCCCCTGTTATCCTCTGTCATTCTTCTCTCTCAGTTCATATCTTCTGTTTCTTACAGTCCTGGGAAGCAGAGTTGCTCGTCATAAAATAGTAAAGGCTGGAAAAGACCACTAAGATCAGCTAGTCCAACCATCAACCCACCACCACCATGCCCACTAACCCATGTACCTCACTGTGCCACATCTACATGTCTCTTGAACATCTCCAGGGATGGTGAATCCATCACTCCCCTTTACTCTCTTCCTAAGGATTTCCATCCTTTCAACTACTTTTCTGATTGCAACTGAGTGTTCAGCCAGTGTTTTCATAGAGGGATATGGTGTGAATTCTCTATCTTCATGTAACTATACTGAACCAACTGATGGACTGTATCTAATGATACTGGGTGGCTGATGTCGACTCAGTGCATCTCATTTCATGTGAAAAGACATGAAAATGTTTCTTGTCCGTTTACATTACCTGCATTGCATTTCATTTATTTTTGTTCTCAGTCATCCAGTATCACTCAGCTAATTCTGTACTTCATTACTGTTGCCAGTCACTAGCGCTCTGGCCTCTTGAGAACCTCAGCACCAGCCCTGCAGAGACTCTGACACCCTTCAAGCCTCTGATGTGTTTGCAAAAGCAAATGTTGAAGGAAAAAAAAAGCAAATGAAGCATCTCTGAACTTCTGAGGGCTGTATGCCTCATCTGGTGTTGTTTCTAACTCATTGTTTTCCTCACCTGAGCATAGCTGGAACGGGCTGCTCAGGAAGGCACTGTCACTAGAGATGTTCAAGAAACATGTGGATGTGGCACTGAAGGACATGGTTAGTGGGCATGGTGGGGATGGGTTGATGGTTGGACTGGATGATCTTAGAGGTCTTTTCCAACCTTAATGATTCTATGACAACATCTGCTCTCTCTCTCTTTAGTTTTTTTTGTATATATATATTTTCCATTTTTATTCCCCAGGATGTTTTATTGGGTTTCCATACCATCCCTTTACATCTTGCTTAAGCTTGTCAACCTCCTCTGCATTTCTGCCTTTTCACCAGCCTCTCCTAGGTAGCTCTTTAATATGGACATACTCAACTATGCCCTTTGCATTAATTTGGAAAATGGCATGAATTTGTGGCCTTTTTTGTGGGTTTCCAGATTTATTGGTCCCCAAAACAGTTTAAAAATGGATCTAAAAATTAGTGTCTGTGTCAGGCTATGTGTGACGTACCAATCTAGGTGGAGATAACCTGAATTCTCCTTCACACTCATGTTTCCTGCCTGTACAGCCTTCCTGGCTACTCTCTGGGTACTGTCATCATCAGGGACAGGTAATCAAGGTGATCACTTGAAAGGTATTTTTATTTGGGCTTGGCATCTCTTGTTCCTTGTTGAGAGGGTTATCTTCTGGTCTGATCTGATTGCTGTTTCTTATCTCTGGAAATGATCCAAATCCCATAGGGCACACCCTTCTTTGGTTTTCTATTTGAAGGAGATATTTTGATTTGTGTTTGAATTTTACATTTGGGGATTTTCTTTTTGCTTTCTTTACAAAGCAACAAAATTCTCACTAAACTGATAAGGAGAACAAAATGGTTTACTTTTTTTTTCTAGCTAGAGAAAGAGTGAAAATAGGATGGAAACTTCAGTCTTTCCACCAATAAACAAAACATCAGCCAAAAGAGAATGTTTTCCAACACCGTGTTTGGAAAATTTGTAAAAATAGTGACGATGCAGGTATATTAACTATGCTTTCTCAGCTTTATAGAAACATTTATAAAACATGAATGAATAACAGGGGGAATACTTTTATTAACAAACAACAAAACCCACAAGCTTTTAATACCTATACCAGGAAAAACAGTTAATTTATTCAAACAGCAGTGTAGAAACCAGAAATAAACAAACCAACAAAATCAGATACTTTCCTATGGATTTACATTTTAGAGTTAAAATGTCTTGATGGCTTCTAGGGAAGCCTTATGTCAGTTGTAGTTCTCAGGAAACAGCATTGCTGACTACAGCATAAAACAACTTAAATTGTGCTGATTTGGTAGACAAAGCCTTTGAAACCAGTGGAGCTTGTGGAGGAGTCAGAATCTTAAGAAATGCCAATATTATTTCAAGGGGAGAGTGGGGAAGGGAAGGCTCTACTTCCAAAAGGAGCAAGTCTGGAAGGTAATTAAACTCAGCAGCATCCTAGAAGCCAACACAAGGCTTAACTTCTGAGCTTAGCTTGGACTAATGTTCGTGGCTGAAAGCTGGTATGGGCTTTTCCTAAGTGCGAGGATAGTTAAAGCGTGGTGCAGTGGAGCTGCAGCCTGGATATACTCATCTTTAATCTCTGAGACACAGCATGGAGACCATGCAATGATCTGGCAAAGCCTGAAGAGTTAGGAGCAAAATGATGGTTTCCACACTGTTATTTCTGAGGACGTCATCTCTATAGTAAAGTTCATCTGGACTGGTCTATTATGTATAAATCAGGTTTAGCCCTGGCAAATTGTCAATTCTGCCTGTTGCTAAGCAAGGATTCTCTGCCCCTGTTGAAAAGCATGAGACAAGTCTACACTTGAGGCTCATGCTTGGGGAAAGAAAAACTATTTTGAGAAGGGAAAGAAGACACAAAAACTCTTCTTCCATCTTCAGTTCCTTATGGTGCTCTGTTATGAAGGAAGGTTGTTTAATTACCATGACCAAAGACATACTCTGGTACATTAACATAGCTGAAAAACGTATCAGTCGTGGTTGCTGATGCCTTAACCTATGATGCTTCAACAGAATTCAGTGTGTAAATGCCTAATAAAGAACATGATGGACTTTTTTAATGAGATAACCAAGAAATGGGATTTGCTTCATATTTTAAGAAATTAGACTATATCAAATGTGTAATAAAAATATTTTCTATAGGATTTTAGAATATATACATATATAAACTACCTTAATTTTTAATGCCCTGTTGATATTGATGTGATCTCTACAGTATCTAAGTGTAACTAAATGAGGCTGCCCAGCAACCTCCTTTATACTTCAAACAGTGATTACAAAACTTGAAGCCTCGTCCACACTGTAAGTTAAACCTGCTTGAAAACAGGATCTGAAATTGTCCATCAGACCTGATCCAGCACCCACTAAATCTAGGCTAAATCCACTCCTGATGGTAGGAGCTGTATTAGGTCCTAGACACAGACTCAGACTGATAGGTCTCCAGCTCCATTGGCTGAGCAACGCTAAAGGTGCCTGAAGCAGTTACTATGACTCTTAAGGCATGTCCTGGTAAAATGAAAAGTATTAGATTGTTGGTTTTTTTTAGAATATTAAGGAATACTTAGACACGGTCTTAAGACAGTTTGGGCACATTTGCATTTCATTTTGAATAAGGGCCCAAACTGACTATGCGTCCCAGGTATAGCCTGTGCTCATATACAGAATATAGTCTTTAGTCAAGCTTAAGGCACAGTGAAGGCTTGGGGATCATGATGGAGCAAAGAGCATTTATGCCCGCATCCTTCCTGCAGCATCCATCTCTGTACACCCACTTGCTTGCCCAGTCCATGTAGAGAAGGCAAGTTGGCATCAGATCTCTAGAAGAGCTCCTATGTCAAGTGCCTGGCAGAACTTCCATCACACCCACCCCACCACAGCGAAACCTAAAACTGGCAACAGGGGCAGGGGGATGAGGACCAAGGAGCACAATGTGCTTCTTATTACAATCTGGCCCTGTGTCTACCCAGAACATCTTGGTTTTGGGCTGTTCCTCCAGCACCCAGACAAACCCAGTTTGCATTTCTGTTTAATCTAGCACTGTGTCTAGAGCAAGTTCAGATTCATTTTCCATGCAAGGTTTGAAGCACAGTGTAGACAAGGTGTGAGGGCCAGATTCTGATCTAACACAGGCAAAATTTGCCATTATCATTGGCCTGAGCTCTTACCCTTGCATTATACTTTAAGGTAGGTAGCATGTGAGTTTTCCTGCTTTAAAGAGTTAATATAGGGCATTTGACCACCTGCAGAGGAAAGTTTCTCACTGAGCTTTCGGTTCATCAGCTCCATGTGCCTGGTATTTTTCCTAGCTTGCCGGAGAGACCTCTTGACTTTCTTCACCCGATCTCGCAGCTGTTTGTTGCGCTTCTCCAATGTTGCCACCTTCTGCTGGAGCTTCTTCACTCTGTCCTCCTCCTCAAACAAGGCTTTCTGGACCGAGGAGCACATGAGCTGAGGGCACAGAGGAAATGAGAGCAGATGAGCTTTACACAAGAGCTTATTCAAGTAAGGGTTTACTCAGGTGTTCCTCAAAGGACTTCACAACTCTTCAAAAGTACAACAGCTTTTTTGAAATTCTACTGACTTTTTATATGCCTCTTCTCCTAAAAGCTTTGCTTTCATTTCTATATTCAGATAAGATGCAAAATTGTAGATTTTAATGATACTAATTGTTCACAATGACTTTTTTGAGCTGCTTTGAAAGACCTGTTGAGCCCACTGAAGTTAAGTTGAATTTATGGAGGAAGGCTGACCTATTCATGATCTGAAACTGGAGTTCAATCTAAGGAGGTATTGCTATTGAAAAACTCTAGGCTTGATTCATCTTAGAAGCCCTTCAGAATCTCCAGATTTTGATGTGAGTCTGCCCTTTGTTCTTTATTTCAACATCTAAAATAAGCACAGAACCTGCAAAACATAGAACAAGTTGTTTTTATCTTTTCAGCCACAAAGTTTTCTTAATTATCTCACTTAATGGGCTTCTTTCAGATGAAACCCTGAAGTGTAAAATCTCAGCAGTCTCCAGGAGCATTCAAGATTCCATAACTTTATCAAAAGATATTTATTTATTGGGTCATTGTCTGAAGAACACTTCCCTCATTTTACCCACTACCAACTTATTGCAATATTGCTCCCTGTAGGGAGATTAAGCTTTTGATGTCTTCGCCCACCTCGGGCCCTAAGGCAAAAAAAAAAAAAAAAAGGAGCCAGCTTCAAAGATATTCCTCTTTTTTTCCTACAAAAAACATTCTGAGATACTTCATTGTGCATGTGGAACTTTCATCTGATTGCTGCCCTACTGCACTGTGAGGAAAGGCAGTGCCTTCTGCTGAATTTATCTCCTATATATATCTAGATTTTTAATGTGAGCCCAAGCAGTCCTGGAGCCTAGATGAGCTTTCTCTGGCAGAACATTTGGAACAGACAGAATTTAAGCAAACAAGTATATCCTCTCCGTGGTGATGAAGAATCGCATGTTTCTTTCTCTCTTGCTTTGTAGTATTTTCAAAAACTGAAAGTGAAGGAGGTAGTCCACTTTGATGACTAACATTTCATTTGCATTGGAAACCCCCAGCAGCAAAAACCATGGTTGCTCAACAGAGCAACTGCTTCCAGTAGCCATAAGCTCATGTTTCCTGTACAAAAGCACCACAGGGCTTTGCTGAAAGGGAAGTGCTTACCCTGACTGCCCTCTCACCAGGAATCTTTTACAAATGCACACTAGGAAGACTGGGAGTTCACAGATGAAGGCCAGAAATTGCACTAAAGAGGAGGGAGTTTGATTTTGATCACAGCTCATTCCAAGAGCTGTTTGAAAACAGCTGGCACCTCTTGGCTGTTGTGTTTGCCAAACCCTTGCAAAGCTTCAAGCAGAACTCATTGAATTTAAATCCCTACACACGAGACCATTGTTTGGACAAGATGTTTGCTGGGAAGACAAGAGGTGGAAATTCCACTTCCTGAGGGATTTCTTGCGTTTTTCATTGTGCACTGATGGACAGGCGTGTACTGATAGGCATATCACAGAGTCCAGTGCATTCATGCACCTGAAATGTGCCATTGTGTGAACCCAACCTCATCTACCCGGGCTGGTTGCTGAGGGAATGGCAATGTCTGATGGCTGACATCAGGGATGGCATTAGCCTCACCCCAGAGGCACTCCCAAAGTGGGGAGCAGTTTGAGGCTGGTCCCCTGTCAGAAGAGGTTGGGCAGTTGTGCACTGACACTATAAAGTTCTCAAGAAATATTAGAAAGCCAGACAGCTTATTTGCTTATGCCAGATCTTTGCTATCTAGCCTGAAGACAATGGTTTAATGTTTAAATTACCTGGAGATGTCCAAAAGGACCACCGGAGGAACATAAATATAAAAACTAAGACCCACACAACTTAGCCTACCAAGGCAAGCAATAGGCAGAGCTTCACTTGCTAATAGGATGCCTACCTGAAATCACAGGACAACTAGCTGAAAAATGAACTCCTGTGATCCTTCTGTGTGTGGAAAAACAAGGCGAGGTTCACAATTCTCGCCAGCTGGTTGCAAACAGCATTTTTCACAAGCTCTGCAGTAAGGATCATGTGTACATGTGAGTGCTGTCCTACCCCTGCTGCTGCTGGAGCTGCAGTTCACATGGGTGCACCCAAGTTATTTTTAAACTGTTAGATCTGATACTGAAAACTGTGTAAATGTGACAGCCTGGAGCTCAGTCCAGCCAGTGTAATTAACCAGGAATAAATAGGTGAGGAGTAAGCCAGCCTTTGGTTCATGTTGCTACTTGATACTTACTGTTTACAACCAGCTGAGATATCCCCACTTTGGGCAGTTCTTCCTATGGAGCATATCTATAAGAGGAATTTCACACCCCATTTTGTCCAGTCTCGCAACTCCATAAATGTGCAGAGTTTGCACTGATGAACATCAAGATCAAGCTTTAATCCAAAAGCACTGCTAAAACTACTGAGAACTGATTCTCTTTTTCTAGGAACGACTCATGCTCCCATTCCCCACGACAGCTTGTCATGCCAAGTACACTAGAGAGTGCTTTTTTCCTCTTTTTTTTTTGGACATCACATTTAAAAGATACTAAAATCTCCATCCAGCAAGCTAAGTCACTCATGAATCAGCAGCAGACAGTTAAGCAATAGGTCTGAACTGCTGTACTTAACATGGTATACATGCCCACAGAACTGGGAAGTAGAGTAAAAAACAGTTCTTTAGACAAATCTATGAATTATTTTTCAAGTTTTCCTTCAGAAGTTACATTATTGGATGACCTACAGAAGATTTGTTTGCTCTGGGCATCTCTGTTTGTATATTCCACAGTTGTGTCAGCAAGGCATCCTCAATGGTATTTAAACAAATCCAGAGCAGTAAGAGAAGATGTAGCAAAAAAGGTAGCTCAAAAAGATCCACAGACATCCTTAGGATTTAGCCCAGACAGCATACAGCTGTGAAACCACAAATTACATATATTCAAGTATTTGTCTGAAACATCCTGTCACAAATACACCCGGTCTTAAGTTTCACCGCATCTAGATGATTTACACTGTCTGTCTATCTGCCAAACAAATCAGCACTGCATTACATCAAACTAATTTTTGGAGTGTCACATTACAGGCATGTGAACCTTTTACTAGCTACTCTGAATTGACATATGTAAAAATTTCTGTCTGACTGACAGACACATACATCTGCCTTCTGTAAGTGTCATTAGAATGAGACAGTGGACAGGAAAACTTCCCTGGACAAAAGCGTGATGATAGTGTTCACTCAAAACTCAGCATTGGTACCCAAGTTTTGCCCATCATCTGCTGATGGGACAGAAGTTGAGATCTAGCCAGCTTCTAATACATACTCCCAATGGGTTGCACTGCAAAAGAGCACTGGAGAGCCATTAGGACTAGAGGTAAAGACTAGGTTGTGCCAGGGGAGATTCAGATTGAATATTAGGAAAACTTCTCAGAAAGAGTGGTGAGACATTGTAACAGGCTGCCCAGGGAAGTGGTGGAGTCACCATCCCTCAAAGTGTTCAGGAAAAGGGTAGATGAGGCACTGAGGGACATGGTTTAGGGGGTGTGGTGGGATGGGTCGGCATTTGGACTAGATGATCGTAGTGGTCTACTTCAACCATAATGATTCTATGATTATGGAGAAGTCTTTCATTTGAGGTCTCCTAAAGATAGCTTTCACATCAGGCAGAATTCTTGGGCATAGATACCTATTGTGTATCATCAGCCAAGTTGACAGTGGGAACATCTTTAAATGCATGTCTGTAAGACCCGGTCTCTTCTGCATGGACAGGACATTTCTTTAGAAGACCTGGGGATAAGTCACTTTGGTTTCTTGTCCTCAAACTTTTTTCAGGACCCACACTGTTGACTGTGCTTGTGCTACCATAGGATGCTCCCTCAGCACCCCAAACCGAGCATCACCCTAACACAACCTGTTGGGAGCATCCAATGGAAACACAGCCTGAAGGCTGAGATTGGGAAGCACAGCTTCTGCTCTCCTGCCGAGCCTTCTCCACACTGCACCCCAGGAGCTCATCACAACCCTGCACTGCTCTCCTCTCTCTCTTCCCTTCTGTAAATCTGTCCTGCAGCAAAGTTAAAAGCTGTCTGAATTTGCTGCACATTGCCTCACTGCTCTGTGCTTTACCACTGTTAACGTTACATAGAACATCTTAAACTGAAACCTTATGCAGCATGAAGCACGTTCCTCCAGCTCTACTTGTCTCAGCACAGCAATAATTCATGCACTCTCTCAAGAGGGGCTTGCAAGCCAAACATAGTTCTTTATTTTTATTTAACTCCACCAGGATTTATTTCCCCAAGCCCTTCTGTGTGCTCAGCAAAACAAGCTCTTGGTGAAGCTGATAGGGACATGACACAGCTCAGGCAGGCAAACCTTGCCTCTCCTGGCAGGAGCAGTCCCCTTTGAGCCGTGCCTTGCCACTGCCAAACTGCAGACTGCGAGCATCACTTTCTCCTTTTGTTTGGCCCCTTTGGGCATGTTCATTGGGAGCGAGCAAGCTGGATGGACAGAGAGACAATGTGGTGAGGGGTAGGAGGAGAGATCTGGAAGCCCTCTGCCAAATGGGATTTGGGATGGAGTCACTTAACCTCCAGTTACTGGGGCTTTTCAGCCAAAACTAACACTCCTGCTGAAGTGTGGAAAAGCCCCTGTCAGCACTGTTAAACCATCGTGTTGGGGAAGCTTGGTTAAACTACCACTGCTACTGCAAGGCTGCACCTTTCAGAGGTTCTGAAATGGGGTCTCGGGGCAAATCCAGCACCACTGTCATTAGTGGGAATGAGCTGGTATTTCCTTCTGGGGCTTTGTACAGAACACCAACATACATACAACCTGGACAGAAAAAGAAATGGTGGTGGCTGTTCTTCTGAGGATAACTGGGTCAGCATTTCTGCATGAGGAACATGGTTTAATGGGCATGGTGTTGATGGATTGATGGTTGGACTAGATGATCTTAGTGGTCTTTCCCAATCTTAATGATTCTATGATTCTATTTACTGTGGGAAGTGTAAGGGTTGTGGCATAAGCTACCAGTTAATTCAAATTATTGGAAGTGGAGATTCACTGGGGTAGGAAGCACTGTCTGCAGGGGCCTCTGCCAGCCTACAGCCACCATGACATGTCTTGGCACTGAAAACAGCCTCTTTCTTCCTCATTCCACTGCTCGCTAAAGGCAGGTTTTCCCTTTAAACCTCTAATAGGCAGCCAGTTAAGGCAAGTAATCTCAGTGTTCCCAATCATCAATGGAGACAAATGGGCATGTCAAAAGGAAGACTTCTAGCCTGACTTAGACATTTACCTGGAGTAGCTCACTTTTTGGGACCCTTTCCATTGCCTAGGTAACTTGCACAGACTGAGATAGATTGCACCCAGAAACCCACAAAATGGCAGCTGGCATCACTAGCTACCCAGGGGAAGCTGCAATGGCAGCATAAGGATATTTGGAAGCTGGATGAACTTGCCCTGGAAACAGAAGTAAACCCATATTCTACAATCAGGAGGCTTTTAAAGCAGCTCTGTTGGTTCTGATCTGCATCAAGCTGCTGCTTGGTGGAAAACCACCTGAAGAATCACTCAAGGGCCTGCTGGGGCAGCTCTGGGCCTATGTCTTGGCAGGTCTCTTGGCTGATGCTGTGCCCTGACATTCCCCTGAGCAGATGACCGTGGGCCATCTCCCTGGAAAATGTGAGTGGTGTTTACAAGCTGTGACGTAAAACTTGAGTGCCAGCAGCTCCACCAAGGCACCGACTCAGCACAGAGGATAGTTAACTTACACGGAAGAGTGTTTTTCAGAAGGAAAAACACCCGCAATCTATTCTTTTTCTTCTGATCTTTTTTTAAGCAATGACTTTAAGCTGAACAACAGATATTTCAAAGAAGATCCCTCCCCACGATGAAGCACTTTGAAAAACCAGACCTTCCTCTCTGGCAAGGTGTCTGAATATCTGGTGGCTCTCGTCTGCAGTGGGTATGGCAAGCATCCATTTTAAAACCTTGCCTTCAAACTTGCAGCCCTTGGCTCTCTGCAGCCAGACTAGGATGGTTTTGGAGGACACAAGGGGGGACTGGAGGCCCTTTAGGGATAGTAAAAAGACTTTCAGCCCTAAAAATACCTCGATGGAGGTCTCTAGCTCCAAAACCACACACGGAGCATTGCTTGGGCTCTGCCTTCCCTGGATATGTTGAGTCCTGAAGCCTGAGATCCTGCTAAGGGGGAAGATATGAAGATACCAAGTGACAGCCTGGCCCAGTCCATTCTGATGGGGGATGATGGTGGGAATGTGACTCCATGATACTTGCCTTGATCACTGTCAGCACCCAGGAAAGAACCAAATGAACTATTCCCTGTATTTGCAAAGGGAAGAGGTGATGGTTTAAAGAGGAGAGAAAACACACAAATCAAGAAGACAGGAAAGGAAAAAAAAAAGATGCAGGGTATGAGCCAGGCTGCCTACCACAGGCACCTCACCGGTGCCAAGTGAGCAGATAAGTCAGTCCCGACAGCAAATCCTTAAACTCCCTGCACAGCCAGTGGGAGACGGGGATTGAAGGAAGAGAAAAAGAAATCATGAGGGCAGGACCCCACTTTGAGACACCTCCAAGCCCCTTCCCTCTCCATGCTGAACACAGGCAGCACGGTGTGGGCGAGAGATGCACACCAGGAGCCAGCTGGCTGCCTTTTCCAATTGCTCCAAGGCGGAGGGGCTGCACACTTCTCTTGTTTCCTTTGAAAATGTTCCCCCAGCAATTCACCCAAGATGCCACAGGAATGCAGTGGTGGGCCTGGGAGGAGAGTGGCAAAGTCTCACATCTAGGCAGTTTAGCAGGAGCAGCCATCCTCTTGCTTCTCTGGAGGTGCAGAAGTGAGGGCTGAGTGCTGGGCTCAGTGCTTGGTGCTCAGCCCCACCAGCCCCATACCTTGTGCTTCCTGCATTTCCAGCATCCCTCCCAGCTCAAGGTTGGGCCACACTTGGGTGCCCAAGGTGGAGCACGGCATGAGGATGGGGAGGGTCTCATAGCCACCCCAGGGGTCCATCTCCACGGAGACGTGGTGCCACCTCACCAGCCTCTTTGCTGAGACCCGTGTCTCTTCTCCATTAAAAGTACCCCGAGTGGGCCTTGAAATAACAAACCATGGGGTGACGCATGGAAAAGCTGAGAGCAGCCCGGCCCCTGTCCCTGGCTCTCCCCATTCCATCACAGGGGATGCACACGCACAGGGCAGACCAGCTTGAAGGCTTTGCAGCACAGCTACAGTCCAGGGCAAAACAGCATCTGCTCTGGTTCCGTCTGAGCACTGTCACAAGTGGGAGATATTCCTGATATTTCCTGTTCCTGGGGAATGCAGTGCAGGTGTGGATTAAGCTGATTAGTTATGAGCAAATGACACTGAAGTTAAAAGTGCAGTACACAGCTCAACCTTGCTGAGCTTAAAGGAAAACTATGTAAAGACAAGATTAAACAATGTTTTTAATAAGGAAAAAAAAAAAGCATCTTTTCTCTGCTGCTGGAAGTAATTTAGGTGCTGAGAATGAGCAAGTTTGTAGGTCTGCCTCACAAGCCATGTTGCTTCATGGGTTTCTGCATTTTGCTCAGCCTGAATTCTGAAAACAACTGAGCTGATGCTTTTTTTTTTTTCCCAGTCATTTTTGTCTCAGCACAGGAGTTTCAGTTGGGCTTCAAAACTCTGAAAGAGGTTATTTTTCTGTAGCTTGTACAAAAACATTCCATTTCCACAGATATCAATGTTTTCAAAACTTGCAGTTCACTTTAATTTCCAGCTCAGCTTTTCCCCACACAGTATTATTACTGTCACAATGAAGCTAATTAGCTGTGATATGCCTATAACTACTTTGCCAACATACCTTACCTCAAGTGTATTGTTCCCCAATTGAACGTTGCTGTGTGACCGTGTCTATACCTAAACTTGTTTTGCTTGGCATGTATTTCAATAGGATTAGGTCACCATTCCCCCTACACATACAAATGGTGAATTAATTAAATATCAAGGAAGGGATGCAACCAGCAAGACCCAGAAACAAAATTGATTGTGTCTTTCCCTCTCTCTGATGGGAACACGAGGAAACAGGTCACGGCTGATCAGAGCGCAGGGCATCTTATGCACTGCTCATTTCTGTTGAGAAGTCTGTGTTGGTTTTTGAATGAGTTCACCTTTGCCTCAGGCTACAATAGCTCTTGGGAAGTTAATTTAATGGTCCTGTTAAATGTGCACCCTTATTTAACAGTATAACAGTGAGGGAAGTACAATATTTTCAAATATATCATCGCTTGCAGCATAGCATCACAGAGTGATTCAAGTTGGAAAAGACCACTAAGATCTCCTAGTCCAACTGCCAACCCAATCCCATCCAACCTGAACCTCCCCTGGTGCAACTTGAGGTCACTGCCTCTCATTCCATCACTAGTTACCTACAACCCTAGATGCAGCTTAAGCTGAGAACCAGCATTAACTGGTGCAGAAACCAAGTTATCCTCATCAATATTCATTTGGATGAGAAGCATATTTGTTTAGAGCAATGTTACACCTGATTTGGAGTGTTTGCTTTAATCATGACTTACTTCAGAGCAATGTATTACAGCCTGTAGGAGTTCCCTGGAGGCCCCAGCAGAGGTGATCAATGCTCTGGAGTGGCAGGTGCTGCCTGGATGTCTGTAGGCTCAGGTTAAGATTAACTATTGCTGTTCACGGTATTAAAGAGTGGGAGATACGGGTTTGGGGTGGCTGAACCAAGAGCTTGTGTCTCTGCAGATCAGCTGTGCCTGCAGTCCCATAAAAGCTTAAGAACCATAGACGATTTGAATTTGAAGGGATCCTTATGGGTCACCTATCCCAACTCCCCTGCAGTGAACAGGCACACCTACAGCTAGATCGGGTTGCTTGGAGCCCCATCTCGACGTCCTCATCCCTTTGCTTATTATTCCCAGCCAGCACATACATAAACCTTTGCTCCTCTGTCACTTCTGGGGCTAAACAGTGAAAGAAAAGCAGAGCAAATCCCAGCAGGAGCGTATGCAAGTGCTCAAAGTGTGAGTACAATGCATTCAGTGACATCTCTCCTGAAGTCACAGAAACAGGGATGTTTGCTGTAAGTGGTGTCTGTGTCTCCTCCTCATCACATATATCATACTTCAGGCAAGTTTTACACACAGGAGGAAAACCCGTGCTGAGAAAGGCAAATGTTTAAAGTTAACGCAACATCTATAAAAGTCATGTTCTCCTAATTTATAGAGGGATTTACCTTCCACTCTGGACGTTTTGGCTTCATACTTCACATAAGCTGCTGCAGCTGAGCTGCCTTTACAAACAGATAGAATTTCCTTGGCCACGGGCTCAGATGGAAACTCTGCATGCACTGCTGCTGCAGGAAAGCTTCTGGATTTTGAAGAGCAAAAGTAGGTGTCATGAGGCAACCTGCCATCTCTAATGCCTCTGGGAAGCCAAGATTTCCTTGTCACTCCTGAACATATATAGGAACAGCCATAGCTATTTTACTTAATTTGTCACATCCGCTTAGGTGTAGGAAAGCAGGGAGAGTGAAAAGGGCACACTCTGACCTGTATTTGGCTGGGCCTGGTGCATCTCTTCAGAGACTTTGCACTACCCTACTTAATGCATCTAACCTAGATCCCCGGTAGGAAACGTAGGTTTTATGGGCTGACTTTGACAGTCAATGGAGAAAAAGAAATTCCTCTGGAGGATGAGTCAGAGCAACTAATTCAGAGCAGGAAAATGAGCACTAGAAATAGTGTGGAAACAACTCAACGTTGTGCTTATGCAAATAGCTGGAGATGCCCCTGCCACGGCAGGAGCAGTACAGAGACTCTACCAAAGCCTTTCCCTGTAAGCCATGGAGATATGTGAAACCTTAAAGGAATCAAGAGCAATGGCACTGAAGTCATCCTGGAAGAAGGACAGGGGGTTGAGAAGGGACATCTGCATCTGCAGAGAGCCAAGCAAGATACAGAATCATAGAATCATTTGAGTTGGAAGAGACTTTTAAAGGTCACCTGTTCCAACGCCCCTGCAGTGAACAGGGACACTTAACAGCTAGATCAGGTTGCTCAGAGCCCCACCCAGACTGACCTTGAATGCCTCCAGGGATGGAGCATCCAGACACCCCTCTGGACAACCCACTCCAGTGCCTCATCACCCTTACTGTAAAAAACCTTTTCCTTATATCCAGTCTAAATCTCCCCTCTTTTAGTTTGAGACCATTTCTCCTTGCCCAAGTTGTCCTATCCATTCCCAGATCACTTCCCCGGGACCTGACCCTACGGAGCTTACTGAAGGGTTTTGCTTTCCTCCCCACACCAGACTGGGGACAAAGCCAGGTGCTCGCTCCTGAGCTGCTCCATGAGCCCAGCCCAACCTGGAGACCTCAGCAAGGAGCTGGTGGCTGTGCCTCTTCCAAGTCAGAAGAGAATCATGGAATTGTTAAGGTTGAGATAGTCCACTAAAATCATATAGTCCAACCATCAACCCATCACGCATGCCCACTGAAGGTAGACATGCTCACTAGAGGTGATGGAGCAACAGGTGACGACATGTGTAGGCAAAGCAGAGGACAGAGCTCAATGTTAATTCAAGGCACAGGCTCCCACAGAGTTGAAGTGGAAGAGCTTCACAGAGGGTGGGGAAAGCAAAGACAAGGGCATGGCAAAACAAATATCTGCAGTCTGCAGGCGCTCTCTGGCTAACATCAGCATGCTGAGAGAGAAGCTGAGGAGGCAAAATGCCGGGGAGACTTAATCAGCAGCTCTGAATAACAAACTCAGAGCGCTAACATCTGGCTGATGGGGTTGCCGCTCTCTGATAGTCCCGTCCCACTGTCCTCAGCTCCAAGTGCTGTGTGGGCTGTAAATCCTGAGCGGCCCCAGACCACCGTGGATGCAATACATGAGCAGCAGACTGCTCTGAGCATGGCAGAGTTTGGTAAAAAGGTGCTGGGGTGCTGTATTTAGGGGATCACCCTCCTGCCTGCCTGAGTTTGAATGGCCCCAAGCATTCAGGGCATTCATTGCTACTTTCCATAGGAGCCAAAGGCTGCTGCTTTGCTCCAATACAACCCCTCAGATAGGGTCCTGCTCCTGAACCAGCATTTGAATTCTCCCTAGAATGCTGGGTCATGGAAACATAGGGTCACATTTAATGACTCAAGTCTCTCCCTGCAGCCTTGCTATGCTGTATACACACACAGAAATATCTGCTGGGCAACTTATTGCCTTCTACAGGGAAAAGCTTTTCACACAGGATGGCTTTCAACATGCATGGAAAATAAAGTCTCCAGATAAGGGTGAGTCAAGTCTCCCAGTGCACATAAACCTGTAGCTCTCATCCCAGCCTGATTTTGAGAGGCAATGAAGAGGGCATCACTGCCCAAGTGAGAGACACAGCAGCTACAGACACCATGTCCCCAGGCTGATGAGTGCCCTGTGGTGAACTCTAAGAAGAACCTAAATTGGAAAGCATGCACCCAGCTGCTGGTTCATGTAACAACAGTGGCTCTCAGCTGTTTAATCCAAAATTAATGATTGTGTTGGAGTGGGATAATTACATAGCAAGTGTCACAGCACCGCACAATGAGCACTCTGACACCTCTGAGACACAGTTCAGTCACACCCCTGTTTTCTTCTTGGCTTTTTTGTGAATAATTGCATTGTGATCTGCAAAATCTGGTAAGATCCTGCTGTCGTATGCACTTACCTGTAAAGTCTACTTTATTATTGGCTATTTATGGATAGGTATCAAGAGTGTCTCTGTAAGTCTGTACTATCATTTGCATATGTGTTTTTCTAACAGTTCGAAAATCCTGTAGATATTTATTTTGATTTTCTTACAGTTCTCTGACACTCAAGTTAACTATGCTTCACCAGTTCTCTATTGCATCTCATTAGCAATAACAAGAGCCAGGACCTGGACAGTCCCAAATAGCAGATGAGGGTGGTGAGGCACTGGCACAGGCTGCCCAGGGAAGTTGTGGATGCCCCATCCCTGGAGGTGTTCAAGGTCAGGTGGGATGGGGTATTGTCATGGGGCCCTGGGAAACCTGATCTAGTGCATGAGTTAGTGATTGGCAACCCTGCCTGTGGCATGGGGTTGGACAGATGATCTCTGAGGTCCCTTCCAACCCAAGCCATTCTATGATGCTATGATTCTATGATTCTATGATGCTATGATTCTATGATTCTATGATTCTATGATTCTGTGATTCTATGAACTGAATTGCTTCCCACCCCTCCAGCAGTAGCAGCTTATAACATCTGCACCAGAAACCATCCATACAAAACCATATGAACTGTCTAACATCACAGTAATAATAAAGAACACCACCAACAAAAAAAAACATTGTGAAGAAATCCAGACCTGGGCTCCAGTCTACTCTCTTAACTAGCACACTTTTGTTGTCTTTTGGCAATGGTAATTTTGGAACAGCAAAACAGCAATTATTTTGAGCTGCGTTATCTGAACAGCTTGTTCTCATTAAGCAACACACACACTTCACACCTAATCAAAGCAGGCAGATAAAATGAGCGTCCTAATCAGCAGAAGGGAACTGGATGTCTCCTTTACAGAAAGGGCAATCATCAGTTAGTGGAAAAGCAAGAACTAGTTTCTCTGTGCTTCATTCCCTCCCTCGAAAAGGGATAACAGGAAATATGCCATTTCGAGAGTTTTCTGAGCTGATATATTCAAAAACTAGGAAAGTCTATATTCAGAATTTGGATGGTGCAAGAATGGAAGCAATAGGGGAGCCAAGACCTGTGGTCAGATTCTTCACTTTCATGGAGAGTGATCTCAGTGCTTCCCTGTGCAAATTCAGAGGTTGAGACCAGAACCCACAGCTTTCCATGTATGGTAATGCTGTGTATTGTCTGCCATGGTATCCCTGTCTCCAGCAATCTGGAAACTCATTTTCCAGGAAGGATCCTGGAGAAATTGCCCAGCATTGGAGTGTATGACTGGTTGAGCTTTCAATAAATGGGATTTTAGTCATTAAACATTTGTAATATAAAATATGCACCTCCGAGTGTCACAGATTAAGGCATGCAAATCCACATTATCCAAGAAGAGGAAAGTTCCAGCTGTGTGAAAATTTGGGTCAGACAGGTTAGTGGCATTCATGGGATTTGGACATGTGCTGTGTCACATTTGTGATAGACAAGAGGAATTTTCAGAGATGGGAAGATCGTGGATCCTACTCTCAATGGAGACACTTTTGGAAATCTCCCCACGTGTCTGATTTACCAAGAGTTTGCTCTAAGTCTTCTTTGAAGACAAAGGTAAACTTATGTTGAAACTTTCTTCTCTGCTGAAGAGAGGAAAATGAGATGTAGATGATCATACATAAGGCTTTGCTCTCAGAGGTTTATAACACTGGATAGAGGGATCTATGTGGCATTAAATAATGATTATTCTATGTTTCTGTCTGTCTGCAGTGCAAGGATATAGCTGGTCAAGTGAATGAAAGTGGACTGGTGTTCTGCACGTGCCTGCTAAATTACAAAGGACAAAAAACATTTCATTGCCTGCAAAAAGCACCCTCTTGGAGCCATTTATTTGTTGGTTAAGCACAGTCAGGTCATGATCTGTCATCTAGATGGGACAACTGTCCTCTGCTTGGTGTGTGGTCACTGACACATTGGCATTGGAACGGCATGGACATGTTCATGCTTTTTCTTGGCTCCAGATGTACCCTGTAGGGGATGCATACAGATGGTTGGGTGTTACAGTTCCAAGACCAAACTTTTCAAGCATGACGAAAGGGACAATTTCCAGCAACGGCCCTCATTAGGATATGGATGAATAAATCGACTATCTCTTAGTCCATGTTGATCACCAGGGACAAAACAGGTGCAAGCACTTGGGCACCAACATGCTGATGGTCTCACCTCTTCTGTAGTTAAATGCCAATGAAACATCAGAAAAGCAAGCTGAAGAATACAGAAGGGATTTTTATAGAAAGGACAGGAAATATTTATTCTCGTTCATTGGCTGGGACAGAAATTAATTGGAATTTGAGCTAGTTCGGGAGAGCATAACAAGAATTGAGCACCATAGGGATTGGTAGAGACCCTTTCCTGCAGGTATTTGAGGCCTCTTTCCATCAATTAGATGTGATTTAGGCATAATACATGCAAACTGCACACAAGCTCAGCTGAAAAGACTGGATGACAAATTTGTTTAATCTGATTCCAACACAAACAGGCCTCCCAATTCAGCCTTGATCTGTTTAATGCTGTTAATAAATAAATAATTGTGCTGATATTCAGCACCTACAGGTCTAGTGGCAGCCAGTGTCACTGAAAGACAACACAAACAGGTGATCTATTCTGCTCACTCAGTGTATCTGTTAGCCATTTCAAGTGAAGAAGCACAATAATAATAACATTTTTTTAAATTGCATAATTTCACGTCTTTTTCCTTCCATCCACTCCCCACCCCAGAGATCCTGCTACTTACTAACATTTCTTTATTTAATCTTTTCCTAAAATAACCTTTTTCCACTGAGAAATTTGCAAATGTTTGGGAAGGGGAAGAGTTGTTTGCTGTTGTGTTGGAAGGAGAGAAAGGAAATTATTTCCTGGCTGAGATTCATGTGTCAAGTTTTAGCTTGCAGCCAGGCTTTTTAGCCAAGTTATAAAATCTGAAGATAATTCCAACTCTCCTCCTCATTGACTTTTATGAAGTAATTCCTGGTATGTGTCAAAATAAAAGAAGGCTTTGCACTGTGAAGACTTTCAATGGAAATGAGGCCTACCTTTGCATACAAGGAAAGGGCGGGAACAGACATCACTCTAGAAAGAACTGGTCATCAGAAGGAAGGAGCTCAACTCCAGGTTACTAAAAACTGGTCAACACATTGTTGAACCCTCAAGCAAGAGAGAGGAAGCACAACTCTTGCACTTATCAGTGGATAAAATGAAGATGAGTTTGGGTGAGGTATCAGAATTGTTGGAAACTTCCATAAATACCATAAAGATGCTCTTGATCCGCTGAGACTGTACAGCTTATCTCTGGAAGGCGTTTTGATCCTTCAAGCAAAAGGACACTGAGTCATGCGCACTGCTGAGCTCCTCCTTCCTTTCTGTCACATTTGCCACACCACACCAGAGCAGACCATGCTGGGACAGTGAGGTGACCAGAGCAGTCACCAATGGACTGGCTCAGAAGGAAGAGCACAGAGGCTGCAGAGATGAGTAACCACATCTACTTGAGTTGAACTCACTGAGAAGGGGTTTGGACTATTGGCTATTTCCATGCTAGTTAGCTGGAGCAAAGCTTTGGTAAGCTGGGAAAGCTTCAGAAAAGAGTAGCCCTCACAATCAATGCAATGCAGCCAGCTGCTTGCTTGCCTCCTGTCCTTCCCGATGGGCCTGATCCAACCTCTCAAGGTCTCAGAGCTGAACTCAGATGCAGGTGAGGGGTGGTGATGAATGTGCAACTGCTCCAACACACATGGCTCTGGGGTTGTGTAATCCAATTGTAACACGGAAATAGAAGCTGGCATTTTCCCAAAGAGCCAACTACTACAGGAGCTTGCTGAGTTTCTCTTTCGCTCAAAAGCTCAAGCGAAGAAGATGGCTGGCTGGGCTCTGAAATAACCCACCATAATTTCCCTCTACACCACACCCTGCAAATCCTTATGGTGCTGACATTCACGTTCTCCCGAACTCCCACATTTTTTAAGAACAGTTGAACCAAGTGCTGGGAGAAAGCAAATCCCGTGAAGCCACCTTGGCTGTGTTTTAATGCCTTCTGGAAAGATCCTAATGCAAGACAGACGTTCACGATATGTTTGCACTTGTAACTAAGCTCTGGCTACCCTTGAACTTGGCTTTAACAAGCTTTCCCCAAAATACCACACATGAAATACAGGCAAAGAGACAAGGATGTTGGTTTCAGAGTTATGTGTGACAGAAGGCAGATGTCTAGAAGCTAGAAGTGAGTAGGTGTGAGGATTCCCATTCTCGCTCCCATCTCTGCTATCTATTGTCCACACCTAAAGGCCTGTTTAGAGTTGTTTCAATACTCCAGTTGTGAAGTGAGTCTCTCTGACACATCTAGGACATGATCTGTAGGAACACCATGAGGTGTACTGCATTCAATAAAACCCACAGATGCTCAGATCTGCTGAGAAATACCAAGGAATGGAGTTTTCCCCCACCTTTTGTTTTGTGTGAGGGGCTGGTAAATGGCAGATGAGAGGTGATACTCTGCTATAGACTCAAGGCAGTGAGTCCAAGGCTTGGCAACATGACCAGGTAACAATTTGGACAAGGTGACAGAAAGGAGATGAAAGTAATGTGGTAGTGGACAAATAAACTGCCAACTGTCCAACAGCCACATGGCAACTTACATCTACCTTTTGAAATCAGTTGTATTATTGTTGGATGGGTGAAAGCTCATGCCTTAGGTCATTTATTTGAATACTCAAATTGAGTAAAGACTATTGAAAATGCAGGCCACAATCCTGTACAAGCGTTTGATTGCTGAGGGAAAGTTTCCCAGACATTTCAAAGCTTCAGTATTCAAAGGCCCTTTCAGGCTCTTAAAATAAAACTGATGTATTTGAAACAAAAGTCAAGAAACAAGAAAATTATAGGGATAGTCCAACGTGAACAGCAGTTGATTCAATTGCTGTGCTGAACCCAAAAGTCCAGTCTCATTCTTGGGTTTGCCCCCAGCCTTGTGCCCCTTTGACTGGCCAAACCCAAACCCACATTTACTCTTGACAGCGATGAAAGAAAAGCTCATACAGCAGTGTTTCACCTTTACTGCTTTATCTTATCAAAGTGTACCAATATCCCAAGCTAACAAAGCCACTTTTATCCAAAAAAAAAACAAACTGGAAAGTGGCTTCAGATTTCAAAATCATTTATTACTTTATTTTGCTATTGTGAGTCACAGCTCACAAGATCTACACAAAATCACATATGGGAGAAGAGGAAAATGGAGAGATCTCTTAAGTGAAAAGATAGGTAAATATCTTCCAGTATCAGCTCACCTTGATGTTAAATAGCAACAGTAATGATAAATCAGCAGTTCTGAGCTGAGTTTTGAATCATGGGTGGTGGATGGTGCACACTGAATGCAAATGCTCGGACTTCAAAATTCCCAGTTAAGAAACAATGAAGTTACAGTAAGGGCCACAACAAAGTGTGTCTGTAGGAAATGCAGCTGGGCACTCCTCAGTCTTCAGTGTGTGTATGTTACACATTAAACCCCTGTAGGCACAAATAATTCACACACAGCATCTGCAAGGCCTGCACAAGTTCAGGGGAAAACGAACACAGATGGAAGAAAGCTGCTGCTCGGCTCTGACAAATTACAATTAATTCCCTGTTACAGATTTTCCATGTCACTGAGGACAATGTGGTGTTATGGGGCACTTTCACTCCTCATCATCAACAGTCAAAACCTTCCCGAAGGCTACCTCAAAAATCCCTCCCTGGATTTCCATAAGAAGCCTACAAATTCCCCATAGCAGCTGTGAGCAGATGTTCCTCCAGCATCCCTTCTGACAGCTGCTGGACACCTCTGAGAATGAGGCCATGCTGGCAGGACCCGCGTGATGCATGGCCGTGTCCCTGGCCAGTGGCAGGTCAGCAACATGCTGCAGACCTCCGGCTCCTTTCCGCTCCTCTTTTTAACTTCACAGTCCTAGCTGAGTGGAAGCAGTTTTCTGGAAGCTTTCCCATTTCCTTAATACTTCAACAAACAGTACTAAGAGTATGGAAAGGCTCAGTGTGCATTTTTAAGGGAACCCAGGCTTGACAAGTACTACATGGCCATCACTGCTGTGATGGAGATGTACTGGCCTTTTCTTTTCCCCTGTTTTTAAAGCTGCTCTACAGAGTGTTTTATTGCATTTGATGGGGAGCTTTAAAAGGCTCCTGTTCTGAAGTGGTTTTAGAAGACAGCCTCCATACAGCAATGCTTTTTCTCACTCTGATTCTTCAGCTATTGTTGAGCATGGTAAAACTGTGCAATGGGCAACTTCTGATCTTGCTTTCAGGGCAGCTTCTTGTTCATTCATGTGGTTGGATCTCCTTGTGGAGATCATGGACATAGGAGGTTTCCCATGGCCAAAATGGGCGAAAATCATTAAGGATGGGCTTTGCGGCAAGAATGCTCTGTCACATTTTACATTAACCAGTCTAGAAAATATCTGAGAAATAACATACTGAAAGCTTAGGTCCAGTATGGCCCAAAAAGAGAGATTTAGACTGGGTATAAGGAAAACATTTTTTATGCTAAGAGTAGTGAAGCACTGGAACAGGTTGCCCAGAGAGGTGGTGGGTGCCCCATCCCTGGAGACATTCAAGGTCTGGCTGGACAGAGCTCTGAGCACCTGATCGAGCTGTAAGTGTGCAGGGGAGTTGGACCAGATGACCTTTAAAGGTCCCTTCCAACTCAAACGATTCTAAAGTTCTATGATTCTAAGAGCAACAAAAATCAATCTTGATCAGAACAGATTAGTTTATACAATTGAGCCTTTGATCTGATTTCCTGTACAAAATTGTCCAAAGACATCACTTATGCTCACTGAATGACCTCAGCAAGTACATATCTTTCCTAGAAAAAAGATCCAACCCCCTTTTCACTGGTGGGGAATTCATCATGACCTCTGGCAAAATAAAGGAAAGATTAATGATTTACTTGGGTTTAAAAAATGCTTTCAAGTTGGGTTACGTATACATATATTGCTACCAATTTCCAGTTGCAGATCCAAAAAAAAAAAGATCTAAAGCAGAACGCTTCTGGTTTGATTTCCAAGTCAGGAAATCCTCTCTGTAATTGCAGTTTCCCAGGTAAGTCCTACTCTCCTACCCACACTACATCCAGGTGTTTAAGGAGGTGCTGCTCTCCCTTCCAGAGAAATGCGGTGGCCTCCAGCAATCCCTAATTAGCACCTTGCTGATCCAGAGCACTGAATAGCGCTTGCTTCTCTATCACTCGACTCTGTAACCAATAATTACATTTTTGTCAGGCTGCCAAGATCCTCAAACACACCTGCATGCTGCGCACACGGTCCTTACAAAGAGATTTATAATAATTAATTGTAACATTCCTATCACAAATCTCTCATCCTGCTTCCAGCAGCAGCATGCAAGTCTGACGACAGGCATGTCTGATTTCCCCCGCTTGTTTACCAAGTTCAAGTCAGTTAAGATTGTCTCCTCTCTGTATTCTTCGATGCTTTGATTCTTTTTTTTTCCCTGACATCTTAATTTACATCAAGGTGAGGAATGGTGCTTTTTTTCTTCTTCTTCTGTTTTCTCCTTGTTATTTGTTCATGTTTTCCTGACTAGTCTAGACAGCCCTACCACTTGCAGTTTTCCCAAGATGGATGCTTTCCAAATTGCATGTCTCTCCTCCCACAGAAAGTGGGCCAGGTTTCACAAAACCAAACCTCTTCCCACAGCTCACCATTTCCCCAGTTAGCAGTAGTCATCCAGAGCTGAAGAGGCGAGAACTGAAGGCTTTGTAAAGCATTCATCACCTCCAGGACCCTTCCCACTTCCCAAAGGTATCTAATGTCCATGCAGCATCCCACCAAGCTGCGTCCCTCATGCCAGTATTCCAGCTCCCTCTCTACTTTATGCTCACCATGGAACACCCCAAGCTTCTAATGCAAATGAGCACTGCTGTAGTGTTCCTCTTGTCGGTCATGATGCTGCCCTTCTTTGCTAAAGCAAAAGACTTTGTTCAAATTTGCCTTCTCCCTGATTTGCATCTAATCTGTTTTGCATTTTATTCTTTTTTTTTTTTTTCATTTTTCTCCACACCATCCTCTGTTTTTACATTCTTCTCAGTTTTCACTTTCTCTTGCAGGTTGCTGGCACTGTTGACATCCATCTGCACTTAATCTTTTTGGGGTTAAGTCTTACACACAAATATTTGCTTTCCCTGTTGGCACTTTCAGCAGTCTAAGCAAAACTTCGAAATTTCCCTGTGGCAATGGCTGTGGGAGGTCCCAGACACTGAGAGAAGGGGCTTCATTCCCTCATTCCTCATAGACTTGCATCTCAGAGCATTTGTGGTAGTTGATTCCCATCCAGGATAGGGCAGAAACCACCTCCTTTGAGGCTCAGCCATCAATACAGTCTGCAACCTGTGCTATGGGAGGATTACAGGATAGAGATCTACACAGTCATGAGCTCTGTGGAGAGAGAAACTAGACTGACAGTATCTTCCAGCAGAAGATCTGGGGGTAATAGATGGCATAGTAGGGAGCATGCTCAAAGCAAACAAAAAGTGATGATTCTCAACAAGACTGGACAACTTAATGAAAGATAAATCCACTAAAAGCAGCTAACTACAAGCAAAAACAAACAAACAAACAAATATATAGAAACTTATTCACTACAGAGTTCTTGAACTGAAAACATTGGAGGCCAGGAGATCATCAGGAGGAACCACCATATCTCATTACCTCCTTTGTACAGACTTCCCTGGATGCCTGTTTTAGATGTTTGTTGGGTTTCCTTGTGGAGGCAAGCAGGTGTGGACCATCTTTCATTACGTATGGAAAAAACAAACAGACACAATTGGCTCATTTCAGCTCTTTCCCAGCCAAGCAGGTGAAAGTTTCAGCACTGAAGCTCACCTTTGCCTGATAACAAGACATTAGGCATAGATGCCTGTACCCCCTGGGCACCCAGTGATGTAGACAACGTGATTTTCACAATGTGCTTCTTTTTGATCCACAAAATTTGTGTCCTTCCTCTTTTTTTCCTTCTTCTTTGCCATCACCAGGAAATAATTCATTGCCAGTTTTAGAAGGCAGGTCCAGGAACAGAACTATGGGTACAGATGCTATGGCTATGCTGGCAATGCAGCTGGCACACAGACCTCCATTCTGATCCAATACAACCATTCTCATTTTATTACTAGTAAGATGGGATAGCTGTAACACATAGAATTATGGAATCATAGAGTAGCTTGGGTTGGAGGTACATTAAACACCATCCAGTTCCAACCCCCTGCCATGGGCAGGGCTGCCACCCACCAGATCATGTTGCCAAGAGCCCCATCCAACGTGGCCTTGAACATCTCCAGGGATAGGGCTTCTCTGGGCAACTTGTGTCACTGCCTCACCACCTTCTGAGTAAACAATTTCTTCCTAATATCTGACTTGGATCCCCCCTCTGTTAGTTTAAAGCCATTCCCCCTTGTCCTAGCACTATTAGACTGTGTAAAAAGTTGGTTCCCCCTCCTGCTTGTAAGTTCCCTTCAAGTACTTGAAGGTTGAGGTTCCCCCAGAGCATTCTCTTCTCCAAGCTAAACAAGCCCAACTCCCTCCTTTCTTCACAGGAGAAGTACTCAAGTCCTCAGACCATCTTCATGGCATCCTCTGGACCCTCTCCAACAGCTCTATGCCTTTCTTATGCTGGGGGACCCAGGCCTGGACACAGTACTCCAGATAGGGCCACATCTGGAGTCTCTTTTTAAAATGGTGGAATCATTCAAGGGAACAAGAGTTTTCCAGTGCAAATTATATTAAAAGGTGGGATATGAAATCTTGGTGATGCCCCCAGAGAGTTCTGAATGCTAACTGTTGGCTGTTAATTTTTAACTTCCTACAAACTTCCTTCTGATAGCAACATTTGAGGAAAGTTTAAAGAAATTTTTTTCACTTTAAAAAAATTAACAGGTAAATGTCACCTCAAATATGATGAGAACAGCCATTAGCTGTTGGAAGACAAAAAGAGGAATGACACCTTTCTTCTCATGGCTGGAGAGAAGCCTCCCTGCAGCAGGTGCCAGAATGGTGCTCCTGCCACCTGGGAGATGCAGTGAGTTGAACACTTGAATGACCCAACAGAGCTTGCGAAAGCCCTCACAGCTCACTGAAGTCATTGCTTGCTAACACTGGAGCAAAACCATATTGTTTTCTGCTGTATTTCCATCTGTAAACATTTGTGTATCTGAAACCACAAAACATGAATCATTTTGATTTATTAATGGCACAGCACCTTGCTGATTGTTTCTGTGTCTGACCATGTTATCCCCACAAGTAAAAAGAGCGATAAACGAGGTCCCAAATACAGTCTTTCATCTCCAGAAGGTCTCATTTGGGTTCCCCTGGAAATTAATTAGATGAAGGAGAAGTGAACATGAAGTAATGTTTACCAAAAAGCCTATTAGTTCACTTGCAGCTCAAACTGGCTATATAGATATATATATTTAAACCAATGAACTGTATCACCATGTCAGATGAGAGCACGGTCACACAAGCAGATGGTTTAATTTTCATAAAATCATAGAATCACAGGATTATTAAGGTTGGGAAAGACTTCTAAGATCATCTAGGCCAGCTGTCCACCTGCCACCAATATTGCCCACTAACCCATGCCCCTAAGCACTACATCTACACGTTTCTGGAACACGTTCAGGGGCAGCGACTCCTCCACCTCCCTGGGCAGCCTGTTCCAGTGCTCAACCATTCTTTCAGAGAATAAGTTTTTCCTAAGAAATTTTTCAGCACAAGAGAGGAGAAAACTCCAGAACCAGAGGTGGGTTGAGAATTTTTCAGTTGATGAATATCTCCAGTCATTTTCCAGCACTGAATCTCTCAGCTGTTTAACTATTCATTGAGTTTTCCTGGCATCCCTTGGGGGAAGACGCTCCACCTACCCATGTCAATCTGTCCATGTTAACATCAGTTAAATATTTACCTGAGGTCCTGGGAATTTCTGAGGACTGATAGTGTGCTGGAGGGTCGCACTGATTAAAGTTGACCTTGGAAGACAAGGCTGGTCTCCTTTGGATCCCAGTACTGTTCGCAGGGAGAGAAGCCCCTCCAGAAAATCACCACCTACTTGACCACCCAGAATGGGCCAATGTCCACTTCCTACCCTGCCAACAAGTTCCCAGGCTCTCAGGTCTCCTGCAAGACCCTCAAAAAAGGCAACTTTCCTTCACAACCTTTGGCAGAGGAAAGTTGATGCTCAAGCATCCCATCAATTTATTCTACCACTTTGGTGGTTTCTTAGTAACTTCTCCTACGTGATGCCTCCTGTTCACTTTGTATTTTTTTTTATGAAGTTTCTGAAGGTTGAGATCATTTAACGGGTATGATGACACCCTGGGTAAAAATGTACTTTTTCCACTTCATTGGCTTACCAGGTACAAACTCCTCTTCACTAGATCAGCACTCATGCTCCTATAAAACGAAAACACTAAGACTTTCTGCAGAGACACTTTCCATTCACATATTTATCTACTTGCTGAGATTTTTTTGCGTGATTACTTTGACCCTTCAAGCCAAGTTCTTTCAAAGTCCTTGTGAAATAAGAAGAGAAAAAAAAATTACAGACATTTACCCCAGTTCACATCCTCCTGGGTTGGATTCAGCTCCAGGTTAGACAACTGACTCTATGGAGATGACCCAGTAGCCCAAATGGATGTGCCTACTCTCCTTTCAGTCACTGTGCAGTACCCTTCCTACCCACCATCTGCTGCTTCAGTTCCAGTGGAAACAGGACAAGGTCTCAAACTATTTCTGCTAAGTAGATGGTACAAAATGCAGGAGATTTGGCTATTCAATGGGTTGCTTCACTTGTATGTAATTTAATTGCCACGTCAACTTTTAAAATCAAAACAGCACAAAACTCATGCTTCTTTTGTAGTCTAAACTTGTATTCTCCACTTCTTCCGCAGAAGACAACTGTTTTGCACTAATTCCAATACTTCCAATATTGGAACATTTGTCAAAAGAATTTCTGTACTCCAGTCTGTTGGCTGCAGAACTTTAGAGACCTGCATGGAATTAAATTCAGTCTTTCCTCCCATTTTGCAAGCAATACTGAAGAGGACAAGCTCCCTAATGCCTTTCAAACACTGCTCAATATATATATAAATAAATATATCAACCAAGAAGCCAATCCCAAACCAAAATATTTATTCATAAATTATGTGGAAAAATATGTTCAAAATCCCATCTAGAATATATACTTGAAGATCAAATAGAAGAAGCCCTTAAATCAGTGCTGAAGTAATTCAAAAAGCCTAATGAAAAAGACTGTCTTACATGATGGTTCCAACAATGCTACCCTGGATTAGAAAGCTTATTGTGGTTGTTACTGCAAGCTTTGGAGTCTAAGGCATTCTGTGGTTAGAGATATTGTTCCCTTTCCATAAAGCATTGTTAATATATGTTCTCATTTCTTTTTTTCTCTCCTAATACCATTTTGAAAAATCCTTTTTCTTTTTTTTTTTTTTTTTTGGTAAATAGAACTATTTACACATTTTGCACCATTTCCTTTATCAGTCTATAATTGACAGCAAGCCTATAAAAAAAGGAGACTGGGGCTTTGGAATTTCAGAACACATGGAATAGCTTTAAAGCAATTTAGAAAATTGGATTTAAATCCACAAACTAAAACTCAGTGTCTTACAAGCATTCAACAATTCTTATCCAAAGGCTTCTTAAGCTAGAAGATAAAGATTCCAATAGGCATCATAAGCTCTAGGCAAATTCAAGCCACCTGCTTCACACAGCATGTCACAAAGAAGGAGGACCCTGGGCAAGCTGCAGTGCTTGCTTCAAGCTCTGGTCTTTTCTTGAATCTAAGGCCAGAATCTCTATATGAAGGAAAAAGCACATGGTGAGACAGACCCATACTCACGGTTAGGGTGTTGTAGAATAAATGCTGCAAGATCACACCAGTCCTTTTTAAATCACAGTAAGTCAATTTAGGGCCAAGGCCAGACCACAATGTGAGCTTAGACAAGCTCTGTTTCTCAATATTAATGCATCACCTTCACCCAAAAGGCAAGAAGAATCCACATTTGCAGGGTTACCCTCACCACTGGATGCAGCACAGGATCTCTTTCAGCTGACATTTTGCTGGGCATGGATTACCAAATCACTGCACTGCTCTAGACAAGAAGTTAGGAATACCAAACACAGCTGACTTTGCAAGTACAACTTGCATCAGAGGAAGAACCAGTGGAGTGATTCCCTTAGTGCTGCAGAAATCATTAGATACTGACAAATACTCAAGACCTTGGTTTTGGAAGCACTCAAATCTCAAACCTGAGACTACTTCACTAACTAAATGGGAAGGCCCAGTGACTCTGGCATGGAAGATCTGGAGCTCAGTTTCAGAAACAGCCTTTACTTACAGGAGAGAGCCATCAGAGCTCTTATAAGACAAGGAGAGCCTTTTTACTTAGGACTCATGCAAGACCATACCACGTTTTTTGTGCCATAAGATGCACATCCATTAACCTGTCACTTCAGTGTCAGTTTTTGTCATCAGTGCTGCAATCATCAGTGCTGCAAAAGAGAGGAAGCAATGCTAGTGTCACTAAGCTCTGTTGCCTGAAGCATTTCTATTAGTAGCAGTTCCGTTAGGAGTTCTCTTAATTAAAAGGATAAATGAAACATGGGACAGATTTCAGCTCAGGTACTAACACACTTCAGTTTAGATGTCAACAGGTAGATGTCCACAGAGAAGACCATTGCCTTGAGATTTCATAATAGTGGAGTTCTAGAGGCCAAACAAAGTGTCCAGTTCTTTCTTGGACAACTTCAGGTGTCCAAGACATCCGCAGAAGACCAAAGATGACTGCACTTCTTATCCTAAAATGAACACCTCTGTTTGGTTAGCTGAAATGCTCTGTCCTCTTTTATTTGGGCTTCCTGGGAATGTTATTCATCTGGACACACTGTGCCACCTGCTGCCACATGATAATGCCCATGTGGTCCCCAAGCTGACACTGCAGAAGGTGATGTTCAGGTGAACAGTAAGCTTCCTGCCGTTGCTGGTTTTGTACTCTATCTCTCAGATCTCCTAAGGCATCTCAGGTGATAAGAGGCACTCACTTCAGGTGACCACATTGTTCCTATACAGGTCTGAGCCTGGCCACTGATTCCCACCCGGGGTGGAAATGCCAGTGATGCCCTGATGGCCTCATCTCAACTTTTGGGGTATGAGTGTGTAAAAAGAAAGAAAAATGATTTTTTTTTTCTTTTAGTGGTTTCCCTTATTTAAGAAAAAGGGGTGTTACACTAACTGGAATCACATTTCTAAGACAGTAATTAGGAGAATACCACATTTGAACTTCTTCTGGGTGCTGATGACCTCCTAGGGCAGACAGAGCTGAGCATCTCCCTGAAAGCACAGGGCAAGCCTGAAATGACCTCTATTCTTCTTTTGGGGTCTCAAATTGCTCTGAATCCTCTTTAAGCTAGACAGAGAGCCCATCTCCTCTCCTTCCCTGCTTTGGCTGCCTCTGCTGCTGCCTACAAAGACTGCCTGCCTCTTTCCAAGATGAAAAAAGAATAAATCCCCAGAATCTGTAGGGGAAGGAACAAGATACTGCCCCTGACAGACACTGAGAGCAAAGATCAGTGCTGCAATATCCACGTTCCCTGCATGGGGTACAGACCAACCCTGGACACTGCCAGTGGTATGTTAATGTTTAAAGCTACATGTGGGATTAGGAGCAGGTTAGAGTACATGATTAGCCCTGGGCAAGTCTGAGATCACTCCATTTCAAAACAGAGGAAATGCTGTAAATACCACAGCAAATGTAATTACCAGAATGTGATAAACACCACTTTGTTAGCGGAGATCATGGGAGGCTTCTCCTGTTTCAGATGTTTCTGACAAGGAGCAGAAAGCAAACCTGAGGTCAGCCCTGACAGCTGGACACAGAACAGGTAGGGTTGGCTCTGGTTTGGGCTTTTTTTTTTTTAGCCCCAGTGTGTGTTTAATCCCAGGTGCTGATGTTGTGATGGAAAGATCCCTCTCCTTCTCATTCTCAACATGGGTAAAGTGATTTGGGAGCAGAAACCACCCATAAGAAGCAGCTCCCGAGTGCCACTATCTTGGAAGCACTGGGACATTTCACAACTGCTTGTAGACATGGGTTAAATATATGTGGCTTTTGTCACTGGATGTGCTTTTGAGCCATTTCTATTGCGGCAGGAAAGATTTGAGCATAAAATGCTATTTCCTGGATACATTTAATCAAAGTTCTGCACTTTTGGGAAAAGAACCAAGAATCACATTTGCTCCCTGTCCTTTGAAACTGAGACTTAGGAAAACACAGGCTCAATTAAGATTTTAATGGGCAAATCATGAAGGGGCAAATCACTGAACTCAAACAAAACATGCTGCTGGCCTAAATGGCAGCAACAACTCTTCCATGGGGTATTCTTAAAACTGTTTCTGATCCTCATCACCACAGTTGTCTTCAAGGCTTAAGGAATTTTTTAATTGTTAAAAAATTTGTCTCTGGGTTGTCTTTGCAAATCCAGCAGATAGAGGTGGGCTGTGGATGTTATGCGCCGCCTCCCAGGGCTGCTCAGCCCCAGCATGGGGCATCAAGGGGACAAGATGCTGCTGTCACCACAGCCATCCTGTTTGAGGAATGAACTGGGACAGAGCACAATGAAACATTATACCTTATCCCAGAGCTCTGTTATGCCCCATGCAATAGATATTCCTCCAGAGGCAGGCAGCCAATGGAGAGAGTCTTCTGACCAAGAGACTCATCGCAACCTCCCAGCTTGAAACAAATCATGTAAATAATGGAGATTTCACCACATTGGTTGGCTACACATTTCAGTACATTATGTCCTCATTTCCTATTTCCATGTTTGTTTGTTTTTTTTCTCTCATTTATTTTTTCTATAGCGGTACATGCAGACCAAGAACAATTTGCCTTCATCCTTCCCACTGATAACCCATGTACATGGAGATTCTCACTTTAAGGCATCGTTTGTAGACCAGGAATAAACTCTTAGCATATCTTATCCACCCAAGAGCATGGACTAGATGGTATCCAGCAGAGTTCTCCCATGGTGCTCATCATCCCTCCACTTAGAATCATAGAATCATTAAAGTTGGAAAAGACAAATAAGATCATCTAGTCCTATCATCAACACACTACCATCATGCCAACTAAACTATGTCCCTCAGTGCCACATCTACACTTTCCTTGAACACCTCCAGGGATGATGACTCCACCACCTCCCTGAGCAGCCTGTTCCAATGCCTCACCACTCTTTCTGAGAAGAAATTTTCATAATATCCAACCTGAACCTCCCCTGGTGCAACTTAAGGGCATTATGTCTTGTCCTATTGTCATGGTTTTGTGATTTTCGGTTATTGGTATTCCACATCATAACATCATGTAGTGGACATACCTAGTTCTCAGAAGAGAAGGACTACTACAGTCCCCACGGCACTTTGCTCCTTTGTTACCATTTTCCAGCCGGAGGGAAAAGATAGAAGCTCGCAGTATAAAAACTTGCAGAT
>NC_034409.1:6695212-6819295 GCF_002078875.1 Numida meleagris
TTCCGATATTTTATTTAGTAAATTAGTTTGTTTCTCCTCAGATTGTTGCCGCTGTTCTTTGCTCTCAGGGCCATCTCCCTACCCTTTTCCCCTTTCCCCTTTTCCCGGGACGTGGGCCCTTGGGTCCCCCGTCCCCTTCGTCACGGAATCGGGCCTAACGCCCGTAAACCGTTGACACCTATCACCGTTACCTGGGAGAAGAGGCCAACCCCCACCTCACCACAACCTCTTTCAGGGAGTTGTAGAGAGTGATAAGGTCTCCCTTGAGCCTCCTCTACTCCAGACTGAACAATCCCAGTTCCCTTCTTGCCTTCCTCTGGACACGCTCCAGGTCCTCAGTGTCTTACAATATCACTTCCACATCCTGACACAACACTTCTAGGTGGAAAGAGCTTTCCTGCTCCACAACAAAACAGAAGATTTTGAGTGATGTGGCTGTTATGTTCATTCTTCAGAGACTCTGAAACAGAACTTTTTCCCCATGCAATGGAAATGTGGACTTACATCATCTGAATTTCTATTTGTGTCCTCAGCCAGCATCAGCACAAGCTGTTCCTCTACTCTGACTTTCCTTTCTTTCTCTCCCCAGCTACCATCCAGTTATGCAACTGAGTTTTTTTCCACAATAAAAAAAAATATATATATAATCAAAAATATCCAGAACATAATTGTGCTTTGTAAGAGCTCTGGAAAGACCAAAAGCAAGCCAAACAAGTGAACGTGCTCTGAAACAGGTTTGCAGTGAAGATGAATGGAGGTGACAAACTCATTGAATTTTGAGGCAATAAAGAGAATATGTGCCACCATCCACCAACGTACTTTGGTTTGAATAAGTAGCTAAACCCCAGCTGCTCACGTGTCACACATCTGAACACATCTCCTTGGAAGACATGGACAGGCAAAGGGAAGGCCATAGGAGTTAGAAAAAAAAGTTTACAGATTATAGAAAAAGTATTCAGACAATCATTTCTCATCTCCTTGGAGATAGGTCCTAGGTCAAAGAGAATTGTCTCCCCTGGACTGGGGCACATAGCCTCACGTTTACCATCCACAGAATGAGATAGTTCTCCTTCTGCTCCTGCCTGGCGATGAAGATGAGTCAGTTCAATGATGAAATTAGGCACATCCAAACTTGTGTTTTTGTCCCACATCTTGTCTCAGTGTGAAACTATACGGTGACATTTCCTATTGCAGTAGCTAGAACTTCTGCTGGTTCCCTACTGATCCCGGAAATGCAGAACAAGTCTGTTCTTTCAGATCTCAGGATATATATATTTTTTTATTTCTTGCTTCTAATTTTTGGGGGACAGATATTCAGACCTGGTATTCTATCTGTATTATTTCCTTTTCACATTACACAGTATCATGGAAATTTGCTTCTCTCAGTAAGTTTTTTTCCTATTGGACTTCATTTTACAGATAACTGGACAGCAGTTGTAGCAGTATCATTCCAAAAAAAACCTCTAATTGGGGCAGTGAAGGAGGTAGCCCCTGTGTCAGCTGCCAGAAGCACCTGCAACAATTTTGGCAGTAACCAGCTGCAATTGGCCATGCCAAAACCCTATACTCCCAAACCCCCAAAACTGGTTTGCATTGGCTCTGTGTTCCAGGCTGGCAGAAAAGCTAAACCTGTAACCACGTGGCTGCCTCTGCCCAAGTTCCACGGGGCAAGGATGCGTCTGCAAGGAAATTTGGAAAGTCATTTGGCTAATGGAGGCAGGATGGACTTTAGAAGGCTGTGTCTGCAGCTTCCATTAGGGACTTGAACTACTGCTGCCTCGGAGCCAACTTGGCTTCCCCTTCATGAAAATAAACATCAAAATGCATGGGCTGGGAGAAAATATGTCCCTGATTGAAAGACCTCATCTCCCTTCAAGGCAGAATGGCTGATCCGGTTACCGGCAACATTATAGGTGTCCCATCTGCCAGCTGGATTTCCACAGTTGTTGGTTTTAATAAACATTTTCTCCTTTTTCCTTTTTTTTTTTTTTTTTTTTTGAATCTCACAGGTGCATGAGGAAAGGCAGAAGTGGAAATAAAGGACTTTTCATTGCATCCAGGGTTGACTGTAGCCAATAACTAAGCCAAAGTCCAGCTCTGCTCACAGCCAGACAAGTGTGTGCACCAAGGACAGAACTTGGCCCAGGACTGCTGCTGCTAGACCCCATGAATCATCCTTCCCAGCTACTGAACAAGACAAAGCATGGATTTTCACATGCAAGAACATCTAACACATCTACAGACTTGCAGACTACAGAGGGGTTTGGTGGCTCCCATAATTGGGTTGAACAACAGTTTGGGAACTTCCATCATTCACTGTGTCTGCTCCTAGCCCAGAAAACCTTCCAGAGATTCACTCGGAATACAGTCCCCAAAATGGCCAGCCCAGACGGTGACCGAGGAGAATCCAGGCAGGCAAAAATCCAGATGCACCTGTCTTAGATGTTTGCTTCTCCCTCCTGTTCCCAACCCAAGAAAAAGCACTGAAATATTCCTGGTGAGTTACTCCAAGTGAAGTGCCAGGAGACATTCCTGACAGTCTTCCAGAAGTAGCTAACTCAATACCTCCACTCTCCATAGTTGAAAAATCATGGGACAAGTATGATTAATAAGTATGAGTGGCTGAAAAACAAACAAACAAATAACACCACCACCATTACCTGCTTCTTTGGGCTGCACACTGTATTTTGCCTTGGGTTCATAAGATAATACACCCACTCTATATAGGAACACAGGCCTTGACTTTCCTCCCTGGAGGCCAGGGGTACTCTGGGAGCACTTTACCTATGGGAACCTGTGTCAAGGAAGGTTAGCTGGATGTGGACACAAGCATTTTCAAGTTGCCCCACACCTCTTCAGGTCCCAGCTCCAGCAACTGCTCATGTCCCCACTAGCACTGGTGGGCCTTCTTTGCCCACCTTTCAGCCTTCCCGGTCTACATGCAGTGGGATGTCCTCATCTCCTTCTAATGCTGGAGAGGCCATGAGCATGTGGACAGAAAAGCAGAGGAATCACTGAGTTGCTCACACATGGGGAACTAAAGTCAGTCTTGGTCTTTTCATATCTTCTTGTTGCTGTTTGCGTCATGACACTGCCATCACCAGCAGGTTTGGAGGAAGAGGTCTGTGTCTCTTCAAACTTTCCACTGCCTTCCCCAGGAGGTATCTCTCATCCCTGCCTCTCCCAAACTTTCTGCTAACACAGAGGGAACATGACCAGATTGACAAAGGTCCCATATCTCCAACCTGCCCTGAGACCATAGTGGCAACATCCCACTTGTGCCACACACTGTGGAGTTGGTCCCATCCAGTTTGCTGCATCTTTCTTATCCAACTGAGAAACACATTGCTTCTGCCCTCGGCTATGAGTAAGAGGCTGGGTGCTTGCAAAAAAGTCTTTGTACAGCTGAGCAAACACTGAAGGAGAAGCCAGACCAAGAGATGAAACGATGTGCTGTGGTTGGGGTCAGATGCCTGCTCGTGTACAGAAGTAGGCAGCCTCATGCCATGAAATCCAGAATAATTTAGTGTGTTTGGCAGAACTTACTGAAAATGTGGCTCTGGATAATTAAAAGCAGCCTGAAGCCATGTGGGTCTCCGCTCAACACTACTTCCTGGAAGGATTGCCTTCAGAGGCAGCAGCCATGCACACACGCTCATGGCTGCCCAGGCATTTCCTTGCCTGGCAGGCTGGAAGCAGGATAATTTTGAGGATATCATGTACTTCAATGTGCATAGTCAGAGAGGGCAGTGCTCCGGAGCAACTTGCATCCACTGGTGGTGAGCAAGATGGTCCAGATTTCTCCACCAGACAGTGGGACACCATGTTTAGATATAGCATTGAGAGACACGGTTTAGTGGGGTTATTGGTGGTAGGTGGATGGTTGGACTAGGTGATCTTGTAGGTCTTTTCCAACCTAGCTAATCCTATGATTCTATGATTCTAATGTATTCTCACGTCTCCTTGCCTTGCCCTGCACCAAGCTTCAAGAGTTCAGAGGGTGGGGAAAAGCTCCATTTTCACCTCCAAATTGAGACTAGTCACATCTGATATCAAACTGAAGACTTCATACACTGCTTCAGGTCAACCCTGCTGCATGACACTATGACAAGAAGTCACCAAGCTGCCTCCTAACAAAGAAAAGGGATGCCTCTATAAGGCACTCTAAGAATAGAGACATTTCCCTCCTTGGAAGTACTCAGAACACCTTCTGGGTGCTACAAATAAAGGAATGATCACGTGCATTAGAAACTTCCCATGGATAAGACTATTTTGAACTCTTCCATGGTCTTTTGTTCTCTATTTTATCAGTCTATGTGCATGTGGGAAGACAGAAAACTGACAGGGAGATGCTTACCACATCCCTAAGAGTCCCCTATCATGGGCTGGGTGGGAAGATTTGGAAATGAGTCAATGCCATTTCCACACCAAAAGACTCCCAGGGACATTACCCATACATATCAGCTATCTTGTGGTTTCCCCTCATCCCATACACTTGTCAGCAGTTGTCATTCTCATTTAATGCAGCTCACAACTATGCAAATCAAACACAGATTGTAGGGCGGGGATATGCTCCTTGGGTGGATTACTGGAAGGAAAACAAAAGCACAGTGGGACATCACTACAATGAGACAGAAGCAATGGGCACTCTCTGTCATGGTATTTTGCTGCTTCAACAAACTGCAGGGAAAGAAACCTAATGTAAAAAAAGAATTTCAAACCTTTATTGTACCCAATTTTTATCGACTTTGAGGTCATTTAGCCTTGCCCTTGCCACGCTGGACTTTTAAATAGAGTATTTTCTATTTCCCTAGTCCCTTAGGATCCTTCATGTGGCTCATGCAGCAAGAAAACACAGAAGGCCAGTACATGGGAATTAAAGAAAATTGTCTTAACCCAGCCAGACTGCAGTGGGCTCCATACTATGTGCCAGAACACAAGGATGCGTTGCCCATGACCTACACTTTCCAGCCCTCCAGTTCCTCTCCTAGAACCCAGAGCAGAGGGGAAACTGCCAGAGCAAACATCATGCAAGTCTTTCTCTGGTAGCCCACGGAGCTTTTGTGGAAGATAGTTTCTCCATGATTTAAGCCCTCATGGTCTTACAAAGTGCCTTTGAATGTGAGCCATGACCATCCACCCAGCTGAGGGCACCAGGGCAACAAAGAGGCTGCAAACACTGCTGCCCAGGGATGGGTTCAGAGAGCAACCCAACCCAGTGCCTCCCAGCATATGCACATGGCCTTTGTTGAAATACAAATAGCTCTGAAACTATTTCCTCCACTTCCGCAGAGGAAGAATGCCATTTAATTCAATTTTTGCTTTGTCTAATAATGGGAAAGCCAATTATGCAATTACAATTGCTTTTCTTATCGGGTTCCTTTTTTAGCTGCTTCAAAGCCTTGCAGGTGTTATAATCGGGTCATGAGGTGCTTATTACAGCAGCCAAAGTGCCACTGGAGAGGAAGATGCTAAGCAGACATTTGTAGATTGCCTGCTAACTTGTTAGTTACCTTGCTTTATATTAGGAACGCTGACAAAAAGCATGAAGCATGAAAGCTTTGTTATTACCTATAGAAATCTCTGAGGGTCTCTCAGAAGTTGAGAAGGAGATAATCCACCTAAATCAGCTGAAGTAGCAGCCTGGCTGCAGATCTGATGCCTGAGAGGGGAAGAGGCAATGCACAGAGAGAGGCTCAATAAAAGGTATAATCTCCTCCTGCAATCTCTATAAGCTCAAACGGAGGCCAATAGAATGAGCCTCCCCACCAACTCGCTAAAAAAAACAGGAGCTAAAACTCCTCTGAGCAGTAACTAACTGCAAGTACGTTCAACACTTCCACAGACTTTTCCCTTGTACTTCCACGGACTCTTCATAGACCAGACCTTGAGTCACCATGGTGTAATCCTTCCTATGCAGACAAGGCAGCAAGGTCTCAGTTAAGAGACTGCACAGCCCTGCAGAAAGCCATTCAGAGGGAGAAATGTGAGCTACCAGCTTTGCACTGAAATGTCAAAGTATGCATGGAGCACCGCAAGAGGAGAAACTGCAGGTCTCGTCACCTCCTCTCAGCTTCAGCAAGCAGAAATCAACTCCCTGCATGCAGAGAAGTACCACTTAGCATGTAGCTATAAACAGCAAAATCTGTTAGGAGAAAGAGGCATTGGCACATCTGGATGTTCTCCAAACCTGAAGGATTTACCTAGAGAGGACGGTGATGATGCCATGCCAAATACTCATATCTATTTCCCGAAGACAGCACTGAGGAATTGGATTTGATGATCCTTGTGGGTCCCTTCCAACTTGGGATCACAGAATCATAGAATGGCTTGCATTGGAAGAAACCTCAAAGACCATCCAGGTCAAATACCCCTGCCACTGGCATGGTTGCCAACCACTAGATGAGACACTAGGTCAGGTTGTCCAGAGCCCCATTCAACCTGGCCTCGAACACTTGGGGATATTCTATGATTCTATGACCTCTTGGACTGCTTTTGAGCAAAAAAGAGGTCCCAGGGCTGCTCCCTAAAAGCATCAGGAGCTTTCAGCAATGCAACTCCAGTGCCTCTGGCTGCACCAATCTGTGGAGAACAACTGGGCGTCACACAAGGTTTGGTGAGCAATGTCAGAGGCACCAGGGGAAGAAGGGGATAAAGGAAAAGAGACCCCCAGGGCCTCCCAGAGCCAGAAGGGAGCTGGAGGTTGTGCTACAGCCAGCATGGGACAGCCCAAAAAGTGCAAATTCTTTGATACATCTGCAGGTCTTCCCTCGGGGAATCAGCTTGAGGCTTGGGTACAAACACAGAGCTTTTAAGAATTTTAATCAGGTTTTTATTACTCCTTAATTGGTCCTTTCTTTAATAAAAACACCTTATTAAAGGAAACTGCTGCGACTGCAAGATTCGTTTTATAGGCAACTACTGCATTTCTCCAGTGGGCGGGAGGGTGGGAAGAACAAACTAAAACCATAACTCCGGAGGGGAAAAAGTAGAGTTCCTGTGTCATTATCTCCACCAACATCAGCTCTTAAGCTTTAAACAGAAGGGAGAGGAGTTGCAGCGACTCGTTACACTCCCATCCCACAGCTGTGGTGTGGTGGGAGCTCAGGGCATTAGCACCAATCTTGCGGCAAACCAAAGCAAAGCAGGAGGTCTGCGAGCATCACGGAGGGGCTGAGAAAGGTCAGGATGAAGCCCAACTGGTAGCAAGCGTGGAGGCCAAAATGCAAGTGCCTGAAGAAAGGACAGCTGAGCTACTGTTGATGTCCAAAGTGGCCAGAACTGGCACCTGAGTGAATTTATGAGACTGTGGGGTTGCTGGAAAACCGTGGATAGCAGCGCCTGGCCCTCAGCCCAGATTGAAGGGGCTTAAAGACGCAGCTGGAATCAGCTTCCAGCAGCAGCAGCAGCCAGGATGAGGAATGTGTTATCCCCAGCAAATTGTCTGGGGTCTGGCCTCCTTTTACCATGTGCCCAGGGGCTTTCCGACAATTGAAAGGTTTTCCTGTGCTCTGTATCCCTTTACTTTGTCAGTGTGTTGAGGATTTCCCACACGTCTATTTGCTCCCCAGGCACTGGGCATGGCAGGAGGGAGGAGGAGAAGGCGGCAGCAGCTTTTCATCCCATAGGACAGCCCTGATGGGGCTGCAAGGAGCACAGAAAAAAAGTCTTTTCGAGTACGGGATCAACTTTAAGCCAATTTCATCACTCCTTTGTTCCAAACCTGCTAACACCAAGCTGCTTGTTGTTGACAGAGCCACATGTGGAGATGTCCCACAGCTCAAAGGTGGGACCTCAGTTTCTCAAAGCAGGCCTTTACCTTCTGGTTTGAGGACATCAGCACCTCCATCTCTTCCCTCAGACTTGATCCCATCACCACTGGATCTGATAAGACAAAGCAAGGAGCAAAATGCCAACCATGGCTGTTGGGAAGAGATGCCAATGTAGGTGCTTAGTGCTAAGAAGGGGAAACAAATTCCTAACGTAGTGGTGGCCAAAAAGCCTATCTCCAACACAAGAGCACAGATGCACGGGCTGAATGCGAGCACAGTCCAAGCTATTTTTATCTGGTGCAGAGGAAGCTTTTACTTTTCACTGCAAAAGGAAGCAGACAATGTGGCCGTCAGTTGAGCTCAGTTTATTCCCTCACAGGGTGTGTGCAGAAGTATTTAAAGCCCTCAGATCTGGCTGCAATTCCCCCTAATCTGCTCGCAGCTGTGTGGGGTCAAGGAGCACAGCAGCTGAGATGCACTTTTGATCCATACACTCTAGGTTCTGCCCTGTGGTTTCCATTCCAGCTAACAGGTGAGATGTACTGTTGGCATCAAGAAGCACCAATCCATCAGGGTCCCCTACATTTGGCTCCAAATATATATTTGAATGTCAGCATTCCCCCTTCGCTCCCCAAAATGGGAAAATGGCACTCTCAGGGCATCCCAAGGACCAGGGTCATGCCCATGGTGCCACTGGCCAACTGGGCAATACAGCAGTTCAAACTTAGCCCATGGGAAAAGTCTTCATTAGCTGCTGCCAGAGCTTCTGCCATCACAAATATTGTGCATTGCATGAATCCACAGGACACAAGTGACGACACATGCCCCCTTCCATCCCGACCTAAAGAGATGCTTCAAATATTCTCGGCTCCTCATGGAAACCACCAGCCTCGTAAAACAAAGTTTGGCACTAAAAGAAAGAGGTCTCCAAGTTCCACTTCCACAACTGTATATGCACACCCAGAACATAACTGCAGGTGGCTCCTCTCTGCCAAAAAAGTGTTTATGAAAAGCTTGCATTTATTACAAACACTACAGCCCCATAAAGCTCAGAAGCCGCTGGCAACAGACATCAGCAGACTTTGCATGCTAAAAATGTACTTTCTTCAGGGAGAATTGCCTAGAGGGTGAATTACTCGTGCTCTCCCTTGGGAGGAGAAAGGCACCTCATTCAGCTTGCTCCAAAGCAGGTCCTGGCATTACTCAGACAAATGTGCCCTCAAGAGTCTGTATTCCCCCAGCAGCTACAAAGGCAGCTTAGCACCATTACCTCCAAAGTCAATGTTTATGCTGCTGTGTGAATTAGTCAAGAATAATCTCTTGCAGCCTGCAATGGTCCAGACAAGAGCACAGCCACCAGAGAGCCAAACCAGGAGCCAAAAAGGAGAATTCTATTCCCAAACATTTCTATTGAAATCAAAGTGCGGGTTCTGCAGACAGCAAAACCTGTAATGATGACAGGATCCCAGTTGGTGCTAGTTTCCAATCTATTGCTCATGACCAAATAAATTGATGTCAGGCTTTGCTCAGCTCCGTGGGAAGTTAAAGAGTCAACAGAGGTGAGCAATGAAAACAGAACTTAACATGTCCCCAGCAGTAGGGTGCTATCTGCCCATGATGGTGCCAATGGACCAGGAAAATCAGGGACCAGCCAATCTGCATTCATATATACATCTAGAAATATACACATACAAATGACATGTGAACGTCTGTGTCCACCTAGAAAACAAGCACCAAAGAGCAAATAAATCCCTTACTCGATTGTCTTCTTGGATCTCCCAGTCACTGGAGAAGCTCAGGGCATGCTGTGCCTGCGAGCAGTTGGAAAACTGGAAAAGGCTGGCGAACATCCTCCTGTTCTCCTGGGTGTCCGGAAAAATTGCCTCCTGGAAGTTCACACCGTGCGGCAGGAGGATGTAATTCTCATCCATGCTGAAACACAAACCACACGGGCAGCCGCTGTAAGGCCCTATTGGGCTTACTCTCCTGCAGAACTCACCACTGTCCCCCAGCCCAGCTGAGTGCCACCAAAGTTGCACGGACAGACTTTGAGCCAATGCATGGCTCTCAGCACTCCCGGCACTTTGCTGCCTTTTTCCTCGGTGGATTTGACCTGGTAGCAGCAAGGAGGACCTAGCAGGCTCCTGCTGCCCTGCAGATATCAATGAGCTCCCAAAACACGATAACTCTCTCTTTTAGCCTCTGGTTCCTACTGAGTTTATATTGCTTTGCTCTTGACCCCTGAGTCTAAGTGCTCCTTCAAAGTCAATAAATAACTTTTGTAAAGCACATCCTTAAAGATATTGTCCCAGACTGAGCACTGGACAGCATCAGAACTTGTTTAGCTACGCACCCAGTGTAAGGATATAGCAAGCATTTTGAAACAAGCAGCGAAGTAACATTTCGCAGATGCTTCTGGATTGAAAGGTCACGGCGATGGCTTTGTTCCCACATTGTGGTTTATTTTCTTATTCTTTCGAAGAGCCCAAAGTCACGATTTGGCCGGGGCCAAGAGAACGCTGTCGGGTGTGCACTTGGGGACTGCTCCTATATTCTTATGCCAAACTTCGGAGAACAGGCACTGGCCCCTCTCCAGCGCTGGAGAGGAGCTCTGACCATGAAGAAACAAAAGCAGCAGCACCCAGGGGCTGCTCAACAGCAGCTCAGCATTAAGCAGTACTGGGATATCCCAGCTCGGGATGTTTCTTTAGGGTGGAGGTGCAGACGATGCAAAACTGCGGGGAGAGAAGCGGGACAGGGCCAGCCCTTCCAGCCCTGGAGGACGCCCGGAGCTGTGCTACAGCACCCAGACCCCCCCGGACCCCCAAGGCCGGGACTCACCGGAGGAAGAAGAAGTAAGCGTAGCCCTGCATGACGGTGTGCGAGTGACAGGAGAAGTAGCCGAGCCCGGTGAGGTTGAGTCGGGAACCGGCGGGCACCTCCAGCATGCTGCCCCACGCTTGGTCGCACAGCAGCTCGATCTCAGCCGAATAAAAAAGTCCCCCCGGGTTGTGCTGCGATCCGGGACCAGAGGGGGGGTCCCGCTGCCAGGGCAGATAATTGTAAGCCCCGTAGGGATCGGGGTGAAGAGCCAACACCCGCGCGTAAACGATGATGGAAGCCAGTTCGGCTCGGCAGCCCTCGCTCAGCGGCCGCCACTCGGCCGGCAGCTGGCAGCCCCCCCCGGCGCCCGCCCGGGCCCCCAGCCCCAGCGCCAGCCCCAGCAGCAGCAGCGGCCCCGCGGGCGGCGGCATCGCAGCCGGGGGGGGGGGGGGGGCCGGGGGGCGCGCCCGGCTCCGCTCCGGGACCGGCACCGAGACTGGGGAGTGGGGATGGGAATGGGGGAGAAGAAGGGTGGGGGACAGCCCGGAGCTGTTGTAGGGGGGGTATAGAGGGAGAAGGGATGAGGTTGAAGCAAAAGGTGGGAAAGTCAAAGGTGTCCCCCTTAAATTAAAAATAAAAATAAAAAAAAGATGAGACTTGGAGGGTTTGGGGAGTGAAGGAGTGAAGATGCAAAGGGGTGAGGGTGCGAAGGGGTTGAGATGCGAGCAGCTGAGATGCAAAGGGGAGGGCTGGGAAAAGGGAGAGACATGCGAAGGGGCAGAGATGCGAAGGGGAGGGAGGGAAATGGGAGAGGTGCAAAGGGGGAGGTGAAAAGGGAGGGATGCAAAGGGGAGGGATGAGAAGAGGAGGGATGCAGAGGGGAGAGGTGGACGGGACGGACGTGCAAAGACGAGAGATGCGAAAGGGTGGAGATGCAAAGGGCAAAGCACAGCCCCGAGTGGGGGGAATATGCCGCTGGGCATTCCCTGACCCCACGGGGAACGCTGGCTGTACTCGGGGCTCGGGGAGGTGGAGGGAGGTCTCGTGGGGAGGGCAGAGACTGGGAGGGAGGTGCCAGATCCCACTTGCAATTTCTTTTCCTAGAAGCCTGCACCCCTTTTTCAAAATGCAGCTGGTGAGAAAGGTAAAAATAAAAAGGCGGGTCTCTGCGTGGTCACTTCCCACCGTTTCTCCCTAGAACTGCGGCACCCGGGGGCTCCTCCAGCTTTCGGGCAGATGGCTCCGAGCCCGACCTCTCCTGGCACACACCCTGCTGCGGTGCTCCCGAGCATCCATCCCCAGGGGCCTCGCACCATCTGCAGCCTGAAATAGCTCCTTCACGCTCAGATTTGTCCTTTTCCCACGTTAGACCTCATTGGTAATAATAGGGCCAAGAAGGAGCTTGGGATGCTGAAAAAACTTTTGTTGGAATACGAGTATCATGCAGATGTGGTCCTGGTTAAATCTCTCCCTAATGTCATCGACTACTGAAAGTTTGACTGTAAGTCCTGGCTGATTCCTTTAATCTCGTCTGTCTGTCTGTCTGCCTCCATCTGCTTCTGCTCTCCAGAAGGACTGGGAGCCTTCAGGAACAGAAGATGCCTTTTTGTTCTGGGTTGGTGCTGTGCCCAGCGTGGGGGGTCCCCATGCACGGCCAGGGTTGGAAGCAACGTGCGAAACAATGAATCACGAGTTAAACAACACTAAGCCAAGTTCATGACAGTGAGACATTTTCAGTGACAAGTGTCTCCCTCAGGAATAAACTCATCAGATTCAGCTGTTTGCAGAAAATAGCCTGAGGAGTTTAATAAAGGTGATATTCATATTTCATGATGGCACGGTCCCACGATGAATGTAATCGTAGTTTTATGCAAGAGCAGCCAAGTTGCTAAAACAGAAGCAGACTTTTTTCTAACAAAACCTCCAGAATGATAGATGCAGCTTTTATAGCATTTTTCACAATCTGCTTCTTGGAAATCAGCAAATTGTTTCGTAACTTTCAGAGAAATCTGAACAGGCAATCTGAAAAGAGTTCTTTGAAGAAAACATCCTCAGGAAATCCCAACAGATCAACAAGTTTAACGTGGTGGGTTTTTTTAGCGTTAACCACCAGGAAAAACCATTTCTGCTTTGGAAAGCGAAGGGAATCAATTGTGGCAGAGGAGGTTTCACAGCTTCATTCAGTACATTTCGGATACGGAAATCAGAACAAAGGAGGAAAATAAAGAACTGAGGCTGTTGCTGAATTAGAATCATGGAATCATTAAGGTTGGAAAGGACCACTGAGATCATCCAGTCCAAACATCAACCCATCCCCACCACGCCCACTAACCATGTCCCTCAGTGCCGCACCTCCACTCTTCTCGAACACCTCCAGGGACGATGACTCCTCCACCTCCCTGGGCAGCCTGTGCCAGTGCCTCACCATTCTTCCTGAGAAGAAATTTTTCCTTATATCCAACCTGAACCTCCCCTGGCACAACTTAAGGCCATTCCCTCTCATCCTATCGCTGTTACCTGGGAGAAGACGCCAACCCCACCTCACTTCTTTCAGGTAGTAACAAGGCTAGGGCAGTCCTCAAGGCATTTTTTGCAATACAGTGTACACAGAGGCCTTGGCACTAACCTCATAGTTGGGTTTCTTTTGAGAAAGGATGCTTTGAGACATGGGCGAAGACATGGGGATCACCTAAACAAGAGGAGTGCTGCAAGTGATGGGAGGAGAGGTGTTCGGTCTCTCCATGTAGCACATTTGGCATTGGAGCTTGATGGCTTCAACAGCTTGAATCCCATACTTGGTGTGGGCAGCAACATGCAGGTGCCTCATCACTCCCACCTTCTGCAGAACCCCAAGAAGCTGATGCAATATATGTAGTCATAGGTTATTTTGACCCGGGAACCAAATTCTTACGGTCACCTGAAACAAAAGAGCTATTTTTTCTGTGTATGCATAAGAGATTGATGTCTTCTGGGAAGAAGAGAGACAGATTTCAGCTCCATCTCTGTTTACCATGTGTTGCAAGTGAGCAACGCTCAACTGTCCCCAAACCACTTGGAAATATTTAATCTCAGCTCAGTCTGTTCTGCTATTGCTCACGTTTTTGTTAGCCACCACGTAACAGCTGGGAAGAGTACAGGGAGAAAGAGAGAGGAACACAGGCAGCTCAGACCCAAAATATGGAAGTGCCTTTAATTAATGCCACTGTTAATTGTCTGAATTAAACTGCTTACATGTGACCAGAGTCCTGGAATCAGTGAGCCGTCTCAGAGCACACAATAGCAGTTGCTAGCACACACTGGCTCTGTTTGATGCTCTCCAGTTCTCCTTTTGGCGGTGATTACCAGAGTGTGGAAGCAAGTAATTAGTGTTCTTTGGAATTTCTCTGTGATCCTGCAGAGGTGGTAGTGTCAGCACTGTGAGGACACAGAAGGAGTCCATGGGGCTGATTCAGAGCTGAATGAGCTGAAATGAGGTCTTGGCCCCAGTTCTTGAACAGATGCAGTACACATAAAATAAAAATACCTCTGACCTTAAAGTGCCTGGTTTCCTTGTTGTCTTCCATTTATGTCTGCTGTATCTGGTATGATTGCAAAGGTTTGGGGTGGCTCCTCTCATGCCTTCTGTGAGATGTCCCCTGCCGGGACCTCTCCCTGTCAGGAGCTCATCAGTGTGTAACTTTCCCTTCCATCCAAACTAGCTGCTCCCTTGGGCTGTTTTCCTTGAGTTCATAAACCACGTTCAGATCAGTATTTTAGTAAATAACTACAGCCATCTGCACTTGGATCACAATGATTAATGACGTTTTGCTCTTCTGAGTTTTTCTCCACCGAAGTCTATTTTCTCTACACTGTCATTTTTCTTCTCTCTCCCTTCGTTTCTGAGGTAGTGAAAAGAAGCACAAGCACCGAATCCTTTCCAGCAGCCCTCTCTCTTCCAGCTCTTGATAACATGGAATCAGTGACACGACACAAAGTAAGGATTTAGGAACCCTCCCTGGAGGCCACATCCTTCAGATCTGTGTTTGCTTTCTCTGCAGGGATCCACCATCTGACCTGAGACGGACTGCAGTACAGCGTGAATATTTTTTTGCTGTGAACTCAGCATGGGTCTGACAAGTGCTGTAGCCAAAACGAGCTAATCAGAGGAGCGCCAATAGAGCCAATTAGCGCTCAGGCCATTCATGCATGTGCCACAGTTATTCACTCACTTCCTCAGCTGAGATAGGCTTGCAGGCTTTGAGACAGGTTTGTGGCTTTCCCCGGCAGGAGCTTTTCCTTCTCTTTCACACATCTTTGCAGGTGTTCAGAGGAAAGATTTCTCCCTCCAGACTGTGTCATCTTCTTTGCTGTTTCTTTGGTGATATAGGTGATTTAAGCCTTTTAATAAAATATAGCTTGTCTCTGTTTCTTTTTGCCTTTAAATTATTGACAGAGTTGAGTGTTAGTCCAGGTAACAAACAAGATCGCAGTACTTGGAGTCTGGTTGCCTTTCTGATGGGTGCAGGTGACCTGAAACCTCATTTCAGCTGTCTTTTATCCATATATCTGCAATGATGCCTTTGTAGCCCAGGGTACAAAATATCAAAACCAGATTTCTTCCACCACATCCACCCCTCTTTAAACTGGGAGACTTACCAAGAGGAGTATTAGGCTACACTAGTGTCTCAACAGGAAGAGATGCTTTCATTACCTTCTTCTGTCTGTGCTTGTCTAAGTTGAGTCATTCTTCTCATACATTTTGATGTTTGTTCCATTATATTTAACTGTTTTTATACAACTGTCTGGGCTGGGTGATTTCCATCCAAAAAAAAAAAAAAAATCATATTCCCTGTAGTTCTTTTGGTCTCTTTCTTTCTTTAAAACAGTAATCCTGACTATGAAGATATAAGCTTTGTCTTTGGGGATCAGCTAGGAATACCTTGCTATCTCAAGGAGTTTGCATAAATATACTTTATGCATAGCACTGAGAAGATCTTTTCAATACTACTGAGAATTTGAATGGAAAAAGGATTAAAGTCCTGGTATGGACTTTTTCCTATGCCTTTTTATCATTCTTTCCTTTCTTAGACACTGTGTCACGGGTGCTCCTTCCTGCCCCCAGCTTCCTCCTTCAGTCTGGCCATTATGCCCAAAGCCTTGCTCATGCAGATGATGAGACTGACAACCCTCTTGCTCAGAACTGATAACAATCAAGGTATAGCCAAGACAGATAATGACCACATACTGTCTCAAACTGAGTCGTCAAAGAACCATTAACAGACATGTGGTTCAATAGGTGCCAACTGAACATGTAGTAAATACTACGAGTCTTACCCCATAAATAGCAAGGGACTAGGAGTGGATCCAGCCACACATGGGTTCCTTACTTCTGTGGGTCAAGGAGCTTTGAAACCAAGGGGATCCACTCTGAATCTCATGACTCAATGGGATGGGCTCCTCAATGAGTATGTTTAACCATACATTATATGCTGTATATCAAAGGTCATCTTGATCATCTTGATCACCTCCCTTTGCCCTGCTGGCCACACTTCTTTTGATGCAGCCCAGGACACAGTTGGCTTTTTGGGCTGTGAGGGCACACAGCTGGCTCATTGTCCAGTTTGCCATCCACCAGAACCCCCAAGTCATTTTTGGCAGGGCTGAAATCCATTCTTACATCCCCCCTGATAGCGAGTGGTTGCCACAACCCAGGTGCAAGACCTTGCACTTGGATTTGTTGACCCTCATGAGTTTCCCTTGGGCCCACTGCTATGTCTCTCTGGATGGCATCCCATCCCTCTGGTGTGTCGACCACACCACACCGTTTGGTGTCATCTGCTGAGGGTGCACCACTGTCGATGTCACCGATAAAGATGTTAAAGAGCACTGGTCCCAGTCCTGACCACTGTGGGACATCATTTGTCACTGATCTCCATCTGGACATTGAGACTTTGAACACCACTCTCTGGGTGTTTCCAAATTGGAGAGAAGGATGTTATGGGGGATGTTATGGATCTTTGCTTACAACAGGAGAGGCATCACTCCCCTGGTTCCCACCTTCCAAACCATATGCTCAGGGGCTGTGTATAGAGGAGTTGCTAGCAAAGACTGAGGCACAAAGTTGTTGAATACCTCACCCTTCTCCTTGTCCATTGTTACCAACCTGCCTGTGTTGCTCACTAGGCAGGGAACACCCTCCTGGACTTTCCTTTTCTGGTTGATGTATCTATAGAAGCCTTTCTTATTCTTCGTTGCATCACTTACTAAGCCCAGTTCCAGTTGGGCCTCAGCCTTCCTGACCGCATCCCTGCACAGCCTAGCAGCATCCCTATACTTCTTATACGTTGTGTGTCCCTGTCTCCACTGCCTGTGTATTTTCTTCTTGCACTCCAGTTTGACCAGCAGGTCCCAGTTCAGCCATGTTGATCTCTTGCCTTCCTTTCCTCACTTCCTACACCTGGGGATGGAGAGCTCTTTTGCCCTAAGGAAAACTTCTTCAAAGAGCTTCCAGCTCTGCTCTGCCCCCTTGTCCATGAGGACACATTCCCAGAGGGATTTGTTGACTAACTCTCTGAAGAGATGGAAGTTGGTTTTCCTAAAATTAAGCTTCTCGATTTAACTCTTTGCCTGTCCATTATCTCTCAGGAGTTTGAACTCCACCATTGCATGGTCACTACAGCCCAGGCAGCCTCCAATCCTGATGTCACCAACCAGTTCACTAGCACTGGTGAGCAACAGGTCCAGCACTGCACCCCCTCTGGTTGGGCTGCCTATTACCTGGCTCAAGAAGTTATCCTCAATAAATTCCAGGAGCCTCTTGGATTGCCTACAAATGTTAAATGTCACCAATGTAAATGCAGTTTCCTTCTGATACAGAACTCCCTCCTCCTCAGCTGTGTCCTTGTACCAAAACTTCATGATCATCCTGGTACTCTGACATCTGGGGATGTCTGCCCTCAACCCACATTCATCATGGCTAAAGGGGAACTGTTACTGTCATTCCAGCAGACCCTTTCTCCCTTTCCCAGGCACTGGCACTCTCACTTCGTCCTACCACCCCATGGACTGACAGCCTGGATGTCATCCTCAGCTTAGACTTTTCTCTCCATTCTCAGGGTCATGTAGACCAGATGTGACCTTTCTGACCACTCACACAATTAAGCTGCTGTTCAGGCTCTTTCCTCTGATGTCTTTAGTCCTGAAGCATCTTTTCCTGTGCAGACCCAGTCTTGGCTCACCACTGTCCACCCAGCTTCTTGCTATACCTACTGATTTCCCATTCACAACCTATCTCCATCGTCCACCCACATCCAACCCTTGCTTTATGCCAGCTCCTACTGACAAGTTCTGAGGCAAGAACCTCCTCATCTCTGTATTTCTTCAGCATCTGGAACATGAGTTGTGACCACAGGTCCAAGAATAAGAATAACAACAATGCGCAGACTGATTCCATCCCAAGTCAGCAGAGGCCAGCAGTGCCGCGCTCAGAAAGCTGTTCATAAATCAACGTGAAACGCTCTGTCTGAGCGTAGCTCCCAGGAGACACACATCTGCATAACACATACCACTGACACAACTGGTGATGGGAAAAATATCTTAACAGATCATTCCCACAGCCATGGAGGAATGAATAAAGATGTCTCATTCTCCTGTCCCTGGGGTGAACTCTGGTCCAGGTAAATGCAGTTTTTAGAGGTTTTAAAGGCAGAGGAGAGGAACCATTAGAAAAGCTTGATCTGACCACACTGGCTAGAAAATGTCTCTTAGGGATTCTTGTATCATGACCACAACTGAATTTAGAAGAGGAGAGCTGAAAAAAAAGACACCCAACCCTTGCTTTAAAAGTTCAGAAGGTGAAGAAGCAAGTTCACTACTGGGTGAGTTCTTCCAGTGCTAAAATCTTATGTTTTTTTCCTATTCTGGATTTGCGTAGCTTCAGCTTCCAGCCATGGGATCATGTTGTGCTGTTATCTTCTACACGAAAAGAGAAAAACAACAAAAAACAGCAAAAAGAAATCACAATCATTTACAGGCTGCCCAGGGAAGTGGTGCACTCCCTGAAGGTGTTCAAGAAATGTGTAGAAGTGACACTGGGGGACATGATTTAGTGGGCATGGTGGTGATGGGTTGATGGTTGGACAAGATTATTTTAGTATTTTTTTCCAACCTTAATGATTCTGTGATTAAAAATCCTCATCCAGTTTCAGCATGTATAATCCAGCCACCAAGTATTATCTTGAATAAACTGAATATAACTAGCTTCTGTCACTTGGTGACAGGATAACTAAACTACCAGTAGCATGCTTGCCCCAGATTTTCAATGTCCTTTGAGCCATCATCTTTAGACCAGAGATGAACGCTGTATTGTATAGACTGATGTCCAAAGAGCCAGCGAGGCAATAGCACATTCACTCCTTCACCCAAGAACTGTATTTATTCTGCTAGTCTGAGTGCTGCATAAGGATGGAGCAATTTGCATTGGTCACTCCTACAGAAAAATTGTATTGGCAAAGTAGAGTTTGCATTTTCTGACCAAATTTTTTGCTAGAGCCATTGTCCCTTCCACACCCTGTCACTCACACTGGGTCTCTCTGGCTGTAGGATCACATGAAGAAAATGTTGGTCAAGTCTGAATCCTAGCGCAGGACAGAGACAAGAGGAGAGAGGCACCTATAGTGAGCAATCTTGGCACAATGTATAGTTAATGCAATTGAACTCACATTGTGCTCAGTTTTCACAACCGGGTTCTTACTCTGATGAGTTAATTCCCTTTGATGTCTCTTATGTTCGTCCCCTGCTTTCTCTGAGTCTAAAATAACCTAACTGTCCATCTTGCTTATGGAATTACTGAACTTTTAAGAGAATACAAAGTGCACTCACATGAGAATTTGGGATTAAACCTCTCTTGTTTATGTTAAACATAACATCTTAATTCTTCCACTGCTGGAGGGCAAATGAATCTTCACAGCCCCAAAGAAATCTGCTTTCAAGCCCTAGAGCAAAGGTCAGTGTGATTTATTCCTCATTAGAGATGTTCTTTCCGGTAAAGTTGTCTCATGGTATATGACAGTCCTCTTACAAAACACCTTTATGCAATTTACTGCATTTTTACTTCAGTATAGTCCATTTTAAGGCAGCATATGCTTAATATTCACCACGTTTCTCCTCTCCATCTGCAGAAATCAGTGGAGTATCTGACTTTTTTTCCAGGGATGTGATAAGGAACACAACTGCCTGCCATCTATATCTCACCCAGCACCCAAGGATCTCTGGATTTGGGGAGTGAATCCCATTGAATCTGGCAGCTCTTCCAGAACTAGGTTGGGCTCTGGCCTCCGATCTCTGGGGAGAGTGGGGAAAAGGCGGAGGGGAGGTGGGAGAAAAGGCAGAAAAAGACCTGGAGTAAGAGAAAAGGGTGGTGAAGGAAGTAACTGGTCAAGGAAAATTTAAGGCAAAGTTGGATTGAGCAGATCTTGCTCTTCTCTGGTATGATAGGGCTTTCTGGATCTTTGACACAGACCCTTGTGTTTGCCAAGCAGTTGACATAAAAGCATGCCTGCCATTGTGCAGGAGGTTTATTTGGATTTTAGAAATTGCCCTTAGCAAAGGATTAAAAAAACTATGCTTAACCTTGTGAATTGACCCAAGTATGGTAGTGAAACAGGCTCTGATCCAGTTCTCCTGATGGAGATTGCTCCCTCCTCTCATGAATCAGATGGCTCTTTGCTCACCAAAACTCCTCCTGATTTAGGAGTTGATGACACACATACAAGACAGGTGATGCTGGAGCTACAAAATCCATCAGCAACAAGACAAGCAAATTACTTGCTGGATTATATTGCCTGTTAGCAAAACTGCCAGATTCCTTCTTGGGTTGCATTAACTATTTGGGCTAAAAATCATGTTTTTAATGTTTATCTTGGGTAGATTTGCGAGGAAAACATTTTGATGGTCTCTTCACCAAGGAAGACTAAAGAGTGATGTCTTATTTTACTGGTGTTCAAGACTGTGTTTCCGTGAGTAGAGGCAAGACCTCTGTATCTCACTGAAAGGTTGGGATGGAAAAGGAGATTGACTGGAAAGATAAGATTTGAGAACAAAAAAGCCAAGCCTGATAGATGACATAGATAGTAGCTTCTTACTGCATAAAGCAATTGTGAAGGTGCATTTATTAACATATTAATGGACTCAGATAACATGGTGACAAGCGTCACAGGAAAGTCCATCTAGGTATTAATAGTTTTGCCTCTAAAGTTCTGCCTTTACACCATTAACAATGCCAGGACAGAAGGTTTTAGGACAACTGCACACTAAGCAGTGGAGATTAAACCTTCGCTCTGTATTAGGGGAGATTTAGATTGGATGTAAAGAAGAAATTTTTCATAGTAAGGGTGGTGAGGCACTGGAACTGGTTGCCCAGAGAGGTGGATGCTCTATCCCTGGAGACACTCAAGATCAGGCTGGTTGGGGTGCTGAGCAACCTGGTCTAGCTGTAGGTATCCCTGTTCACTGCAGGGACCAGATGGCCTTAAAGTATCCCTTCCAACTCAAACATTTCTATGATTCTATGAACTTAGCTGCTCTCTAGGAGAGCACAGTCCAAACAGCTATTGAGGGCTCACCACCTTGAACTTAGGCAGGATGGTTAGGAGACATCAGAAGTGCTTTTGCTGATGAAGATTTACCATTACCCACAGCTATAAGTAGGAGCCAGTTCGTGTCCATGTATGTGCAGAACTTGTTGAAATACCAGAAAATACCTTCTTTGTGATTCCCGTTTAAAAGCAGAAGTGTTAAAAGAGCCGAGAGCTCTAAAAACCCATTTATTCAGGAGAGTAGCCCAGTGCAATGCTCAGAGAAGAGCTGCCTTCTGCAGGCACTCTTCTAAAATCCTAGCTATACTGAGGCTGCAGCTGAGCACAGGCATAGCCTGAGTGAGGTCCTGAAACATTTAGAAGGGGCTTTTGGAAGGTGGACAGCCTGAAGAAAACATCCCCATTACTTGGAAGACCACCTTTTTGCAGGATTTACTGGGAATCTGAGTACAGAGTCACCCACAGCCCATTTGTCCTCTCACCACTGGTTTGGTGCTGAGGTTCAGCCCTGAGCTTTGTCTGCCACATAGGTGATAACATAGCCAAAGGAGGAAGGAAAAATCTCTTTTTCACAGAGATGTATGTTAGTCTCCAGCTCTGATTAAATATATCCCAGCTGCTAGGAACAGCTGTGAAAGATTTTTCTCTTTTGCTTTTTTTCAAATGTGATGTATTCCTCCTCTTCACCATCGCCTCCTGAAGGAGGGGAAGAAGAACCTCAGATAAAAGCCTTGCTCCGGGGCAAGCAAAGATCCCAACTGCAGATTTGCATAAATCTGTCACTTGAATTCTCTGGAGAGCAACTGCAAACTTGAAAAATAGCATAGTGCAGCAGGCACAGGTGTGAACTTCTCTTTTATATATATATATATATATATACTTTTTTTTAATAAAAGTTGCTGTGAACATCCCTCAAAACGTGACTTTTTTACCCAGCTTTCAGCTTTATTAGTTCTTCAAAAACTATCCCTGTGTTGATAAACACATTATCAGTAAATATGAAACGAAAAGATAATGAGAAAATTGTCCTGTAAAATAAAATTGTCTACCGTAAAATCCACAGTGAGCATCCTGCAGTGCTTTTGCTGCTTTCTTCTCCCTGCAGAACAATTTGTGAGGCAGCTTTTCCTCTCTCTTAATTTTAAATGCAAATACCTCCAAGATTTGCTGGGTTTGGCTTGGGGCTGGGAGGGCAGCTTATGAGGAAGCTCAGTTGTATCTTTCACCCCAGGGTCAGCTTTGCATCCCACAGTAAATTTGGCTGCTTCACTTGAAACAAAGACACAGTGTTGTTACATAGGCTTCTCTCCTCCATGAGCACTTTCATCCTCAAGTGCTTTGGCTCCAAGTGGCTGGAGCACTGGGGCCAGCAGAGGTGGCTGCGTGGGCTGAGCTCATCCCAGGCTCCCAGCAGGCTCCTCTAGCCCCCCACGCCCTGCCTTTGTCCCTAAATCTTTCATGTTCTCATCCAGCAGGAGGGTGTTTGGTGTTTGGTTACTGTCCCCATTGTAAAGGAGGAAATTGCTTTTGTGACTGCGGTCCCAGAGGCTGTGCTTTTCTTGTGCAATTAAACCTTTATCAGACCTCATGCTGCAGTGATAATGTTGTCTGAATAGGTGTTTGCTGACAGACACTGCCCTAAGTGACAGCCTAAATAATATAAGGAAAATGTTTTTAAGTTGTTGGGGTTTTTTTTGTTGTTTTTTTTTTTAAGTCCTTGCCTAGTTCATGGGTGAAACTATATTTGCAGTAAATAAAGTGAAATTATTTAGGACTGTATTGGGTACTACTAGCGTGTGTCCAAGCCAATCTCTAGGCATGACGGGGTGACCACTTCTGTGACTGTTGTGGGAGCACAACCTGCTGGGCTGATAACCAGTTTCTAACCCCAGCATTTGTGGTGAAGAGCCAGAGTACCCTGCTTGCTCTGGCAGCCGGAGAGCTATAATCCTGCTCAGCTATAGTCTGAGAAAAAGGACTATTCACCTAGGCAGTTTTGCATTACAGTGCTGTTGTGTTGAAAGCCAAATTAATAACAAGGTTTGGCCAAGTTCTGCAAAAGTTGAAACCTGACTTCTGGCTCAGTTTCTGTCTGACAAAGAGCAAGATTTTGATGTTCCTTTCAGCAGCGTTGTTTCCCATTCCAGCATGCAAGCTGTGGGTGGCTTCTCTTCAGATTGAGAATACTGGTGGGTCTCATGAGTCATGGTGGGAGGGTGACACGGGGTTGGATTTAAAAAGGTGAAGAGAACATTTGTAAAGTTTCTGCAGCCCATGCAATTAATTTGTAACAACAGAGCTAGCATAAATCTACCACTGCAGCACATGGCAGCACCTGGTGATGTAGCTGCATGGCTGGGAGAAGTGCCAGAAAAACAGAGGAAAGAAAATGTCACTCCTATCTTCATGAAGGGCAAGAAGGTGTACCCAGGGAACTGCAGGCCTGTCAGCCTCACTATGATCCCTGGGAAGGTGATGGAAGGCCTAATTCTGGAAACCACATGAAGGAGAAGAAAATCTCCAGGAGTAGTCAGCATGGATTCACAAAGGGCAAGTCACACCTGACCAACCCTATCAGCCTCTACAAGGAATTCACCAGCCTGATGGATGAAAGAGGAACAGAGGATATTGTCTTCCCAGTCTTCCTCAAGGCCTTTGACACTGTCCCCCATAAGATGCTAGGGCCAAGGAGTCGTGATGGACATCTAGATGAACTTGAGGCAGCAATATGCCCTTGCTTCTAAGGCTGAGAGTATTCTTGGCTGAATTAGGGAGAGTATCACCAGCAGGACAAGAGAGGAGAACCTTCTGATCTACTCAGCATTGATAAGGCCACGCCTGGAGTGCTGGGTCCAGTTCTGAGCCACCAGTACAGTACAGACATGGACATGGTGGAGGGAGTCCGACAGAGAGCCACCCTAACAAGTAAGGGACTGGAGCACCTCTCCTGTGAGCTTAGGCTGAGAGCTGGGACTCAGCCTGGAGGAGGCTCAGGCAATCTCATCAATGTTCATAAATACCTGAAGGGAGGGCGCGAGGAGGACAGAGTCAGGCTCTTTCCAGTGGTGCCCAGTGCCAGGACAAGAGACAACAGGCACAAACTGGAACACAGAAGGTCACCTCTGAACACCAGAAAGCACTTCTCTGCTGGGTAAGTGGTGGAGCACTGGCACAGGCTGCCCAGAGAGGTTGCAGAGTTTTCTTCTTGGAGGTATTCAGAAGTTGCCTGGTTCTGAGCAACCTGAGTTAGGTGTCCCTGCTTGAGTAGGGGTTGTACCCAACGGACCCAGAGGTCCCTTCCAACCTCAACCTTTCCGTGATTTTGTGATTTTGTGATATGCAGAAGCTCAAGCTCTTGCCCACTGTGTGGAGAATGGTGTATCATACTGAATTAGAACAAGAGCTATGCTAAATTGTGCTTGGAGTTTCTGATTTTAATAACCTACCAAAATCAACAGGAGGATGAAATTGATGGTTATAATGTCAGTTGGGTTGGCTGCTAAAACTCGACATTATTTGAGATCCTCTCTCTTACTTTCTCCCTTTCAGATTCAAAAACCTTACTACAGGTAAGTGCTTTTGTGCATAGGTACAATGAATATAGGGTATGGTTAATACTGCACAGTGCAGATCAGAGTTCATCTTTCTTATGCAGAAGATCTTTTTCTACACAGTATCCAGAAGTTCTAAAAGAGAATTCCTCATGAGGAGTCCTTGGTTCTTAAAACTGTTTCCGTCTCGGCTCATCTTTCCTTATAGGTATTTGACAAAGCGATGAGTCCTATATGGATTGGAAAATGCAGAGCATTTTATGAAGAACAATGTCAATGGTTTAGAGGCGTTCGGCCCAGTTCTGTGACGAAATGCTATGACAGTAAAACAAAGCTGACTGAGCAGGCTGGGAGTTGGACTTGTGACACTGGAATGTAATTCTTTTCTCTGCCACTGGCCTCCTGTGACACTTTGGACAGGGCACCGAAGGATAAATCAGTAAACATATGACTTTGTCTCGTTATATCCCAGATTCCCGTTTGTAATGTAGAGATAACACCAATTTCTTTGATCACAGTGGTGTGGTAAAGCAGAGATCCTGGGGTTTCACAATACCAGAGTCATAGGGACTTCATGAGAAAGTCTCATCTGGTTTGCTGTAGGAAAGACTACTAACCAAGAATTTATAACTAGTAAATTAAGGAAAAGAAATACTGCAATGAAAGGTTCAGAATTACTAACTGTGCGTTGAAAGGTTTAGGAAAATGCCTGGAGTTATGAGTAGGTGCCAGAGAAATTAATTATGATAATAAAACTTCTGGGAAGACGTAGAAATGCTGGAATGATCAAATCATGTTTAATTATGAGGAACATTTTTTGACTTGGTAACACAGCACTGTAAGGAATATGTGTGTTGCCTCCAGAGATGTTAGGGGCCAGGATGCCATTCTTTCAGAAACAAAACAGACAAGAACTAAAAGGCAATAAAAAAAAAAAATCAAAGAAAAGCCAAACCAAACAAATGTCTCACAGGTCATGATAGAGCACCCAGAGCTTTGTAAAGAAGGCCAGGGGAAACTCCCTGAGAAGATACACTCTACTCAGGTAGGAATTCCTCCTTGCAAGCTTTGTAGGAACGGACAAGCCTCTTCCCCTCTTTCTTCCTGTCCTGGCTCTCATAGATAGATCTTTAGAAACTGGATGTCATGGTTGGAGCTTCTTTTCCTCTGACAGAGCCACACTGACTCCCGAGGTCAATAGGCAGAGTCACAAGGCTAACAGTGCCTGCTGCAGTGGAGAACAACACAATCCCTACTGCACTGACATATTTAAAGGTATGTTCAACAAACTGTTACTTCTTGCACAAAAATCATCCATAAAAAATCACCCCGGATGGCATGTTGGCAGCACAACTACCTAAACTCTGTGTAGGAAGTCCAGGTCACCAGTGACTGTTTAGGGCTGCGCAGTTTCAAGATGGATTAATTGCCTCCTGGGTTTCCCTTGGCTCTGCAAGGCTTTTCCTGGATTTGCACACACTGCCAGCTGCTGCACAGAAAGCCAGCAAGGAACAACAGGGCTGGGAGAGGAGATACGGATGGGCCCTGTCTAATCCAGCTCTGGGTTTGTTTGCTTCTGGAAATCACAATCTCTTTGTGCTGCAGTTTCTGTTGTGCTGTAGGCCATTGAAAAGAAAAATTAATAACAACAAAAACACATGGCAAGCAATGCAAATGAAAGGCTTTGATCCTTGCTGTTTGAGAGAAGGGCTGAAAACTCCACCCTGCTGAAAGACTGCACTGGCTGGGCTTCTTAGAAACTTACCTTTACGGCTTCAGCCAGTTTACAAACGGCCCACAACTGCAGCCTCTGTTGTCCCCTTAGAAAGGAAGATTTGATACACAGCAGTGGGATTCCTACACACACCAGTATGGGAAGTATTCTTGATTTTTATACCTCATAGCAAATATTTCTTGTAGAAATGATATATAATTCTCCATGGGATAACTGCTACATTGCAGCACATGGCTTGCCCTCAACGTGGTACACAAAGGCCTGGACGTGATGAGGGCTCAGCTTCTTCCCAGGACACTGTCCTGACGGATGTTCCCATCCCTCAGCAATATTTGAACACCCTTACATCAAGCTGTCTGTCTTATCGCTCCGCTTAGGATTTAAAATCCCTTCCTGGATACTCTGCAAAAGGATCCCTGGAGATCCCATGAAAGATACGAAATCTTCACATTCTGTTTTCTGTCTGTTGGCTCTACAGTGATGCTACTGTCTGTCTCGTAGATTGCTGACATCCTGGCATTAATTCTCAGTGGCTTTCTTTGCCTGCTATATCCTGATGTCTCAGAGATGACTTATGCCTTTACAGACAAGTTCATAGGGAACCCACCCCGCTAGAACAACACAAACCTCAGAGCAGCCGCCTGTTCTCAGTATTTATAAGCATGTTTTGTGTGGATTCCCAGAGCCACTGCTTTCAAAGAGGACACCATGAAGGCAACTTCTTTTTGTAAACTGCAAAATAGGGACATCAAGCTGTAGATGTTCCTCTTCATTGCAAGGGAGTTGGACTAGATGACCTCTAAGGGTCCCTTCCAACTCGGATGATTATGTGACTTTATGAAAACCCACTGGGCTGGTATGGCAATCTGACATGCCCTCCTACCGCACCCCAACCCAATGGTTCACTGTGATTGAGAGACGCTCTCCCTTTAGCATTGTGGAATTTTACCACGGCTGTTAGAAGTTTATTGCTATCTCCTCCAGTGATGTTAGCACTTCAGCAAAGGAGATGTTGTGAAGCACTGCGTCCTGGTTGTGTTCTTACCCCGCACTGCAAGAAAATGCCTTTCAGAAAGGCCTCCCGCGGTGCATCTGTCATTTGCCAGTGGTGTTTATTGCCTTTTTTTTCCACTCCCCCAGTTAAAAACTATTATTTGTTAGGCTCTTTTCTTCTTCATGTACTTTATGGTATCAGCTCTCAATGAATGCATCATTTAAGCTTTAGGATAAAACACAGAAATAACGCTCAGACCCCTGGAGAGACCATTCCTGCAGACCAAAGGTGTTTTCAGATCACTCTGCCTGATTGCGTCCATACCAAATTATTCAGGAGAGCAATCCTTACTCACTTCTGCCACTCTTCCAGTGAGAACCATGATAACACAGCACAGGGGGGAGCAGGCTGTTTGGCTTTTTAGATATTGGTGTTCTTATTCCGTTTACCACCTCTGTCTGCACCTAATCCTCAGATATGTTAGCTCAAGCAAGGAAGTAACTGCTCTGATTTCAAGTGAGACAGAGTTTTGTCATCTGGCTGTCTGGTTTGCTCAATTATTAATGTTAGATCACTACTGATTTTGCCTCTCTGAGCTTAGTGGCAAATAACTGCTGAAAAATGAAAGTGGAAAGCAAAAGAACAAGGAGAAAAATCTTCCAGAGAAGTTAGGTCATGTGTAATTCAAGGGGCCTAAGAATTATGTTAATCCGTGAAAAGGGGAAGTTATTTTCTTCTTCTCAGATGCGTTCAGTTGCTTTCACTCAATGTATTCTTCTCCATGTCCTGGGTTCAAGGATGAGGTGTTTTGGGTAATAGCACAATGGCTGTAACCTAGGAAGCTCTACGAGGTTTAGTACATAGATATTGTACTGAAGCGCTTACAGAAAAATTAGTTACAAAACTAAAGTGATACATCAGCCCAGCTCTCACTCTCAGAAGCAATCTTCCTCGTTCAGTCCCAGAGTGTACTTTACTGCAGTTTCAGGCTGCCTGAAACCTTAGCTGACCCCTTGCTTTCAAAGAATACAGCAGATAAAACGTGTCTTAAGTTTACTCTCACGACCTCCCCATGCCTCAGCCCGAAGCTTACACACCCTATGCCAAAATCCTCCAGGACTACACAGCAGCCTGGAGAAGGGTATCTCTGCTCTGCGACACATCTCTGCTGCCAAAAACTGTGGTGTTCAGCTGGGACTCCAGCAACCAGCTTCAGCCTGGAGGAGGAACTACTGGGGCTTTTAAAGAGATTTGTTCTAAATCCTCATCCAGAGCACAGCCTATAAAGCAAGGAGGTAGTTCCAGATAGAACTTCCATAAGATCAAGGAAAAACCTTTGCAGAAGTCAGAACTGGATCAATATGGTTTTACTCTATTGCAAATAAAAGCCATCCCTAAAACTGAAACCCTATTGGGAATGGGGCTAGATCTTAGTAATATTTGACCTTGGGCTTGATTCAGATTTTATCACGGGTCCCATTCCTACAGAATAGCCTAAGTCAGAGCAATGGGACCTGGACAGGAACTCTGTCATTTGGGCCTTGCTACAACAACTTAATATTAATCAATGTATAAGATAAAATATATATTAATATCTCAAATGACTATCCAATCCCTTCAGAAGGAATAAGTCCCTAAAAATCATTACACTTCTTTCACTCTTCAGAATCTCTTGCATAAATAACACTCTCCTAACAGACGTAAGAGAAGATGTAATACAATCAAAAACAAGTCTGACTTTTCCCTCTTTGCAGCAAGAGATAGAGGCCAGGTACCTCTTTTCTCCCTTGAGAAAGGAGCCAGCAGAAGAATCAGGAGAAAGGAAAGAGATTAAAAGAGGTGGCTGCAGTGATAACAGTGAGTACCACAGAGACGACTGCAAAGAACGGCTTGGGGTCCTGTCCAACTCTCCATCAAAAACTGTGCAACTCTGTCCACTTCAGGGGAGTTTAGCAAATGGAAATGACCACATGTGTTTAACCCCTGTACCTCCTGTTCACCAATAATTACACAAATAAAACAAGGCAGGGAAACAAGCAAGTGAAGAAGGGGGAAAAAATAAAAGGTAGAGGTTACAACCTATGGCTTAAAGAGTTTTTTAACAGGTTGTCTCTTTGTCCTCACAGAACTCAGCATGTCTAGAAACAAATTTTTTACAGCAGGCTTTCTATAACATCAGCTTGTTCTCATGTCTGTGGCTGGTTTATTGCAGCAATTATAATAATTGATCAACTTGTAAACCTGATTATAAAGTCTGCTCCCTCATCTGTTTTGTTCCTTGACTGGCTCTGGCTTTTGAAGGCAGCGAGGATTTACAGTGGGGGCTGTCTGCAGCACCCATCCCCTCCCTGGCTTGCCATTAATGTTGCCTGGTTCAGGAAGAACAGTCTAGTTCCCAAGGCGTGGCTGAGGACGTCTGGTTACAAAGCCTCCAGCCATTAACCCCACCTTGATCTGGCCCTGGTTGAAAAGAGAATATTAAAGTTGCAGAGAGAGTCAGGAAGGCTGGAAGAGGAGAAGAAATGCCTCTGCCTTGTAGTCAAACATCTCCCAGTCCTCATGGGTCACACTAGTGAGACACTGAACTACACAGAAGTGGATGCCTTTCAAAAAGCCCCCAGCATCAGATAGTCATGTTGCTGATAAAGGCACCTGGAGAAAGAAAGACAATATACTAAGCAGGAGATAATTGAGAGGACCCATCTACTCCCGGGGACACCCACAGGCTATCCCTTGAGAAATCCAGAGTGAATCACCCCCGGCAGGCCTGACAGACATGAACAGTGTTCAACAAAGTGTTTGGCATCTCTTTAGAAAACTGGACCTGGTTTCAGTATGCACCAATGCCTCTTCCTTTACTACCCAGGTATATCCCTTGGAGAAGCAGGTAATTGCTGCACTGTGCTGCTGTGCTGTGAGAACTTCCACGTTGCTGAAGCCATTTTTTATCTCATTGGAAATGCTGAAATGTGTTGGCAGTTCCAGACTGCGGACCAATAAATTATATTTCCTCAAATACTGCAAATTGCAGAGAGGCATGAAAGAGGTTATGCACCATTTCTCTGTAGCCTTCAGTGGGGAAATGGTGGAGTTGAGTGGCTAAAGAGACAAGTTCCATGCTCAGAGATGATAATGACATTCCACAATAGGTCCCCATGCCAGCTGAAGCCCAGCTGTCTGCTTGGATCCTTCACACGAGCCAAAGAGAGGAAGGCATTTGTTTTCCATGACACAGCAACATAGGGTCTCAGATGCTGGGACAGAATGAAGCAGATGAGCTTCAGTAGTGCTGCCCATGAGGCTTTCACAGCTCAAGTTAGGAAGCACTATTACAGCCACTCTCTCATACACAAACTCTAAATTAAGCAGTTTATTTCTGCATGAGGGAACTTGCCATGCACACATATATCTAAGAGAGAAGAGCTAGATGCCCAGTGTCAACCAGAGCTGCAGTCAATAATCGTTTTATTTAACTACTAGTACTTGAAAAGCAAAAGCCTCTGTGGATGGGAGACATGGCGATGGATTGACACAATAATCATTAACTCTCCAAGACAAGATGCCCCTGTAGAGATAAAACAACTATAGAAATAATTGCCATAATAACAAGGTTAATCTTTCGTCTTGAGGACATGAGATATTAGCTGTTATTATAGCAAGATTTTCATAGCAGTAATGATTTAAATTGATTCCAGAAACTGGAACACGGAAGTTCCATACCAACGCGAGGAAGAACTTAATTCACTGTCAAAGTGACAGAGCACTGGAACAGGCTGCAAAGAGAGGTTGTGGATTCTCCTTCTCTGGAGATATTCCAGACCCAACTGGGTGACCTGCAGTAGGGAACTTGCTTTAGTAAGGGGGGTGGACTTGATGATCTCTAGAGGTCCCTTCCAACCCCTACAACTGTGTGATTCTGCAGATAAAATAAGTGCATGTAATAAGTGTACTTCAGAAAATTACACTAATTTTTATTTATGCCACTACTGGTAATAATAATGGTTAACAACTCAGAAGCACTGTTTCAAGTCCTAAGGAGCTTTACTAGAATAAGGTCTAAGCTTTTGCTCATAAAGAATGGTGAATAAACAAAAATCACAGAGGGGTTTTAGAGTAAGCTACAGCAATTAATTGAAGATAAACGAGAAACCAGAGAAATCTGGTTTATATTTAAAAAATACTCAAAAACAATAACATAATGGTCTGGGTGAAATTAGTTCAGTGCGTTTCTTTCCAGAACTGGACAGATGTCGCCACCACACACAACCCAACACAACAGAGTTTCTTTTTGCTGGGAAATTTGGAACAGATAGAGAGGATGATTCTGGCCAAGGGGTCTCATGCCAAGAAGCTGATCACAAAGGCAAGGAGAGAACCACTGTAAGAGGGAAGTGCAAGATGAAAGTCTCGCACTGAATATAAATATCCAAATATGTTAGCCTAACATCTTCCTCTAAGGTTACTTTTATGGAAATACTTGAATTTGTAATAAATAAATAAAACCTTGCTGCTCCATAAGGGGAAATCTGTGATCAAAGTCTTCTTTCAAGGTGCCATTAAAATTAAGGTATTAAATGCATAGCAGCTATTTAACCAGCTCTGGGTCTTTTATTTTTCGGTTGTTAGCAGTGTTAGAGCCTAAACCCCTACTCAGGCTTTGTTCACGAGCAGCTCACAGCATTGGTCCAAGCGCGAGTGTATTTCAGTGTTGTGTCTTAAGACACACACACCAACTTCTTCAGAAAAGGGCTGAGCGCCCTCTCCAGTCTGGAAAACAGTTTTTCAGCCAACATTTAAAGTCTCTATTTACAGCCTTGAATAGCCTCAGAAAAATTCACCTTCTTTATCTTGCAAACTGAATTCTTCCCAATATTCACTGCTATTCCAGCCCCCTTTTGGGGTCCAGAGCATCACTGAGAGCTGGGGTACCCCACTGTGGTCTGCAGGGCAGAAACACATCAAAGTCCTCTTGCTCTCGGTCACAGTGATGATAATATATTTTCCTGATCCCATTATGTTTCTCTGCCTTGGGATTCACGCTGTAATTTAATGCAGAGTTTATGCTGGACTACACCAGCACAGCTGCTGAATCATCCCTTCTTCCCCTCTATCCAAAGCCACTTCTTCACAGTCTTCCACTCAATCTGCCTGAGCATGTGGTGAGCCAGCTCAAGGGAAACTGATTTGGGTGAAAACTGAGCCAGGTTAAAATCTCTGATCTGTTTTGCTCTGATCTGGCTGTCCGTGTGTCTCTACCTAAACTTCTTTCAATGGCAGTACTTAAACACTAAACAAAAATATGGCCTCCATTTGTTTTTTGACATTTCAGTCCGTCTGAACTCTAGTTGGCTTGGGAAGAATTCTCAGTGGTTTGTGTCACTTCAGACTTTCTTATTATGTTTATTATGACTACAAGTCCCATTTGAACACAGGAGCCACAAGCTCCATGGGTTTTGCAGTCCAGCAGTTCATGCACTCTTCCTACGAGCCAAGGCTCAATAAAATTATTGCATTGTGGATAGGTCAGACGATGCCAGAAAACAAAAAATCCCTGACTGCATTCTCAGAGAGAAAAATAAAAAAAAAAGAGATTTGCAAGGCGTAGCAGGGAGACTTTATAACTGAAAATCAAGAGACTTGCCAAGAAAAAAAGGTGAATATGGCTGAAAACTCACAGTCCATGCCTCCTTGCAGCAGGTGCGTTCCCAGGTATGCTGGAGTGTTCCTTCAGCTATCACAGAGATAAGTCGAGGCTACAACATAATGAGGTCCACAGAGTGATCAGAGAGATACCAGAATTTGGGAGATGTGCTTGCAATCTTCCCTTCCATTCAGTAGCAGCCACAAGACCAAGATGAGGATATGGCCTTACTCTGGTACGCAGGCTCTCTGGAGTACTACTGAGGGCTCACAGCTTCCAGAACACAAAGATACTCCAGGGAAAAAAAAAAACCTTAAGGGAGAGCTAGCTTCTATCGTGGGTGTCATCTGGGGTCTTTGGGGCAAACTCTATACAGTCACAAATTTCAAAACATTATCGATCTCTTAGGGTTTGTAGCACCTGATGTGGTCTTTGCCACATCCTATCAAAAATGCCAGTGCAGCACAATTCACTGTGATAGCAGTTCTTCCCTCCTCCGGATTGCGTAGAAAGGGAAAGAGTGATGAGTGCACTTTCACAACCCACCAAAAGTGGTATTTTCAGGCCTAGTAGGTGAGCAGCTTGTGGAGTCACACTGAGCCCTTCAACCAGGTATCACAGCAAGGCATACGAGGTGAAAACAAGCAATATTTGCAACTAAAAATATTAGAAGTGGATTTTCAGAAGGATTTAGATGGTAAGACTGATGAAGAACTGGGTGTCAAAATGCGTATACCACCAGGCTTTATTTGAGAGTTCTGCCTTTTAAGATCATGCCATGCTTCCATCCAAACGTTGTGCACACTCTTTGCTCTTTGTCCATGAAATTTCCATTTAGCCTGGAATCTCCATGTTTCAGTTTCCTCTTACCATGATTCTCCAATTCCCACTCAGTAACTCCCTAAAATAGTCCCACTTTTACTTTTGACCATCCTTAGTCAAAAGTGAAGCTCTCTCCCTGCTTCTAGCACTTGGTCACGTTTGCTCGTTGATCTGTCTGTGTTTTCCTGGCATGACTGTTCTTGGCAGCAGCACCACATTCCAAAGGGCTTCAGATATTTTCCCAGTCTGCTGCCTTCTTGGTCCAAATTTCACACTCAGATACAGCAAAAGAAAAGGGCAAAGATGCCAGCGTTTTTAAACACGTGTGGTATTCCGGAGCTCCTGACCTATTCAGCTAATGGTGATCTGGAAAGAGAATTGGTGCCACCTATTGGAAAGAGAAAACAAGGACAGTTGTCGATTCGGTTGCTGCCCTTTCTGCACATTTATCCTTTTATTTTTCTACTTCCCACTCTATCCTTAAGGGCATAAGGACAGAAAACAGCCACATTTGCTGGCATAGTAGATGATGCCTGAAATTTACTGCTGCCTGAGTGGAATTAGTATCTGTTGAGTGGTCAAGAAAGGAGAAGATCCTTAGGTCAAGGATCCCGTAGTACTGTCAATGGCAGATATTCCAGGATGAGTCAGTACATTTCTGATTTAAACACATTAACTATATTGTATATTTTACAAGGCCTGCTCCGAAAGTAATGCATCCTATTTCATTATGTTGGCCCACAATGTCAGAGCTGGGTGCTGGTGGTATGCAGTAGAGGTTGAACCTTCCCACCAATACTCTGTTCCATTTGGTTGCTGTGTGACAGCTGGCAGCAGAGGGGCAGTCTGACAGAATGGCATCTGACATGGAGGTCTGGATGATGCAAAGGTGTGTCACTGAATTCCTCCATGTGGAAAAAATGACACCCATCAACATTCATCGATGCTTGTGAATATGTCAGACAGTGGATGTGAGCACAGTGAGGTGGTGAGTGGTGCGTTTTGGCACTGGTGACAGCAACAGTAGGTCAGATGCTTAGTAGGATGGCATGCAGGCTCTTGTTCATCGCCAGCAAAAATGCATAGCTAATGGTGGTGACGATATCTTTAAGAAGTGTTTTGTAGCTGAGAATTTGCTCTATTAAATAGTGTTACTGTGCTCTTTTTAGCAGCTGTAGTTTCCATGGAGTAAATAGGAGGCATTGCTTTCAGAGCGATCTACATCTACGCAGCCCAAGACTATTCCTCTTCACTCAGTGTGGCCAAAACAAGCCAAAAGGTTGGGCACCCATGTCATAGGACCACCCAGAATTCAAACCCTATGTCTGAGAGCATTGTCCAAACACTCCTTGAACTCTGGCAGCTCGGGGTTGTGCCCGCTGTCTTTGGATGCTCTCTGATAGTTTCATGGCTTTTTTATACTATGGTGCCTAAAACTGCACCCAGTGCTGGAGGTGAGGCCGCACAGCGCAGAGCAGAGTGGGACAGTCCCTCCCCTCGATCAGTGGCAGCGCTGAGCCTGGTGCACCTCAGGGCACAGCTGTCCCTTTTGGTGGCTCACCATATCCTGGTTACCTTCTAGTTACCTTGTGGTTATGATTTGTGGTAATCGTTTTGCTATTCTTCTCAGCCGAAAAAAGCCTAAGGCATCCAACTGTCGGGCAGAAAATTATTTTATCATGCTTCCTATTGCAGAACCTTGTATTTAAAGGACATCGCATGGGGTATTTTTTGTGGTTGCTGTTCTTGATGGACTGAGAATAAATGGGGACTTTTGGGACAATTTTACTATATTTACTAAATTTATTTGAAAAAAGAAGGATTATGGATTTTTTTTTTTTTTTTTTGAATGGTGACAGAATGAGTCAGGATGAGTCCTCCATCATGGAAGAGCTGATGGTGAGGAATTGCAGCAACTTGGCACAATCAGATTGCAACTCTTCTCAGGGCAGGGGAGAAAGCTGAAAAGGAAAACGGTTACATTACAATTTTTCTACATACCAGCAAGCTCCGAATTAGATCATCTAAAAGCTGCACTAGAGGCACTATTTTTACTCTTCTGTGTCATTGCACAGGGATGTTATATAATTGCAGTTGTAAAAGGAGTCATCCATTCAGCTGTATGTGGGAGGGAAAGAGGTACATAACGCACTGTGTATTCAACTATGCAGAACGAGCCAGAAGCAATCAATTAGACACATTCTTTGTCACTGCCATTTGCTTCACATACCCTATAGGGATCCCTGACCCCGACAGGTTTGTCAGACTGAAAATGTGACCTTTGGTCATTTTTTCTACAATTTTATTTCTGTTGTGTCTTGGCTCCCTGAGAGCGGCATTTGATAATTCTCCCTTTCAAGGTAGTAATAGCATTAATAGAAATCAGTTCAGTACTGGACTGGTAATCCATGAGATCTGGGACTGAACATACCATACCATCTGTTCATGGCAGATAAACATTCAGTTCATACATTTGAATTTCGTGTTCTTTGTAGCTGTTCTGCTGTAGATCATCATGTAAGGTCTGATGCCTTTTAACATAAATCTTACCAGTTGGGTCTGAGCCATCTCCAGGCCATGGTAGGCCTTAATTGTTGTAATAAAAGAATGCATTTCATTATCCCACTTCTCCCTAGGTTATGGTGACATTCATCATGCAGTATTGCTGACTGCAGAAGTTGGATGCACTTCACAACATCCCCACTCCCCCACAAGCCAGTGAAGAACATATCTTTATGGTGTTTGCAAATTACCTGCCAATTGGAAATTAACCTTAATCAGCAAATCTGAAGGCACAGCAAGCTCTCTAACATTTACTTTGGCAAGAAGCCCAGGTATTAATCAAGGGTAGTGGTCCTTCCACAGACCCTCTGTAGATAGAATAAAATAAAGCTCCTTAGGAACCTGAGCTTTTCAGAGGAAGCAATCCAGACTGATGTAGTGCATATTCATAGTGTACTGAAAGAGTAGTCAGTCTTTGGGCTGTCTGTACAGTATCTATGGGATCCTGGCCAAAATCAGGAGTTTCCAGCAGCTACCACAGCACCAGTCAGAAGCAAGAAGGCAACACAGACTGGAAAGACAGGAAGAGCAGAGCCAACAGAAGAGAGTCAGAGGCAGAGTGAGTTCCACATAATATAAAACAGACGCAGACAGATAAAGCTTAAGCACTCTGTGTATATACATAGAGATACACATAGATGTTCTTCCTGTCTAAGCTTTCTGAAGTTCAAGCCTTTGTCCCAGCTTTGTTAGATTCTCAGGGTTCAGCTCCTGGACAACTGCAAAAACAGCATCCAAGCCTGGGGTAATGTGAAAATAACTCAGCGCAACCCTCTGTCTTTTCAGACTACGCTAAGCTGCATTATCTCACATTTTCTAAGGAATAAGGATGTATACAAAGAGTGTTTCCATGGCTCAGCTGCTACAAGGGAATTTCTTAAGTAACTTGGTTGAATCTGAGCCGTCAGATCTGGAGCTGACCAATGCCTATTTTTGCAAATTACTTGGGAACAGATAGACACTTTTACACATCTGTAAGCTGTGCCTGCAAATATTTACCCTCTGCAAAGCACAGGCACAAATAGATGAGCTATTTTAACTCAGCCCAGTAGTTCAGGCCATCATGGGAAGACTTAGAGCAGGAGTTTCCTTCTTTCACTGAGTGAACACAGTCCATGTTACTCACGACTGGCAGAATGGACAAAACAAACTGTGATCAGGCTGTAATGAAAAAAAAGATCTGAATAAACTAGTTTGGCCCAAACAACTGCTTTCTCAGTTGTATGTCCACTATGCTGATGTGTTAAAACAGAGTTTCAAGCAAACACTTCAACATTCCCTAGATATAAACCATTTTTCTGTTTATATAAAAAGAAATCAAAGTTTTTGTGTTTTTTTTTTTTAATTATTATTATTTTATTTGTGTTTTTCCACTAGGCTTCTTTGGTTATTTCTCTCCCTTATCGAAAAGAACATTTGTTTTTATTTGGCTTAAAAAACCCAAAGTGTTTCATTCCAATTAAAATCAGATATATCACTTCTGATTCCCAAGGAACCCCCATTCGTTTTACAAATGCAAGTAGAAATGCTCTTGCATTTGGATCTCTTCAGAAAGCTGCAAGATACACAGATCTGGTTGCCAGTGAAGATCTGTTCCCTAAACTGGACTTTTGGTAATAAAACCAAATCTGTGGGAACACATAACTATCAGAAGCAGAATCAAATGGAATTGCTCTGTCAAGTAAAACTCAGTTGATCTTTGTTGCTCATCTTTTGCTTTTGCTTCACATGGAGTAAGATCCTCCCGTTCACAAGAATTTAGCTCAGAGCTCCAATAAAAAGTCACAATGATCTTCTAGTATTTCTGCTCCTTGATCTCTCTAAGTCTTACACACTCTCATCTAACAAAGCAGCCATGGACACCGTGATGGGAGACAGCAGTAATTTAAAGATCTCACTCCCACAAGCGCAGAAGATTTCAGGGTATCTACAAGTAAATGGATTCTCCTTCATAGCAGTATAAGCAGAAAGCATATGGATTATGGAATAAACCTGCCATGAGACCTGTTCTTCACCATGCAGATGGACCCAAATGTTTGCTGGTTTTATTTCTATTGGTAACCTGCACTCAGAGTTTGAATGCTGAAATTTCTCAGCTGAAAACCTAGTAAAAGGATTGGTCTCCATCATTATCTGTTGTCCATCACGCTCTTCTCCCTTGTACTGGGGAGTTTCTGGCTGCAGTGTTTGGAGTGCAGCTGGAAAGACCACTCCACAGAAGAGCGTGCCTTCATTAAACATAAGCTAATTTACAGTTTCTAGGTGATAACAGTTTCAACATGTTTTCAAGCCAGGCAGTTATTTAACAAAAGACTGATATTTTCCATATGGTAAGCTGACATTTTAGCTGAAATGCCTTTCTGCATTGAAAATGAAGGAACCAAAATACCACAGTTGGCCCTAAGAACTGTCACTCCAAGATAATTCCAGCCCAGTATGCTTTTACCGGCAGTTATCACTGTCTCACACATTCCCAGAGCTTCTGCTTGTAAAGGGGGTGATAGGATGCGAGGAAATTATCTCATGTTGCACTGGTTGGATATCAGGATGAATTTCTTCACAGAGGGGGTGGTCAGGCATTGGAACAGTATGTCGAGGGAAGAGGTGGAGTTCCCATCCCTGAAGGTATTTAAGAGATGTGCAGATGTAGCACTAAGGGACAGAGTTTTGTGATGGGACTCTGTAAGACAGGTTGATGCTTGGACATGATAATGCTGAAAGGCTTTTCCAACCTAAGTTATTCTATGGTTCTGTTCTTGCTAGAGATTTGTATCTTACAGTCTTTGGTTGCATGAGACTTGGCTGCCCTGCCACCTCCAAGGCCTTCCACTATGACAGGAAAAATATGGAGCTCCATGAAGCGGCATCCAAAGGGATGCCCAGGAGGCCCTCAGACAGACAAGACCTTTCCCCAGGGAAATCTGTCTCCCTCTGTATTTCTAGGGTTGAACTCAGCAAGATGCTCTGTCCTTGGCACTCTCCCCTCTGCAGGGTATCTGGGGCCAGCACCGTTTAACATCTTTGTCAGTGACATGGACAGTGGGATTGAGAACACCCTCAGCAAGTTAGCAGACACCAAGCTGAGCAGTGCAGCTGATATGGTACTACATCCAGCTCCTGGGCGGCAACCTAAGAAGGACATGGACTGTTGGAGAGAGTACAAAGTGCAGAGGAGGGCCACAAGGATGATCAGAGGAATGAAGCATCTCTCCTATGAATACAAGCTGAGAGAGCTAAGGTTGTTCAGTTTTGAGAAGGCTTTGTGGAGAACTTACAGCAGCCTTCCAGTACCTAAATGGTCCTAGCAGAGAGATGAGACTCTTTATCATAGAGTGTAGTGATAGGACAAGGGGAAAGGACTTTAAAGAGCGGAGAATTAGGTTAGATGTTAGACAGGAATTCTCTACTCAGAGGTCAGGGAGGCACTGGTACAGGTGCCCAGAGAAGCTGTGGGTGCCCCATCCCTGGAGTACCCAAGGCCAGGTGGGATGGAGCACTGAGCAGGCTGGTCTACTGGAAGGCGTCCCTTCCCATGGCAGAGGGGCTGGCACCGGATGATCATAGAATGGCTACGCTAGAAGCCGCCTTAAAGATCACCCAGTTCCAAGGCCTCTGTCACCGGCAGGGCTGCCACCCACTAGGTCAGGTTAGATCGGGGCCCCATGCAACCCGGCCCTGGCACACAGCGGCGGCCCGGGTCAGGGCGGAAGCGCGGAGCTCGGGAAATCCCCGCGGAGGAGGCGGGGACGGCGGGTGACGGCAGTCAGCTGAGCCGCGCCGCTGCCATGGGCGCGCCGTGAGCGGGGTGAGCGCTCCGCGGGGCCGGGATGGGGAGAAGCTGCGGGGAGCGGCGGTCGCGGCCCCCGGTGGAGGCTGAGGCGGTGGCGGAGGCCCGGCAGCCGGGCGGGCCGCTTTGCTCCCCCTGCCCCTAGGCGGTGACTCAGCGGCTCCGGCGTGGGCCTGCGGGGAGGGTGGGCCGCGCTGGGGAAGGGCGAGAGGGAAGCGTTGTTTTACGGCTCCCGAGGGGTGCCCCCGGCCTGGGGGAGACGGGGCGTGAGGGAGCGGTCGTGGCGGAGCAGGGCGGCTCCGCGACCCGGGTGCCGGGTTGGCCCGGGGGAAGCAAAGTGGGACAGAAAGCGAAAACGTCAGGTGAAATGGTCGGGCTGGAGAGTGCCCCGGTAGGCTGGGGAAAGCAGGAGGAGCGCACCTGCAGTGTCATTCTGCCGTGGGTACGGAGAGAAGGGAACGAAAGCGTCTTTTTGTGCGTTGTTCCCAGAGAAAGGGTCTGTCAAGGAAAGGCTCAGTCTGAGAAGTGGCTTTAGGAGTCAAATCCGTGCACTCCTCTGAGAGGTCAACGCGTTATGGAGGCTCATTTTTGTTCTGGTGTGGTGGGGTTGGAGGGGTTGGATGGTGTGCGTGCGTTCTGGCTACATGCGCAGCTTGCTCGTCTGGATAAAAGCAAAGTGTGGTTATATCTTCTGTCCCTCTGTACTCAGCCCTGGTGAGGCCACACCTCAGTACTGTGTTCAGTTTTGGGCTCCTCACCAGAAGAAAGATGTTGAGGCTCTGGAGTGTGTCCAGAGAAGGGCAGCAAAGCTGTGAGGGGTCTGGAGCACAAGTCTTATGGGGAGCGGCTGAGGGAGCTGGGATTGTCCAGTGTGGAGAAGAGGAGGCTCAGGAGAGACCTTAGCACTCTCTACAGCTGCCTGAAGGGAGGTTGTGGCAAGGGGGGAAGGATCGTCCTCTTCTCTCAGGTAACAGTGATAGGGCAAGAGAGGATGGCCTTGTGTTGCACCAGAGCACGTTCAGGCTGGATATTAGGAAAAACATCTTCTCAGAAGGAGTGATGATGCATTGGAGCAGGCTGCCCAGGGAGACGGTGGAATCGCTATCCATGCGGGTGTTCAAGAAGTGTGAGAGCCATGGGTTAGTGGGCATGGTGATGATGGGTTGGTGGTTGTTGGACTAGATGATCTTAGTGGTCTTTTCCAGCCTTAATGATTCTGTGATTTACTTAGCAAAAAAATTTTCTTTGCTGACCTCGTAGTGGTCACTTCAGAGATGTCCAGCAAGCCGCAGATCCGTCCTGCTGAAAATGGAGAGCACTGCAGCAGTAAAATGGAGAATGGAATGGACAGCGTGGCTCCCCCCACACTCAGTACCTACACACCCGAAGAGATGGTACAGCAGATGAAAGAGCTGATCACTGAGAACAATGAGTTAAAAGGTGAATGTGAATCAGCCTTGAAATGCAAAACACCCGAGTCTCTTCTTTGGGTCTGAATCTCTTTTTGACCTATGAGTATGAATCCTGTGTTCATTTGGTCCTTCTAGATAACATTTTATGCTTGAATAGCATTCACTCCATAAGCAACTCTGCAAATGGTAAGGCTGATTTGATAGGGCACAGCAGATTGGATCGGTATGGAAGATTGGAAGGAGAATACCCCCTAATCTAAGCTTCAGAACTACATGCACAATCAGTATAGCACTGTGTATTTTAGAAGGCAAGCTAAAACATCTCTTGCTAGGATATGCTCTTTGATCATCAGCTTTTAAAATATTTTTTTAATTTGTATTTGAGAATGGTTGGGTCTCTCCATTACAGATAGACTAACAGTCTGCCGTGGCTGGACCAGCAGGGTGGGTACTGTTCTGTGCCCAGAGCAGTTTGCATTAGGATGCTTTCTGAAAGGAGCTGAATCCTCATGGGCAGAGAAGGGAATTGGTGCAAACTGTGCTGTTGTGTAGTAACCATTTTGAAAGTTTCGATGTTGTAGCACCTTTTGTGCTACAAATTAGCATCCGTGGCTGAGTCTGTCTGGGAGAAACCAATACCTTTCCCTGAAAACAGCTAATGATTGAGGCCCTGTAGGTAATATAGCACTGTTTCTGAATCCTAAAAGTTTAGAAGTTAGATATGTTTTTTGTTTTTAATTTATTATTTTTAAGTGGTTAGAGTGAAACCCAAGGGATTTGGGGAGTTTGTGTGTAAAAGACAGGTGGTTTTGAATTGGTGCTCGAATTCCACCTCAGTCATTTCTGGACCTGGTCCAAGTTCTCTGCCTTGGAGTATCATGGGTGTCTGGCAGGAAAGTTGCTTCAAGAAGCACCCCTGGTATTCTGCTACAAGGCTCTGTATCATACGAGGTAATGTTCCAAGACAACAATCACAGCTGCTGTAACTCATACCTTGCAGAATCATTCTCCAGAGTTACATATACTTCCATAACTTTTTTTGGTTATGTAAGGGACCTTTTTGGCAATTTATAATACGACATGAAGACGTAATGTCAGCTTCTGGGAAATACAATGTATAGAAGGTTTTCAAGCAACTGGCTTTGGGTTTGTTGCTTTAAAAAGCAAGTCTAAAATACTTTTATTGGCTTCATAAAAACCAAGTAAGCATTTTGCAATAGTGAGACTGAAGTTGCTGCATTCTGACTCACTGTCTGTTACATACACTTGGCTTCCCAGTCAGGATGGAATGACATTGCTGTAAGTTACCAGCTACATTTTTTTAAATGCTTTTAATCAAATCGTAACTGAATATTTGAGCAGAGCATGGTTGGACGTGTTTGAGACTTTCAATTTGATAGCAGCTGTTTTCATGCATTAATTTACCACCCCAGAAAGTCCACTTGCCCTACTGAATCTCAGTAGTTTCAGAATCTTAGTTCACTAGTTTCATTTCCAGTCACTGTGTACATAACACGTGCAAGATAACAAGTTTCTTCGTGCGAGCAGTACTTCTTGCTTGTACTTCTTGGTTTAGGAATAACTCAAGGAGTGAGATAGTGTGAGCATGTCATTTCAGCAGTGGTTTTAATGGTATTTATTATAGTGCTAAGGAGCTATAGTGAGTTTCATTTCAGTTCGCTAAGACACATGAGAAGGAGGTTTGCATTTCATATCTCATTACTGAGTCTCCCTTTGATATTGAAGAAAGCTGAGCTCGATGTAGAGGAAATCTGCTGTTCCATTGACAGAGTACTAATGTGAATCAATGACTTGTCTCTGGCTACCGTTTAGAAGCGATGAAGTTGCATAACCAAGCTATGAAGGACCGCTACGAGGAGCTTTCCATCTGGCGAGAGAAGCAGAAAGAAGAACGAGAATTTTATGAGGCGAAGTTTAAAGAAGCTAAGCAGTGCCTGCTAGCCAAGTGCGTTGAAAATGAGCAGCTACAGCAACAACTTCAGAGCTTAAAGGAAAGAGAAGAAGGAGCTGAAATGGTAAATAAGACAGTTGAATTCACGTGCATTCAGACTGAACGTCAGGATCTTTTCTGGGTGAGGTCTGGAGTTCTGTTAGCGTTCTCCATTTTTATCCTTATGCTCTAACGAGAAGCCTAGGACTTATTTTATAAAGCAAGTCTTCTTGAAGTGTAGTAAGAGAACATCATGCCACATGTGAGGTAATTAATATTTTAATTAATAATTAACAGTAATCATTAACGTAAGAAATTAACATTTTTTTGCCAACTTTTCATTCTGTATCCTGTTTACTGTTGGGTTGACTTAATCCCTCCCTTTCCTTCTTAGATTATCTCTCTCAGCATAGTTTGACCAATTTTGTATTTGTGTTTCTAGAGTCAAGCTGACATGTAACCCCCACCACCACCCAAAAAAAAAAAAGTTTTATTATATCTTTCTCGTATCATGAAAGCCTTTTTAAGGAGGTTCGGATTAGGTTTGTTCTTCAGCTGCTCCATTTCTGGTTGAGCTTTCTCCCCCTGTCTTACCATGGAACAGGTTGCCCAAGGAGGTTGTGGATGCCCCGTCCCTGGAGGCATTCAAGGCCAGGCTGGACGTGGCTCTGGGCAGCCTGGTCTAGTGGTTGGCGACCCTGCACTCAGCAGGGGGGTTGAAACTTGATGATCTTTCAGGTCCTTTTCAACCCAAGCCATTCTATGATACTATGATTCGATGACCTTTGGCTCTGTAACAAGTAGTTTCTAACACTGCAGGTGAGTGCTTAGTATCCAGATAATATTAGTTTGCAAGTAGTACCAAGTGCACGTGTGGACAAAGTCTGTTAGAATAAAATCTACTTGGTGACCCACATGTGAAGAGGTGTTTGACAAGAAGTTTCATGCAGAGCCAAGTCAATGAATCCTGATGTATGGTACTTCCAGAACTCATATGGATCCTCTGTTGCCCATTGAAGGATGACTGTATCAGCCTTTTTCTCCATGGTCATTGATAGGCTGTCTTCTCCTCTCATGTTTTATGGAATTCTGTGAGAGTTCTTTCAGGATATAAATCAGAATTGGCCAATTGGTTCAAAAGTTACCAAGGGGAAAAAGGTCATGTATAAACAGTGTGATTGTGCAAGTACGACTTCATTAGGAAACCAGGCTAAAAGCTGCTTTTCAGGATTGTCAAGGAAGGTCAGCATTTCATAAATATCAAATAGATTTTAAGGGGAAGAGGGGTACTTAATCTGCCCATACCTGTTTTAGAACTTCTTGTACTTTGCATACTTGAAGTGTGTTATTGGTGGAGTGATCCGATCTCCTTGAGTAATCCAACATTCAGACAAGCAAAAATAAATCTCTATTAATTATCTATCTGTAAGAGCTCCATAAAGCAAGCCTTCGTTCTTCATTGATTCTTTGCAGTTTAACCAGTCAGTGGCAATTGTAGTTAAGGCAGAAACGTTCTCATTTCTGATCATGGTGTTCAGGCTGACAGTGTCATATAAGCCAAAATGGATTTCTCTCTAGAATGGTTTGGCCATGCTTTAATTCCTTTTTTTTACTATTACTAGTTCTAAACATGAAAAAAAAAAATTATCTGAACTTAGAAAAGGCTGACTAAAATGAGTCTAATTTCTCTCACCTCTGTGTGTTACTGTTTACTGAGATGGATTATTGTCCATTGCTGCTGTTAAGTGGCACCTGTGTTTCACTCAAAGGAAATCACAGATGTATACTGTTGTTTCCCTTAGTGAAAAACCATTACTTGCAGGAGGGTTTATCTCAAAACCACACATCTGAAAGCCCTGGTGGATGTGAAGCTCTCTCCTGTTCACTGAAGCTGACTTCTTTTGCGTCCTCTCACAGCTTGAGCACAAAATCATAGTGAGTCAGGTGTGTATGGAAGTACTGCAACATGAGACACTGTCAGCATAGCATGGATTTAGAGATTTGGCGTGAGTGATAGATTAGAATGTCATTCAAACTCCACGAGTTATTCAGAATTTATATTGAGGGTATGTGGTGTAATGAAGCATTACTAGGAGGCGTGGATTTCAAAATGGGGAAGAAACAAATGCACAACGACAAATGCAACTTTTTGTTGTCTAGTGAGCCAAAGCAGTTTAGAGATCTCTGTACTGGATTTTTCCAGGCAAACTTCAAAAGAAAAGAGGGGCAGTGGAACACCACTGTTAGATTCAGGCTCTGCTTTCCCTGGCCGCTGTTTCATTTTGGTTGGTTAATGCAGGTTTTTGTTTATCCCAGGAGGGCTGTGCAGCTCCTGAAAAACTCAAGTCCAAGGTGCAGCGGCTCCAGGCTGAGAAGGCAGATCTGTTAGCCATCATTTCAGAGCTGCAGGTCAAGCTGAACATCGCCTCAGCAGAAGACTCCTTTGTGGAGATTGGGATGAACGTAAGTAAAAGGAATAAAACGGGCATGGGGAGCTGCAGCCAGAAACTTTGTTCCCAGGTCGGTCCTTTTTGCAAACTGGGTTTTCTTATTGTACCACGCTAACTGATGAGAAAGTTGGGTCTGAGGGTGGTTACAGTGATGGTGTGGTTATTTACCTCACGACATTTGCACAGTGAAGACTTGTCTTCCTTCAGTAAAAAGCATGAATCTATACCAACAGCAATTCTTATTTTTTTTTTTTCCTCTTTGAGAGGGAGTAGCAAACTCTGCCAGCAGCAGTAGTAACACAAGATACAGACACAGTGAATCTGGGAGAAGTGTTTCATGGTATTGTAGATTACCTGACGTGGAGCACCTGTATGTTACAAGATGCAGTGATAAAGGACTGGAGAATTTACTTTTGTTCTTTCACTTTGATGCTCAAAGTAGATTTTCACAGAAGCACAGAATGTCCCAGGCTGGAAGGGGCCGCTGAGGCCAACTCCTGGCTCTGCACAGGACCACCCAAAATACAAACCCTACATCTGTGAGCATTGTCCAAATGCTTCCTGAACTCCCACAGCTTGGAGTTATCACCGCTGCCACCACTGCCAGGTGGGCAGCCTGTTCCATGCCCACCACCCTCTGGTGCAGAACCTTTCCCTAACACCCCCTGCCTCTCCCCTGATGCAGCTCCATGTTGTTCCTTTGCACCCTTGCACCCTGCTCTGACACCAGAGAGCAGAGTTCAGCGCTGCCCCTCTGCTCCCCTCATGAAGAACGGGGCTTCTTTTTCTGCTGACAGAAATATACAGATGCAGCCAAGCAAATCAAAGACTGAAGCTGTAGAGTGTTCCCTAAAGGCACAAAAATCTTAATTTTTCTACTGTTCTTGTATCTGAGAAGTCTGCAGAGGAAATATGTGAAACGTGAAAATGTGGGTCTGTGCTATCTCCACAATGGCACGTCCCTCTCTGGAAAGGACAAGTGCAACAAGAAAATCACAGAATTTAATTAATATCGAGTTAGACTTGTCAGAGAAAAGTTCAGACTGCAGGAAAGCTTCAAGGACACTTCTCCTTTTTCTGCTACAAAGATCTTCCCTTGGACTACAAAGATCACAGAGTGAGCTTTGCAGTGGGAAAGAGGAGCTATACTCAACATCTGTTGGCAGTGCTGGTTATTGTTGCTGTGTCGTCTTTATAGGAGAGAGTGACTGTGGGGATTTGTTGATAAAAGCCCTAATCTTGTTGTTGGTCGTCTTCTTTAATCAGTCCTGAAGAGACGCAGGGAAAGGCATGTGAAATATGTAAGTTAAGAATTTACAAACATGAAACTGATCTGCAGGAATTTTGTGTTTTGTTGTGTTTTTTTTTTATTGTCACCATAGTAGTTTTTCCTGTTTTTCTTTCTTCAGTAAATAAAACTATGTCCTGCTTAGTTCAAATACCAAGCTAATATTTTGGGGGGATTTTTTTTTTTCTTTCGTAGGAAGGAGAAGTAAATAGAACTGCAAAAGAAAATCAAGATCATAGCAGTGAAATGGCCAGTAACGTCGCTGTCTACGTGTATGTAGGTTTTTGTCTGATTAAAACTAAAGCAGCGTGTTTTTGTTTCCAGTGTAAGGGAAGCTTTTTCTATGAGGAATGTCAGTCCTGTTTTTCTGAGGCCCTGCATCCCTCCGCTGCAGTAGCTCTGCCTTCCTGCCATGTTGGGAAGACCCCCAGCTCCCTGGCATTTTGCCTGCCTGTTTTCACTAGCTGGCAAGACAGAGTGCATCTTCTGACCAGTTGTACATGCCGACTTGCCAACTCGCTGCTATTTTTCAGGTTCTGAAAGAAATCCAAAAAAAGAAAGATAGTCTCCCTCACATGTAGTCACTCTGAACTCTATTACAGTATCTGTCCTCTACTTGATTATAATGATATTCATAACAATCAGAGTTCTTGTAGCCTTTCAAACCTGAACCCTGCTTGCTCAGTTTGTTTGTCTTTTGGTGGGCAGATAGTGCAGTGACATAGACCTGATTTTTTAGGTGACTAGATTTAAGATGCGAGCATTCTGTTTCAGTTACTTCTCAAAATTTGATCTTCACATCTGCTCCAGGGCGTAAGGGACTTTCTTGCCCCTAGCTGAACCTTTACACCTCATGGACACAGACAGCTGACACCATTAAACTTTCCATTTTGGATACTGCCCAATTTAAGAGCTAGATGGTTGTGACTGAACACTCTTACCCACTTAGTGGTCTTTGCTTTTGGAAAGGAAGGATATAGAAAGTGCAAAGGGCATAGCGGGCCACAAAGCTGTGCTCCATGCATGTTTTCCCTTAAGCTCTGTCACCCCCTACCTCATTGCAAAGGAATTCAACATTTTAATGTAATAACATAGGAAACTTGTCCCTAAGCAGAAAGTTAAGAGGTCGAAGGAAAAAAAGTGATTATGGTCAGGGATGCAACAGAAAGTGACTGACCATAGGCCAGGCTGCAAGCATTCAGATTGTCATTAGCAGTGGCCTTTGAGAACACTCTGATCATAAGAAGATGTTGTCTGTGGGATTTGCTTCCTTTTTGATAAGTATCTGGGCCGTGTCTACAAAAACGGGGTATATATATCTCTTACACTATTTCCTGTGTCACCACGTGTTTGTGTGCAGCACTGAAACCTTAGAGTGGTGCTGTTAACAGCTTCAGAGGAAAGTGATCCGCTCGGGATGGGTTTATTTCTGTAATTGCAGACCTGCGCACTAAAAATCCCCTGATAAAAGTTATTTACTTAAAGTACCTTGGCTGAGCACTGTCTTTGGGGTATTGAATTTTGCTCACCAAATATATCTAGCTCTCAGGAGCACATGCAGGCCTGTGCTTTACTTTCTGCTCTCAACTACGAAAACAAAGTTGTACAGACAATGCTGTTTCCCCGCTGAGCTTCTGAAACGCACAAGGTGTATAAGCTGTTATCTTACCATATAGTTAGGGGATTTTGACCTTCTGTCTAGATAGACATGAACGTGGAGGGAACAGAATGCAATATCTTATCACCAGGAAATTGACAGACCTTGTTTTTCAGAGTTTTGTATTTGTTTTGGTTCGTTTCTATGGTAGCATATGCAATTTTCAAAAGAGCTATAGAATGTGGTGGAAGCAAAATATCAAAGGAATTTCTTCTGATAAAGAAAGCGATTTCCAGTGCCCATTTTTGGTGGAACATGCCTTCTTTTGAATGAGACTGAGATAAGAAATGTTGCCTGTTTCATTGGGAAAAGTATTTTGGGACCAGATAGTAGCATTTAGCAGGAGATGCAAAGTGAGTCAGAATAAATGCTCCAAGCTTTGTTTTGTCTTGACTGTTATTATTTTCTTTGCTTAAATTCCAAGTTTTTCAGCCAGCTTGTTAAAAAAGGACTGTTTGAGCGCTGCAGAAAGCAAGGGCTGCATTTACATGCTCAAGGTCTTAGGCTAGCCAGTTGCAGGAAGGTCATGCTTCTTGGGAATGAGCTCTTTGCACAGAATGTTGATTTTCAGAACTGTGTGAAATCGTGGTCCAAAAGCTAGGGATAAGGGAGTGCTCTAGTAAAATCATAGCTGTTGTTACTTAACATCTGGCTTGGTTTGAAGCAGGAGCAAATCTGCAGATGAATCCAAGAATTTGGAATCTGAGGAGCTAACTGTGAGCCAGCTGCTCTGCTGCCTTAGAAATGAAACTCAGAGGAGGGAAAAACTTGAGAAGGAGCTGCAGGATCACAAAGAGAGGTATGAAATGGGTGCATTGTAACGTTTTAAGCTGTTTACATTCAAGTCTGTTGCAGTTACCAACTTTGGGGCTGATCGGAGACAAACTGAATTATCAGCGTGAACTGGATGGCCAATTTCTTGAGCACTCACTAGTAATGACATTTGTCTTAGCTCTGATAGGGATAAACCACATTCTGTTCTGTGAGCACGACTTTCTCTGTCCTCTTATTACCTCCTATAGTAGCACAGATCAAGACAAATTACTTATTGCCTCTTGGGTTTGAACTTTCTGCAGGTGATGTGGAACAAAATGAGGACAAGCTGAGAATGTTCTTCTCATTCCTCTGTCACTATTTGCTTCTGTATGAATCGTCTACGTGTGGGGCTTAAGCAAATCACTTTGTATTAAAGAGATATTACAGTCCTCTTTGTGGTACTGGCAGGCTGCGCTTAGGGATGTGAGCTTGGAAAAGCTCCTTAGAAATGCTTCAAAAAAGTTTAATTCCAAACTTACCTAAGAGAGAGTTTTTTCAGTCAGAACTGCGTAAGTGTCCTTCTCAGCTCAGTCGTACGTATATCAGCATGACTGCTCAGGCATGGAAGATTGCCTAAGCAGTAGCTGTTCCAAGTCCATAGTTTGCAGAGACAGTAAGACTTCCTGGACATTACTTACGATGAAAGGTTAGTGTCACAGTAATTGTTTCTGCATGGTCTTCCTAGAAGAGGTAATGAGCCATAGCCAAATGATTCTTAGAAATCTCAGCTTCTGCAAAGATCAAAGGCAAATAGAGGCAATATTAATCATTGGGTTCAGTGAACAGACCCATTTTCAGAGGATTAGCAGTTTTGGACTGTATCAAAGATTGATGATAGTGGGCTGAATCATTGTCCTTCTCCGCACCTGCGCATCCATTGTAGTTAAATATACATGCTGGGTGTCCTGTGTTAGTCAGAAGCTGCCATGACTGTGCAAGCTTTCCTGCATGTCCGTGCTTTCAGTTTTTTCTCTGGTTCATGGCTATGATGTTAGAAAGACTTGGATGAAATCCTTAAACAGTCACAATCTAAATATTGGCCAAATCCCTTGTTACTGGATTCTTCTGTTTTCCAGACTTTCAAAGATGGAGAATGAAACAAGCAACTGCCTGGAGAGTGGGACACAAACTAACCGGGAAGAAGAGAGTTCAGAGGCTGTAAGTACCTGTCATCCTGAGCTGAGTTTTAGCAATGTACAGCTTACTTGTTGAGGCCAGCAACTTTGGGGTCTAGATTTCCACTTGCGCACGGAGAGCAAGGGGCAAATATCTTGCATGAGCAATGGAAGTGAATTTTGAAGTCTCCAGTCCACATCTTAAAGATGATTCCTTCCAAATTACACCAGCCTTGAAAAAGGGCTAAGACTAATGGCCAAGAATTAGGGAAGTGTGGCATAACTTCAGGTATGCTTCATTGTCCTGGCCCTGTCCACTTAAATAGGAGATGCAGTCAATTCCATCTGCACAGAGTCTTCTGAACTGATTGACTTTCCTCACTACTGGCTAGGTCAGTTTTTAGATCAGAACCTACTGGCAGCCTACTGTAAAACAGACTCTATATGTGGTGCTCATGTGGCACCTGGTATGATTTTTTTCCTGGTAAGATGCATGATGATGGTAGAGCGTAACTACCTTGGATTGCGATGCAGATTCGAGCAAGCTTAGCCTGATGGTTTCAGTTTAGGCTTTGAATGGATATTGGGGTTGGAATTCAGCTCCAGGTTCAGCCATCTAAATTTATGTGCCTGCAGTTGTAGGCTTCTCCGTGTGGGGTAAGTGTGTAAAAATCACAAAATTACAGAATGGCTGAGGTTGGAAGGGACTTCTGGGTTCATCTGATCCAACCCTTGCTCAAGCAGGGACACCAAGAGCAGGGTGCCCAGGATCGTGTGCAGGTGGCTTTTGAAAATCTCCTGGGAGGAGAGTCTACAGTCTTTCTGGGCAACCTGTGCCAGTGCTCCATCACCCACACAGTGAAGAAGTGTTTCCTAATGTTTAGATGGAACCTCTCGTGTTCCAGTTTGTTGTGTCCTGGCACTGGGCACCACTGAAAAGAGCCTGGAAAATTTCTGTAGAGATCCCTTCTAGTTCAATACAGCTGCATAATAAAGGCAAGTAAGAATGCCTGTGAGGTATTGTGTGTTATCTGAGGTGCTATGTGGGGCTAAGAAATATGATATGAGATCTGCTGGAGACCTGTGCCCTCCTGAAGGCCATGACAAGTTTTCTAGAGCAGGTCTGCCTTAGTTAAATATGCCTTCTTATACCAGTTTGTGGCCAGCCCAAGAGATGCCCTTTCTACAGAAGGAAAGTGATGTCTCCGTTAATTATTTCCAGTATTTTTGTCTCAGCTTTGCCTTAGTTACAGTTTGAGCCAGATGCTTCTCACTAAAATGTTATTATTAAGGTCAGCATAGGTGCATCTTTGTGATGGCACTCATGCCTTTCTATGCGTACCCCTCTTTCCACGTATACGCTTCTTCAGAGGACTCCTGTCATCCAGGCTTGTGTTTCTGTTCCACACTTCTGCTGTGAAATGAAAGCTGAAAGTGTTCACAGGTCATCATGGATGAATGACTTCTGTTGTTTCAGTTGCCCAGTGAGGTGGCAGACTTTCCCTGTTGGAAAAGTGGAAATTCTCCTTGAGAATGTCGGACAGCTGCGAGCTCTTGATACACGTGGTATCTTTTCAGCCACAGCCATCTAGCTCCCTCCCAAGCTGGACTGGAGATTGTCCATGCATTAAAGATAAAACATTATCAGAGAAATTTAGAGTACTGGGGATAATTAAACTGATGTTAGCACGATCATAAGAGTCATAACATCATAGAATGGCTTGGCTTGGAAAGTACCTTAAAGATCCAGCCTCTCTTCTGTGTGCAGGGTTGCCCTCCACCAGCTCAGGCTACCCAGGGCTCCATCCAGCCTGGCCTTCAGCACCTCCAGGGATGGGTCATCCACAGCTTCTCTGTGTGGCCTGTGCCAGTGTCTCACTACCCTCTGAGTAAAGAATTTCTGCCTAACATCAAACCTAAATCTCCCCTCTTTCCATTTAAAGCCATGTCCTTTTGTCCTGCTGCTGTCAGACCATGTAAAAAGTCTCTCCCTCCTGTTTATAAGACAACCTCAAGTACTGGAAAGGATGAGATGATGAGATTGAAGTGCTTCCAGCTACGAGATGTACCTCCAGACACTACAAAGCAGCTGGAGTCAGAGATCTCACCTCTTCTACAGTGTGGGGATGTATTTTAAGTACTGGAACCCCGAGGTGTCTCTGTGCACTGGGTTGGAGGAGAACACTGCTGCTGTTTCTTTACTCCTCCTGCTTTTGGCCTGTCCTTTGGATCTTTAAGGGGTCTTGGTCCAAAGCCCAAACAAAAGAACCAGACTCACAACAAAACTGGTAGTAGTTTTACTCGAAGTCTTTTTTTCCTTGATTTGCAAAATTGATTCGTGAATGAATAATAATGAAATTTGGAGTAGGAAACTAGAACAGAAGGGGCATTCCCAGTGTAGGATGCAAATGGCAGGAGGAATAGTACGATATTTTAGTCTGCCTCCTTTACTTCTCTACTTGCAAACTGCTGCTTCTGTTCTATGTCTGCTGTCACACCTCTTTCTAAAGAGGCTACCAGTGGTAGGAGATGTTTGACAGATTGTAACTGCTCGAAGGACTGGCAATAATCACTAGCTGTCTGCTTTTCCCATATGTTTTAAATCTTGAACTCTGAGAAACAAGGTAGGCAGGTCACTCTGAAAGTAACACCTCCTATTTATTTCCATGGAAACTACAACCGCTACAAAGAGCCCAGTTACACTATTTAATAGAGCACGTTCTCAGCTGCAACACAGTATTTTTCAACAGTCACCATGGTTAGCTGTGCAATGAACAAGAGCCTGCATGCCGTGCTCCTAAAAATCTGCACCAGAGGAGGTGACCCACTGTCCCCACTGCTGAAACGCAGCACCCACTGCCTCACTGTGCTCACATCCACTCCATAAATGGTCAGTGAGCATCAGCAGATGTCAATGGATGCAATTTTTTCTGCATGGAGGAAGTCAGTGACACACCTTTGCGTCATACGTTGCTTCATACGCACTTCCATATCAGACACTGTTTTGTCACTGCCCCCTTGCTGACACTCGTCACATGGCAACAAAATGTAATGGAAAAGAATATTGGTGGGAAGGTTCAGCCCCTACTGCCATGCCACCAACATCCGCCTGTGATGTCGTGGGCCAGCACAATAAAGTAGGAGACATTGCTTTCAGAGCGGCCCTTGTACGTGTGTTACCCACTGGCATAACAAGTAATAGAGTTATCTTTGAGTCACCCGGATTTTAGGAAAGTGTTGAAGTCACAGTGTGGTTCTGCCACATTTAGGAGTAACTGGTAATTGTGAAGCCGAGCAGAAGGGGCCTTACTGCTGAGCACAGAGTGTGATGGTGCGGACTGACTCATGCTGTTTTCTCTGGAAAAAGAATAGTGCTTCCTGGTTAAAATTCTTAGTTAGCCTGCAATTTTCCTGTCTTGAATTGTCCACGTGTAATTTTCCTTATTTTTTTTCTCTAAAAGATTGGCAGTGAAGTAGAAAGCCTGAAGAAGCAAGTTTGTGCCCTGTTTAAAGAGCTCCAAGATGCCCACGAGAAGTTAAAAGAAGCAGAACAGATTCAGAAGAAACTTCAAGAAAAGTGAGGTTCAGAGGAACAATAGTTCTGCTGTGACACCCAGTTGATATTTTAATGACAGCTCCCACCTTGGGAAACTCACTAGCTCTACGAATATCAAGTATCTATTTCATGGAAGTGCTGCAAAAGATTGCTCCTTCTTTTTCAGTGAAGACGAAAGTACAGAAGTACAGTAATTGTCATCAAATCTGAGCTACCAACCTAGTGCTACAAATAGAACCCCACTGCCTGGAATTCTAATATTTAGGTTTTAATCCTTGTTGATACAAAGGCAGATCTTGTTTTCTGTTTCATGTAATCACTCCATTTTTTTGGCCCTGGGGGAAGAAGCTAAGGGATCTAGTTGGAAACCTTCTCACATAATCCGTCTGTGCTTTTGAAGACCAATCTGTAGGTCGTTAAAAAATGCAAACAAGAGCTTCACTTTATTTGCTTAGTTTTCTGTCAAATTTCAGTTCTTTGAGGCTCATAATAGTAAGAAAAAATGCATTCCATTTAGTAGCTTTATTTTCAGATAGTTGTGCACAGATACATATTTTCGTCTTTCCTTTTTCATCATCAAAATATGCCTTTGAAATGAAGCACCCAAGGATACTTTTTGCATGATGCCCATTGTACCAAATCCATTGGGAAAAGGTGAACGGGACAGATCACATGTTTTCTTTTTTTCCCTTGTTCTGTCAGGTGCCAGGTATTGGAAAGAGTAAACTCAGCTGCTGCAACAGAATTGGAGGAGAAGCAGCAGCTCATATACACCATCAAGAAGCTGGAGCTTCAGGTGGAGAGTGTGCAGGCAGAGGTCAAGCTAGAACAAGCCAAGACACAGGAAGAAAAGTGAGTGTTACTTGGTTTTGTATCATGGGGAGATACTGCTAGTGAGAAAGGGAAATCAGGGGAACCTGACGAAAGGGAATTTGAATCTGAAATGTGAGTTTTGTGTTCTACACTGTTTGAAGCCAAGTTATGTTATAGAGTCTGAACTAGAAACCTCTGTCTATGTCATTTTGAATCTGGAGTCTCCACGTCAGTCCCAAACTGTATCTTTTTGTCTAGTGAATACCTCACAGAGAAAGATTTGAGCTGTAAGCTCTGATTGTTATCTTCCTTTTGTTGTAAAGCTGAAGGCAGATTAAGGTCAGGTATAATATGCAAGTGGAGGAAGCAGAAAAGTGACAGCAGCTTGTCAGTTTGACTAGCAGGGGGTGAATGCATCCCCAGGTTGGAGAGTAGGGCCAAGTCAAGTGATGACAGTGATGGGAAAGTGATGTCAGTGGTCTCTACAATACTCTCACAGTTAGGAGAGGTAAATATGCAGTGAAGCTGAGATAAAGAGCCTGGCTGTTTGCTCTGGCTCTCCCCTCCCTTTCATGAGCAATCCATGCATGGAGTGTGAAAATGTCAGTGTGAGCTGTATGGAGAGGTGAAACTGTCTGAAGGCACCATCTTCAGCTGCTGGAGAAGCTGCTCCTTCCATTTGGAGTCTGTGTCTGGTTCTTCTGATAAACTCTCCATCATTCGAAGTCTCTCAGTCAAGACTGGTGAGCTTGATTGTAAAATTATTGGGTGATAGAATCTTTAATATGACGTGCAGATTATCAGTAAGGACGTTTGTTTGGACTCAGTCTATGGATGGAGCAGCACACAACTCCTTGGAAGAGAGATGTTGAAAGACAGAGCACAGTTTTTTTATCATCAGAAATGCAGATTCATTTGCAAGCAGCTGGGTTATCTGTTCTAAAGTCTGAAAGGCTTATATTTGTGTATGCATTTTTAACTCTTAAGCCTCTATGAAACTGAAATTTTACACAGAGAGAAGTCTTCAACTGGGACAAGGAGGATAGTTTTACAAAATGAAAGATGGTAAAAAGAGAATCAAATCTTTCAAAGAACTTGTAAGTGTTTCAAACACTTGCCTCTTTTTGTAAACAGGACAAGATACAGTAGCTTGCAGGAGGCTTACAACAAACTCCTTCCTGAACTCACTGAAGCAATGAAAACAATCAGTGAAATGAAAGTCAAAGAGGTAAACTCATCAACAGAAGAAATCATGATGAATTAGGGGGGAGTGGGAAGGGATGTGAGAATTTATGAGGGAATAAATTCAGGCACAAAACAATTACCATCCCTTCACATAACAGAACATGTAACATGGCAGCATTGCTCTGAGAAACAGAGATGCTGTGCTGTCAATTACAGAAATCTTATCCACGTATCTGTACTTTAGTGTTTTCTAGATAAGGTTTAATCTGCAGTGCATTATGAAGTCCAATCCTTAGAGATCAGTGATACGAAAATGCATGTAGGTGTTCCTGCAGCACAGTTTGTAAATGTAGGAAGGTAGAGTTTTAAACATTTTTGTATTCTTAAATAAAGTGTCTACCACAGTGAGGTCTTGTTCATAACTGAGGATCCGTGTAAGTGCGAGATTCTTCTGTATAATTTTGGAAGATGTCCTTTGCAGTGTTCATTTGGGAGCTCTGTTTTGACTTGATACTGTGTAGTTTGAAAGCACAAAAGTAATCTTTCAGTTGAAAGCTCAATCAACATTGCTATCTTAGTGCAAGCCCCTTTGACCGTGGAGTTGAAAGTTTTTCCAAGGGCAGGAGGATTAAGTAGCAAACTTCCACTCAAAGCAGCGTCGTGTTCTGAGCCCATCTCAGTGTTAATTCTTCCCTGCAGCTTGACAGGGTGGATAAAGTTGTGGTGGAAGAACTGAATGCAAAGGTGTTGTTGGCAGAACAAGCCCTTGCTGCAAAGCAGCTCCAGTTGGATGAAATGAAGCAGCTAATTGCTAAGCAAGAAGAGGACCTTGAAACCATGGCTGTGCTCCGTGCTCAGGTATGAGTTCTTCAGAAGCTGGCTGGTTTGCCCACCCAATATTCACAAACCAGAACGAGCTATTTAATGGCTCAGTCTGGAATACTGCTTATCTGTTTCCTCAGTTCCAAAGTACAGTTCCCTTACTCAGCCTGCACTGCAGATCCCTGCAGGGCCTGAACCACTGTATCCTCCGGTACTGTAGGAGTACGCTGGAGTCTGGCACAACAAATAAAAGTTGGGAATAGATTTTTTTTTTTTTTTTGTATTTAAAACCACTGTCTCAAGAATTACCACATATGTTTTCATGTTATTCAAATATGGCCCTAAAAAGGGTCTGTCTCATATGTAAGACAAAGGAGGGAAAAAAAAAAAGGCATCTTGATCTGGTTCCACTGTCTGTGCCGCTGGTTTGTCTGTGTCATAGATCGTCACCTGCTCACTGCTGTCCTATACCTCATTTCAGCCTCTGTACACCAATTGCACTGTCCCAGATTGAACTCTGAATTGAAGTCTAAATTGAGAAGCTTCTTCTCTTTCTGTATAATGCACATTATCACTTTGCAGTGTGTAGGTGCTGTAGGAGAGTTTTAAGTAGATGCAGGCTATGATACAGGTGTGCTACTGTGGTGTATAGTATGTGAGTTGGTTCAGTCTAAGTTACTAATTGTCAGCATGATTTAATTTCTCTGATCAGATGGAGGTTTATTGCTCTGATTTCCATGCCGAGAGGGCAGCAAGAGAGAAGATCCATGAGGAGAAGGAGCAGTTGGCTGTGCAGCTGGCATACCTCCTGAAAGAGCAGCAAAACCTTCAAGATCTTGGCCGGTGAGAACAGACTTTGGCTGAGCTGCCTTTGGTTCTGTCTTGTTACCCTGCATGCTGGAGCTAACCAATGTTGTCTTGCTAGCATCTCAGTAAGGAGGCCAAAAATTTTGCAGACATTTATTTATTGGTTAATTTGAATTTTAAAAGAGAAAATATATCAGTTGACTGACTTAGCTATTTTGATTTTGTGACAGAATTTCAAAAGCCTGTTAGCATAAGGCATGTTAGTTCTTACTTGGATACTTCAGCAAGACTTCGCTTTGGATGATTCATACTTGGTTAATTCTCCCTTCTTCTTTGAGTTGTGGCCTCAGTTTTAACAGTGAATCTGCAGCTAAGTTTGCTGCATGTGTGCCAGGGATATCTGTTGCTTCTCCAAGTAGTAGTAATAAGTGAGCATATACATTTTCAAGTACTGTAATACTCTGTAGTTGCACCATTTTAGCACTCTTAGCTGTAAAAGACAAAAATAATATTAACCATGTGTCTTTCACTCATCTTGTGGGAGCCATGGATACAGGAAGAGTGCCTAGTATTTGAAGAATCAACTAATATTTCCTGTTAACCATCCTCTGAACCCATTCTCTTGTATAACTTGCTTTTCTGCTTAAATCACAGTTTGCCTTGAGTCCTTGGAGCTTTCCAGAGGTGTGTCTTCCAGATTCATGAGTGTGTAGCTGCCTAAATCCTGCTGGTGTCAGTTGTTTGACCCTGATTTCAACAGGACTCTTGAGCTATCTCATAGAGCAGCAATGTTTCTAGGCCTTGTTTCAGAGCAGCAGCTATGAACTACATGCATGACTAGTTAACATGAGAACATGAGTTACTTGCAAATCATCTGACTTCCTTTGAAGCCTTTTAACTTTTCTGGAGGCAAAGGGAAGATACCTTCCGTTTAGTCTTTTTTTGTTGTTTTCAGAGCACTTTTAAGTAACTGCCCCATTTCTCCTCAGAAGCTCTTTGGCGGAGATGCAGAATCGCCACGGAGCCAGGGCACCAGATCGGGAGCACTCACCTCGCCTTGTCCAAAGAGGTACCGTAAGCAGCCTCTCCAGCTCGCAGGGCCCAGCCCTGCTGTGTTCAGTTTAAAACACCTTTGCTTGTCTGCAAGCAACACCCCAGCTCCTCTATGGCTATTCTGGCAACTGGGTAGCTGCAGAGAATGTGATTCTCTGGTTTTTAGGAGCAAGCCAGTTGTCTTTCAACCATTATACAAAAAGAGTGGAAAAAAACCCCAAACAATGTAACGGGTAATTATTTATCTTCTCTGCTTGCAGGAACTGGTAGTCAAGAATGGCCAGAGCAGCGGAATATCTCAATATATTCCTGTCCAAAATGTGAAGAAATTCTGCCCGATCTGGACACACTGCAGATTCATGTTATGGACTGCATTAATTGAATAACTCCCTCTAGTTCTTCATCTACTGGAATTTCCCCTGCCAAACGCATTTTTTTTTCTTTCTGCTAGAGTAAGTTCAACTCTCCATCCAGCGAAGGAGATTTTCAAGGTTTTTCTCATTTATTCAATGGGAAAACAGAAAAAACTCCTACCCTACCCTGTACTCACTGAACTTGTTTTAACATGAGTTAGGAAACGAATTCATACAGGTGAACAACGTGGATGCATTAAGAAACTCCCTGCGTGTCCGCTCTAATGAAATCTTGAAGGAACATTCCCCTGATGTGCTCTGCTCTTACAGCTATCCCACAGCACTGGGCTGAATTACTGTAGTAAGAAAGGAGATGAGATGTGTGCCCGTCGGTTCAACTACTGTAAGCCTGTAAATACTTCATCTCTCATATACTATTAATCAGGAAACTCATATAGTAAACAGCTGTTTGAGAAGCTTCCAGTAAAATGGAGTGTGTTGTATTCAGCAAGCGTTTAAAATGAACCCGCCTCTTTCTCCAGATGGCAGTTTTGTTGCTGCCCCCGTGACCATACTAATCTGATGTTATATTTTTGATGGCTTATGTAACTTCTTGCTTTAGCTGGACATAGATGAGGTTGAAGACAGATCATTGAGGTCTGGTATATGTAGCTCCTGGTGTACCCACGTCACTGGGTTTTATAAAACCGTTTATTTTTAAGGTGTTGTCTTGATTCTTCTTTATTGTAATAAATTTATTTGAAGCTGTACAGTACTGTGTTAGAGAAAGCTGAAATGGATGTAACCTAATTTAAAGAGAGGAGTATAATGGATTTTCAAATCTCGAAATAAATCTATTGCAAGTATAAAATGATCAATGCCTGTTAATATTTTGGATGCTGAAAGGGGATTGCCAGTACCTGTGGCTGGAAAGCTTGTGTAGAAAGAACCATAGTGCATTAGTTCTGCTCTTACTCTCACTTCTGATTTTTGTCTCAACAAATAACAGTTCTTGGCATGCTGCTACACGAGGGAGGAAAATACACAACTCTTAACAAAATATGAACAAGCACCATCAGCTTATGATACGACTACAATTAGCAATGGTGTTAGCCATGGAAGCTGAGGTATCTCAGTTTTCTTGTACACCAGAAATAATGAAAGCAGCTGTCCCTTGAGCAACAAAAGGACAGTCCCTTCTCCCCAAGCACTAAGCCAGGAAAGTAAGATTCAGTGTTGAAACACATTTCCTCACACATCTGGCACTACGACTTATGGCTATGAAGGAGCCATGAGATCACTCTCCATGACATGGCTTACGAGCCATGTCACCTGTCTGTAAGAAATATGAGACTACACCCTGTGACCAACAGTGACCGGGCTGTGGCCTTTACTGCTGACATTTCAGGGAGGAATTCCGCTTCCATGCACATTGAGTTCCAGTTTGAGAGATTAGCTTAAAAAAATAATAATCCATACTTCTTGTCATTGCTTGTCTTCTCTCCACTGCGTTCACCGAGTCTGTGAGAAGATCCCAGCTCTGTGCTTTGACTGCTGAAAAGAAAAGGCATATTCACACATCTGCAAGAGGGACTCTGTTTTGGGGATGGCTGTTTTATCACAACGGGATACATAGAAAACTCTGCCAGGCCTCAGTTTCAAACAGCTGCAAGGGAAGGTAATGCAGGATACTCTCAAGGTAGAGAAGTCAAGCTGTGTTATGAAGTCCACAGCTCTCCATCAGTGATAGCTAACACAACTTTTCAGAGGAAAAATGCTTTTTTTTTCTAAATGAATGTGTGACTGTTCAATATGTTTCTGTTACTCTGAAGTTCAGACCAACATTAAAAGGATGGTGCAACCTGTGAGAGAGATGCATGTGCAGTAGAAGTATTATATATAGCTCATGTCATCTTGCGATCTTGAGCTAAGGAGAATGGAACAACTCTATAGGAGAAAGCCTTAGGGATGGATGCTGGATATTACAACTGAATTGTGCAGTGTTACAGCAGATATTTTGTACTGGTACATGACAAATTCTCCTATCAACCTACTTCAATAAATAAGCAATTCTCCAAATTGTCCTGTGGATGATGGAGGAGAAAACACACCGAACAGATCAATAGTGGAATTAGAAATAAAATTTCAGTGACTCGGAATTTTGCTTCAGACCTGGAATTGAAAATAGTCTAGCTGATTAAGTCAAAATAAAGATCTAAATACTGTAAGATTTATATTTCACTCCAAGCAGATTAATATTCTTAAAATACACACACAAAAGATGTCTGTAGGTGTTCCTTGGGACAAAGAAAATATATCTTCACTGTATTATAGTGTGCAAAGACAAGCATTTCTCATGCCCTGCTGTCAGTGAACTCTCAGCTACCAGTAGCAGGAAAAATCATCTCTTTATTGCCCTTATAATTAAAGCAAGGATTTGTTTTTATTTTTGTGGTTGTCACTATTGTTCTAATTATATCTGTTGTAAACTCTGGATTTTTGCTTTCTGTTAGCTATAGCTCATGCTCCCATACAGCTTCATCCATAATTTCAGCTAATGCAAGAGCTGGCTGAAATCTGCTGTGAAGAGATATTCATCAGCTTGGTTGCACCCTTCTTCATCAATTACAAGCACTCCCAGAAGATGCAATCTCTTATTGACTTTTAATTAGTTCCTCACGACAGTAGGATTTATGGGCTTTTTTCCTTGAATCCAATTTTATTACGGGAGCTTTGCAATAGTTATGGATTCTGCAATGATCAAAAAGCTGATGGAAGTGCTACTAGGCCAAAATCAAACTAATAGAATGACAATAGAGCTGATTTCATCTGAGTAGCATTAACCTTAATGAAAACATAGAAAATCGATGTGAAAGGCCAAAGGAGGAATTACTTATGCATCTGTCAAGCCAAAATTAATCATTTTAAGAAGCTTCAGTAAGAGAAGGAATCTAAGCACAAGAATACCAACAGGAGGACATGGGCATAAGCTGAAGTAGGTCTTCATAGAAAGATAAAATCTAATATTGCAAATCAGGAGGGACAAGGAACTGCAAAAAATAAAGCCATGATACTCTGAAACCTGCTAATGCAAGAGGGAAGATTATTTTTCTGTAGTTGTCATCATTAAGTACAGTCCATTTAACACTGTGGACAAAAGACCTATCTTAACAGGCGAACATGGCCAGCAGATGCTCATTAGCACAAGTTTCAGAGTAATTTGCTTTCCCTTAGACGAAAGATAAAACGTATTTGTGCTTTAAAGTGACTGGACTCCACGTGTTAATGAACTACCACCTGTCACATGCCTGTTTTAGCAGGATGCTTTCCTGGTGTCACAGTCTGTCCCACAGCCAGCAGCCAGTCTCAGAGTGAAATGGGAGACACAGTTCCCAGTCTTAAACCCAAAAGGAGAAAGAGGCCAGAAACAGCCCTGTGGTTGGGTGGGAGATCTGTCAGCAGGAAAGTACTGCTGGATTTGCAGACCACAGTTTGCAGAGACGGACAAGCCATCATTACTCCAGAGAGATGGAAAGAAAAACAGCCCATAGCTGTCCTTGCTGGGACCACCATCCAGCGGAACTTTTCAACCACCCAGCGGAGCCTTCCAACCACACAACAGACCTCTTCAACCACTCTGATTGAGCTTGCCCACTTCTGCTGCCCAGCTAAACATTCCTCTCTTCGCTTTGGATATTTGAGTGCGTCTTCTTTTTTTTTTTCCTGCCATCTACAGGATTTTTTTCTTGATTCCTTCCAGTTACCCAAGAATTTCTGTCCTTGATTTATCTTTTCTAATCAGGGTCTCCTACAGGTGGTCACCAAATACCAGTGGCACCATCTCTTTCTCTGTATATCATCTTGCACGTTGCATTTAGTGCAAGATTCGTGATCTGAGCTCATCCTCCTCTTCTAGGAGCAATTTGAGGCAATTCCTGTATATAATTCATATTACAAGGGGGAAATTCATAATTTAAGGGGAAAGGGACTAAAACAGAAAGTTCGTACATCGTCAGGAATCTCACTTTCCACAGAATCTTAGTTGCCAGCCCCAAACCACAGGCTCCCTGCCCACAGCCAAGATGGCGCCCGCGCCGCCAGCACTAAAGATGGCGCTGACGCAGCGAGCGGCGTGCTGGCGCGCATGCGCGAGGAGGGCGGAGCGGGGTTGGAGTTTTGGCGGGTGCTTGGAGCGCGCGGGCGGCGGTGAGCGGGGCTGTGAGGGGAGAGCGGCGGGGCCGGGCCGGGGTTGTGAGGGGAGGGGATCCCCTGAAAGGGATCGGGGAGAGGATCCCCTGAAGGAGGTCGGGGAGATCGGGTTGACCCGGGGAGGGAGTCCCTTGGTGGGGGGAGGAAGGAGGGATCTCTGTATGGGGGGCTGGGATCGGCCTGTGGCAGGGCTTTATTCTCAGAGCAGTGCCCTCGTGCTGCAGGGGGCTCAGCTCAAGTCAGGCTTCACGTGTAGAAACATGCCTGTGGCTTTAAGTTCAGTGTTCTCATCGGCAGCTGTGGATAAAAAGCTGCTGGTTTGTAGATCACCGCACAAAGAGTGGTGATCTACAAAGAGTGGTGACCTCCATTTGTAGTTGATATCCATTCCAACAATATCAATTTGTTCTCCTGTGACAGAGTCTGTTTTGCCTTGGGGGGCTCTGGAAGGAATCCCGGTGAGATCATGGACGGTAAGGGATAAAAGCGCTGCTTTACTTTCAGCAGGGAAGCTTTCTGACCAAGTGCAGAGAGCTCGGTGAGCCTCCTAACAAAGGAGATCACACTGTGCTGACTGCACTCCCTTTGGCCTTGCCCCTTGCCTTCCACATGCTCACCCTTGTGTGAGGCTGCATTTGTGTTTTCCTCTGCCAAAGGCTGAATATGTTTCCCGTTTTGCTCTGTAGATGCATTTCTGCTCTGTCTGTCCTATTCCTATCCCTGTACTTATTTATCATTTTTCTGTTTTCAGAATCATTGAATCCTTAGAGTTGGAAGGGACCATTAAAGGTCATCCAGTCCAACTCCCCTGCAATGAACAGGGACAGCTAGATCAGGTTGCCCAGGGCCTGATCCACCCTTGCCTTGGAAGTCTCCAGGGATGGGGCATCCGCCACATCTCTGGGCAACCTGTTCCAATGCCTCATCACCCTCGCTGTAAAAGACTTTTTCCTTATCCAACATAAATCTACCTTCTTTAAGCTTTTTGTCCTTTTGCTCCACTTTTCTCTGCTGCCCTATTCGCTTCTGTGAGCAAAGCGTATCTGAGGATATGCTTCCTTGCTTGCCTTGCATCTTCCTCTTAAGCTCCTATTGCCAAGAGCCACATGGGTGTCCCCATGTCCTCCACGGCTCCCACAGCTTTTCTTTGTAGCACAAGATGTCATAAAGCAGCTGCATAGGAGGGAATTCCAGTGCTAACAGCCTGCCAAATTTTCTCCTGACCAACCAGCCTGGATCACAAGCTGAGAGTGTCTGCAACCATGTACCCATCCGACCAAGTGACAGGAAGCTGCTTTGTCTTCTTTAAGCCAAAGCTGAAGCAGTTTTTTAAAAATTCCCCTCACTGCTCTGATTTACTTTTGCTTGTTATTAGCCTGTAATTTAACTATCTTGAATGTTTTGTTCTAAGGCAGCTTTCCTCTAAAAGGACAGAAGTAACACTGAGTTTAATTTCTGCTTCAGGTGATGATGATTTGGATCTGTTGGTCTCCCTCTTGGAAGAAAATGAGGAAGCTGAAGAGGGGAATTCTCCTGAGAAGGAAGATGCCCCAAAGGATGAGGAGGGAGAACCAGATGAGTATGATGAGCTCTTTGATGCAGAAGATGATGCCTCATACACTGAAGAGGTGGATGCTGACGACAGCGTAATCTGTGAGCAGAAAGAGAACCTGGCTGTGCTGTTTGGAGATGTGGATGACCTGCTGGAAGAAGAGGAGGCAGAAAAAGCTGTCTCTGCTTCGGCTCCCAGCCAGGGAGAAGAGAAAACCAATGAAGAATTACAAGGTTTCTGTAACAGCATCTTTTATCTGTCATATTTGTCATATAGAGCCTGCTGCTTCTCAGTTTAGGGTGGTACTCAGACAGGAAATACAGAAAGTCCTTGTGAAAGCCATTGGATAGAGCATTCTAAATCCAGTTTTCAGTGCTCTTTGGCCAAACTCACCAAATCTACTTTCCCAAAAGAAGCACAGAGGAGCCATGAAGATTTGACTAGCTATGGTGAACAGGATAGAGAAATTCTTCTATTTATTTGGGTCCTGTCTGATGAAGAGCAATGTTGCTTCAGTCCTTAGAGCTGTCATCTTGGTATCTCTTAAAACATAACTCCCCCTACCTTCTCAGGCTTAGTGGTGGGAGGTTCTGCTGTACCAGCCAGTGTGGAAGCAGAGCTGGTCACTGAGCCTTCCTGTGCTCAGGCCACAAGCTTGTATTGGAAGCATTCCTTTATGCTATGGAGTGCAGTCCTCAGCCATTTAAACGGTCTTGTGTTCATTAGAAAAGATGTATACAACACATCAAGGAACATACCACAAACAAAATATTTGTACGTCAGCTCCAGGCTCCATGGCAAGGTGTCCCTTCACTGTGAGCTATGTAGAATCAGAGTTAAATCTATACTGTGGCTCTAGTCTTTTTTTTTTTTTTTTCCCCCTAATCTTGTGTGATGTAGTAATACTGCCAGGCTCCCCAGGATTTCATAAATCCCTGTTTACTGTGGCTTACTGCTGTCCTCATTATTATCCTTTTTCTTCTTTCTTTCCTAGCTGAGCTGAGAAAATTGCAAGAACAGATGAAGATGTTACAGGAGCAGTTGCAGAAGGCTGCCATCGGGCAGCAATCCAGTTCAGGCCCTGAGCAGAAAGCCCCTGGTAATCAGACTAATTAAATGAGTTTCTGATTTGTTAGCCTCTCAACGTGCAAATTATAGGCAGATAATCAGAAGTGGGCACTGAATAGCAAAGAGGAACGATGGTCTCTTATATTCCCACACAGATTGTTTCTTGCAGTACAGAGTAAATGAGCTGCAGTTTTGTTATCTGCATCGTGGGTTGGTTTCTGCATGGGGCAACTTCTGTGTCTGAGGTGCTCCAGTCTTCTGCTGGGAAGGTTCCTTCTTACTGGCAGATATTGGTACGCTCAGATGCTGGTATCCCCAGGAAATACAGCTGTGTTTGTTGCTGTAGCATACTGAGTGTAGTAATTAAACTAATGAAACATGGGGGAATTGAAAAGCGAGGAAATGCACAGCTTTCTGGCTTCAGTGGTGTCGAGAGTTTAAGGTCAGAAGGAGTAAGAATCATTGGGGCTTTTCCACACGTTGCATTTCAGATGCTGGCAATTTAGCTGGAAGGTTTCCATGTGGGACCCTGACTTGGGTTTATTCGGGCAATTACTTAGTTTGGAGTAATGTTTAGTATTTGAGATTGGATCCTGAGATCTCACGCATACTTTTGTTTTCTTGGCTAGGCAAATCTCCCTGTCCACCCTTAAAGGAAAGGAAAGTTCAGAAGCTGCAGGAGTCACCGTGTTTCTTGGCCCAGCTGGGCAATCCTTTACCAACAGCCAAGCGAGGAAACCAGAAAGCAAAAGCCTCCTCAGCAGGTACCATCCTCAGTCTGCCTTTCACTGAAACACACAGGGCTTTTGCTGAAAGCCTTTGTATTTCACAGCAGCAGCTTAGACACATCCAGGGCAGTTTTTATACTAATGAGTACAACGGGTTCCTAGCTGACTGGGAGACCAGTCGAGTACCAGTACAGCAGTTTTAGATGTTTTATTCCTCAGTTGCACTGAACTCCTGCCTCTGATCAAGTGTAAGTTAATGTTATTTTTTATTTATAGATTTTCTTTCCTTATCAAGATTTTCTCTTTTTTTTTTTTCCTGCTAAAGAGACCAAGACTCCTCCACCGCGACAAGTCCTCAGTCTGGCGTTCCAGCCTCTCAAGTCTGCGCCAGGGAACACACCCAGTAAGGTGACCAGAGAGAAGACTCCTCACGTGCCTACGTGCTCCAGCACGACACTGCAGCCCGTGTCTGTGGAAACCTTCTCGGGACTGAGATTGAGGTCAGCAGCCCAGCACCGACCTCTGCCTGGGGAGACTGTGCTCAAGTGGTGGGACTTAAAATGCACTTAGCCCCACGTCCTGTGATGTGCTAATCACACAAGGTGTGGGCGGAGGACTGGGTGTAACACAAAGTCACAGCATTGCCTGGTTGCTCATCAGATAGCTAACGTTAGCTTCTTATGTTTCTATTTTCGTTTTTACTCTTTTCTAATGAAAATCTGTAATTTTATTATCACAGAAGGCACAAACAAGGGCTGATTGTGCCTCAGCTGAGCAGATTTTGTTTCACACCCAGAAGCCTTGGGAGTGCTCAGGATTCCCATACTCGCCGTGGCCACGAGAGGTCTCTGAGCACTTACTGTGCCCTCCTCATCAGAAACTGTGCTGGATTTCTAACATATTTCCAGAGAGTTGTCATACTCAGCCCTTCCTGAAGCGAGAAATGCTGTTGAAGGCTCAGGGCTAAGTTGCAGTGCAGCTACTTGGACAAAGAACAACGTGCTTGATTTGTTGCTCTCCAACATTTGTACAGCATCGGGAACGCAGGGCTTTTGTTTCGAGTGAACTCAGGGTGAAATAAGGCACAGAGGCATTTTGCAGTGAGATGCGTTCTCCCCAGGAGAATGCTGAGTGGTGCTGACTGTCTGTTCGCTCATGTAAATGAATTTGTTCTCTTTTATATGCTTTATTTGATGTAGAAAACCCCGGGTTTCATCAGCTGAGATGGACAGGAAGATGGCTAACCGGAAGCTGATCCGCCTGTCCCAGCTGAAGCACAAACTTGCTACTGAAAATCTAGAGGAAACAGACTGGGTAACATTTGGAGTCATAGTAAAGAAGGTCACTCCTCAGAGCACAAATAACGTAAGTAATTTTGCAGTATTCCTTCTGGATCCTAAATGCTGGTCTTCTATCCTGACAAACTCATTCAACTTAATCACCCACCTCCGTGTAGTTAATGAAAAGCTGTATTAGAGATCTTGGCTCATCTGGTTTCACGCATGATGCTGCTTTTAGCCCTCAGGGTAAGTCCTTCTCTGGAGCAACTGTCCTGGGCACTAGTGTGGGCACACATTGCATAAATCTGTCCATCCACTGTTACGTGTGAAATGCCAGTGCAAAGAAATGACTGTGACTCCCAGTCTTTCTAGACAGCTCTCTTGCTTTAAATGTACCAACGGATCGTGCTTCCATAATTTCCCTAGAGATTGTTCTATCCTACATGGAGCACACGTCCTGTAGAACTTCGCTGATGAAACAGTACTGAATATGCCTTGGTTTTGGTTGAGTGGGGTCAAGACCTCTATTCAGCAAGCAGGATTGCTGCCCAGCTTCAATATCAGGAAGATTGGTGATAGCAGTGTTTTTTGTGCTACTTCAGTCTCTAAGAATCCTAGAACTGGCCGTGTGGCATGGCTGGGCATATTGTAGCTAAACTTTATTCATGTTACAAATAATCATAACTCTTAAAATGCAATACAAGAGGGGGATGTGTCCTCTTGCTGAGCTGAAAGGAAAGTGAATGTCTGTTCCAGGGCAGAACCTTCAGCATCTGGCGGCTGAACGACCTGCGCGACCTCAGTCAGTGCGTCTCGCTCTTCTTGTTTGGTGACGTCCACAAAGAACTCTGGAAGACAGACCAAGGCACAGTCATTGGGGTGCTCAATGCAAATCCTATGAAACCTAAGGAAGGCTCAGATGAGGTGAGAGAATTTTTCACTTGCCCATCAGCTGTGGGAAAAAAAGCCCATAGCTGAGCATTTTTATATCTACCTGAGATTTAGCTTTGTAACACGGTCAGGTTGAAATGACAACAGTCTGCCTCATGAGTCTGAACTGCATTCAGATATTTGCACGGTGTGTATTTGCTCCCAGCCTTCTGGACACCTGACTTCAACAAGTCCTATTAGGCATCTAAAACCAGAGTTGTTCTAATGTTTAACCTGCTCTTGGTAGGTCAGTCAGCTCTTCTGCAGACACAGGGCTTGTATTTTCTTGGCAGTTTATTCAGCTGCTTTCAGCCAAAATGTCTCAACAAGCAGAAAAATTGGGGGAAGCTCATTTCTCTCCTCGAGAGACGTGACTGGAAAATGTTCCCTTGTTCCAAAATTATGATTAAGAAGAAGCAGTGTTTGATTTATAAAACAAATGATGTGTTACGTATAGTAAGTTGATACATAATGCTTCATTTGTTTAATCAATTACTTATAAACGGCGGAACGTGACAAATTAATTTTCTCCATGTATCAAAACATTTAAGGTAGCTTCATTTTGGTAATAAGTTAAATGCTTTTTTAATATCTTTTTAATTGCGCTGGAATGGAAACCGTTTTTACTGACTTGTGTCAAGGGTAATTTCAATCTAGTAGCTGGTGATGGAGTATTTTGCATTTTAAATTCTCCAAATGGAAAAATTAAGAATCTCATTAATTGTCGATTAAACTCGTTGATTATATAATTGCTTAAATTAACATGGGTAAGCAGCAGAAAGTCCTGCTGGTGAGTAGAAGGGCGTACCAGAGGTAAGGTGAAGGCGATACTGAATGGCTCTGCTTAGCTGAAGCATACACATTTAGGACTACATTAAAACTGACTTCAAAAAGTATTTCTTGCCTACAAATACAAGCCCCAGTGTCTGTGGTGCAAAGATGATGCTCTTGTACCACAGGAGTGAGTTTTGTTTGGACCTTGGCATATGGAAGGACAAAGAATTCCATCTCCTCATCCTCTCTGAGGATGCATACGTTGAAATGCAGTTGCTGTGATGACTTCAGAGCCGAGCAGTTGAACAGGAATGTTCTTTACTAACACATCTAGAGAGAAGCATATCCAGCCCTCCTCAAGGCATGTTCTGATTTCTTTCTAGGTGTGTTTGTCTGTTGACCACCCGCAGAAGATCCTGCTCATGGGTGAAGCTCTGGACATGGGCACCTGCAAAGCCAGGAAGAAGAATGGTGATCCCTGCCTGCAGATCGTGAACCTGGTTTGTACTTCAGTAGTTAAGAGTATCCTGTAAGGCGTTGGTAAAAATGTAGCTGCTGCTTTTCTGCTGCTGCTGGAACTCTTCTTTCACCTCTTTCTGTATCTTGACTTGTATCTAATTAAAGTGGGTGAAAAGCTGAGGAATGTAACCCAGAGGAGCTGTTTCTCCGACAGGCCTGTAGCAGCAGCACTGCAGTTCCCTAAATTCAAAGCTGGTGCTACAGTGACAAGAGATGGTCCGGACTCATTTCACCATCTCCGTGCCCTTTCATTATCCTTTGTGCCAGTGCAAGCTTCCATGCACTGCACCGAGGAACTCAGCCAAGGTAAAATGATGTTTTTCTTGGGAATGGGTTTTTGGAGATGATTTTAACCAGGCAAGTTTCCCAGGCCAGCGTGCCCGTAAGCTGACAGAATATTTGTGCCTGCACAGCCACTAGAGAGAAGAGGGAAAAGGTGGTGGGATTCTTCTTTTGGAGACTGTATGGACTTGTACTAGTTTAAAGGACTCAAAGACTGTGTCACTTCATGGCTATGGTGACGTTAAGATACCTGCAAGGAACCCAGTCATAAGTCAAAAGGGTTATTGTTGGTGGGGAAGCACTTAGAACCAGGAGAGGAAAAGGAGAAGGGATGAAGAACTCAAAAGGAACTAAAAGCATTTGGAATGGCAATAGGAGAAATAAAGTACGTGTAGCAAAACAAGGCCATGGCTGCAGACTCGCTCCAGGAGGTGCCTGTGCACAGGGCTCTCAACATCAGGGAAATATTCCATTGCCACTTCGAATAAACCAGAAGGGCTGCCTGCCTGGTTACTTAGTGACAAACGATGTTTGATCAGGGGGTAATTATAGTTACATAAGCATGGGGCAGATCAGTATCAGCAAGAATAATTTCTTTTCATTAGTGGAAAGTGAAAGAATCCCCTGAGAGTACTTTTATGGCACTGCTGTCTCTGATGGGCAAGATTATGACCTTAAGTTCCAGACCCCCTTGGCTTAACATTGGAACCTGGTGGACTAGTTTGAAATCAGCGCATGAGACTTCTTGCTCTAGTTTTCCTTTGTGCTCAAATGATCTTTGAGGTCCTTTTCAACCCGGGCCGTTTTCTGATTCATACCATTAAGAAAGTGACATACAATTCAGAGTCATCAGGACCTAATCTGGGCAAGAGGACCCGACACAGCGAGCGACTTGAGCCAAGGAGTGGTCTTAAAATTCCTGGGATGGAAGAAGTTCTTGCTGCACAAGCTTTTTTCAAGTGATTAGCACACCCAGTTTTAATGGGATATTTTATCTTTGGAGTGTGTGTGCGTGTGTGTGTTTGCTGATTTGGGTACTTGCTGGAATGGCGAGCTGACTTCAGCTCAGCCACAGGAGGCTGCATGTGGGTTACATGAGGGGAATGAAGTAAATTCTACCTACCAGTGTCCCACAACAGACTTCTTCAATTTCTTTTCAGAACGACTGTGAGTATTGTCAGTATCACATACAATCCCAGTACAAGAAGCTGAGCTCAAAGCGGGCAGATCTGCAGTCTACCTTCTCCGGTGGCCGCATTCCCAGAAAAGCTGGACGGAAAAATCCCAGTTTGAAGGAGAGGCTGTGCCAGGATGGATTTCACTACGGAGGAGTCTCTTCAACAGCATATGCGGCTTCGGTGTAAGATAAACCACGTCTTGCCCTTGAGCTAAAGCACAGTTCCCAGCTTTTTCAACAGAATTTCCCTCCCGTATACAAGTCTGAAGCTCTCTCTATGAGGGCATTTATTTAGTTAGAATTCCCCTTGACTTAACTGCATCCAGCAAACAGGAACAGATGTCTCTCGTATGGTGCAATCCTTCTGGCCTCACAGGGTGACAGAGCTGCTGTTTGATAGGAAAATTTCATCAGTCAGTGATAAGATGTGAAGAGATGTGTTTTTACCTCCCAGGTTATTACTGCGTTGTGAAGCCAGCAGGTACTGTGTTTCAGTAGATAAAATGACCTTTATCATGAGGTCCCAACCATTCGAGACTCCATGATGAGTGCTTCTCAGTGCCATTCCCCTTCTGTACTTTGTCATGGCTCATTACCTTTTAATCCCAGACTCAGCGTATTCTGTATTTCCTCCTCCTCCTCCTCCTCCCTTTCTTGACTGAAATGATACAATATCGCTGTGTGTTAATGAAAAGACGATGGTACGCAATACCTTGTGTACTATTAAGTGACCAAGGTCAGTATGCATCTCATGCTAGAGCAGAGGGGTCAAACCCTTCATCCAAATCCCACTGAAGGCAGCTGTAGAAAGACTTGAGTCACAGCTGGATCATGCGCTGTGCTTGTACGCTGCTTTGATTCCCTTACTGCTGCCATCTGAGAACTGCTGTGACCTCCCTGTAATGAAGCAGTTCCAGCCTCCTCTCCATCCCTGGAGCTAACTGTGAGTGAGGCTTTAGCAATGACATGTTTAGTATTCTCTTAGTGCATAAGAAACGCCTATCCCAACCTAGAGAGAGAAAGGATCCTAAACGTTGTGCTGGAGTTTGGATTTAGGTTAGTGTTCCCAAAGAAAGATGCCAGGAGAGAAGCACCAACTTGGATTAAAGAGCAACTGGGGTTTTAGCACTGGGCTAACATTCAAGCTTCTGTCTGTGCTCTAAACCTGGAAAAACTGATGTTCTGGTTTTGTTTCCTCTTTCTAGGGCAGCTGCTGCAGTGCCAAAAAGGAAGGTTCAGACCACTCTCTCCAATATAGTCGTGAGAGGAGCTGATGCAATTGTCCAAGAAACCAGGCAGAAAATTGGTACCTAACTTCCCATGCAGTCTCTTCACCCTCAGATATTTTCAACGTGAGGCGTAGCTGTGTCCCAGGACCCTGTTACTCACTGAATGAATTAGGCAATGATTGCTACACACCTTGGCAGGCTTTCTCAGTTGATCTAAACTCCTTTCTTCCTGAGATCACAGCTGCGAGGCAAACGTAGCTAAGCAACTGTGTAGCTCTGTGCACCTTTTTTCAGCGGTGCCCCTCAATTAAGTCTCCTGTTCTGTCTTTGGACAATGACAGAAGATCTTTGCAGGATTAATGAGAATTGGAAGTTCTAAGAACTTTGAACCAGAGAATTTATTTTAATTGATTAAAATAGATGACTTCTGTCAGTCTTGGAGACTTCCAAGGAATACTAAGTATAAATCAGAGACAGGTCTGCAATGCAGGGGATCTGCTGAGTACCCAGTCTGTTTCTAGAGCTTTTCTTTTGTCATCTTCAAAGCATGTTTCCTCCATAGCCTTTGGAAATTCATCGATCCTCTCTGCCTCCGATTCTTTTCTGAAAAGCACTTAATATTACACCTTTACACTCAATGGAGAGCAGATGATAGGTTATTCAAAGCATGCACTCCAGATGTTGCTTAGACGTCTTATCCACGTTTCAGTTTGTTCAGTTGCCACCATTTCAGGCAGCAATCTGCGTGCGCTGTCTCCAGCCTTTAGCTGCTCTCCAAGGAAAAGATGTGATGGATGAGGGCCTCTCAGGCAAAAGCTGCCCACAAATGGGAGTGCTGGGAACAGCAGAGACAAACAAGGTGTGCTTCACTTCCTGGCTCACACTACGTTGGATGTATTCCTCTTCCTCTCCAGGTGCAGCAAAGAGACCCGTGCCGTGTTCTGAGGAATTCAAAGAACTGCTGGCACAGCCAACCTTTGGAGCACGAAACCTCTGCAAGCACTGGACCAAAGTAGGTATGTCCTTGTGCCTGCAAACACTCAGCTCTTTCTGAGCAGATGTTGGTGGTTTTTTACACTGTTTTGTTTTTATAGATGCTGAAAAGAAGCAAGATGCCGGTTTCCAGTCTATCTCCGCATCAGCACTGCTCAGGCAACAGAAACAGAAGTTGCTGGAGGCCAGGAAAAAGCGATCTGAGGAGATTCAGAGACGGTAATGCATACTGACTTGCACAGAAAGAGGTCTATTACTGTGGTCCAAAGTACAGCTGTGGAGGAAGTTTGCTTTTTTTTTTTTTTTTAATAAAAACTTGACACTGTTTATTCAGTGGGGAATCAAATACTCTGGTGTGCTGCCTAGCAACAGGAAGGTGTGGTGGGAAGATGTTGATGAGCGTAGGAAGCTGGGATCAGGACTCCCAAGTTCTGTTCATTGCTGGCCTACAAGGGTCTTGTGCATGCAAGAATTTGCCAAGTGCATCTCTTGTTAACAGACTTGAGCAAAGTCCCATGAGGGCCATCCCTGGTGACACAGAGATTGATGTAGCCTAGTAGCCTTAAAAGGCTCAACAGGAGCAAAACCAAAACCTCAAGGATCCAAAACAGAACCTGAGGTACGATCATAATGAAACTTCCCCCAGGTACTCTCGGTCTACAGCACTGTGTTTCAGGGACTTCCCATGCTCAAGGTGGTATCTATTACAACACAGAATCATAGAATGGCCTGGGTTGAAAAGGAGCTCAAAGATCATCTAGTTTCAACCCCCTTGCTGAGTGCAGGGTTGCCAACCACTAGACCAGGCTGCCCAGAGCCACACAATGAAGGGACTGTTTTTTTCCCACAAACCTGTCCAACCTTTACCATGACTTAAGTAAACTTAGGTATTTATGTGGCTCATGTGACAAAGAACCCTACTGCGTAATGACCTGTTCCACAAAAAGCCCATTTCTTCCGAGTGCTTTCAGCTCCCATCTGCCAGCTTCATTTGAAGCCTCTCTGCTTTTGTTTTGGAAAGCAAGTAGTTGTTCACCTCTTCCAGTGACTTCTTGATTTCAGTGACCCAGGGAATCCTTTACCAGTTTTGCTTTGCTCTCCTGAATCTGTGTGTGTTTTTCTAGCAACAAAAGGCCAGTTAGGTAAAACAGCACCATCCGTTCTGTTCCTGTCTGTTTCTCAGACCTTTCTGTCTCTGACTCTTGTCCCTGTGTTCAGTGGATTATTTTGTCTTAAAAGGTTTCTCCAGAACACAAGTAAAGCTGGAAGCCCCGCTCTGCCATCCACCTCCAGACAGACTTCGCTTCTTTCCCCAACACCCGGGGCAGAATTCCCCAAAGCTGCAAAAATGTCAGTTCCTCCAAGGCCCAGGCTGGGCACAGGCTTCTCAGAAGGAGAAGATATCCTTTTCTTTGACGGATCTCCACCTCCAACACCAAAGCTGGACAGCTTGGCAGAAGCCAAAAAGGTAACAGCGCTTTGAACGAGTGGATTTTCCCCATGAAGAAGGGGAGGTTAAGGGAAATTTGATCTGTGGGATGCGGGCTGGTTGCCAACACACTGTTTTTTCCCATTTTCTAGCTGGCTGCAATACACCGCCTACGAGCAAAAGGCCACGTTCTTGCTAAAACCGATCCAAACAGCGCCAAGCGGAAAAGAGCCGATCTTGATGGTGTCCTAGAAATTGTTGAAAGAGTTGAGAAAAACATTGCTCAGTCACAGAATGCAGGAGAGAATGGTAAGTAATGTTAGTTTGTAGAAAGGGAAAAAAATACTCGTATGTTCTGCTGGACAGAGCGCAATTAACTGGGTCAGTGTCTTGCTATGCCAGAAAGAGGCTGAGTTAGGTCTATTTAGAACTTCAGGGTTTTTTTTTTTTTTTGCAGAGTGCTCTTGTTTCAAAGGCTAAATGATCTCTAATCCTGTTGGAGAGAGTGTGAGATGTCATCTCTGATAGACAGCTCCTTATCCTCATCTCTGTTCCTTTTCTTGCAGCACTTTAGCACCAGCAAAGCATGGCTAACTTCATCAAGGGAAATCAAGAAATAATCCCACCTGGGAAAGTAGGGTGACTGACTTTTATATGGGATTTGAGTTTCCCTGATGGTGATACGCTATGGGATCTTGGATGTATTCCTCCATTTCTTACAGAACTTCCCCATCAGTAAGGGAGGCAGCAATGCTGGCTCCCCTGGGAGTGGTATGAAACTTTCTGATACAGTGTTTCAAGAGAAGATGCCATGTTATGTATCAAATGCTTTTATTTTCTGAAGCCAGCTTTGAACTTAGTAGTTCAGGAGAAGGTGAAGCTAAAGGCTGCTGCTCGACCTGAGCATCTGCCTGAGAGATCTGAGACTTCCAAAATCTCCTCCAGTGATCTTGCTTAAAAATCACAATGTTGTTTGAACTTAGTTTCTGTAGGACTGAACTCTTTTGGTTTTTTTAGATGTGGATGAACAGGAGCCTGCCCAGAAGAAACGACGCGAGCAGCTGGCCTACCTGGAGTCAGAAGAGTTCCAGAAAATCCTGAATGCCAAATCCAAGCACACAAGTGTCCTGAAAGAGGTATGGCCTCAATCCAGCCATGACTAATAGCTTAAAACTAGGTTGCTGTTAGGACTGCTGGTAATGATTTCAGCAAGAAGCAGGCACCCAAACGTGTCATAGGCACCAAGTCAGCATGATGAGCGCTGAGGACACAGAGCACGTTGCTGGCAAGACAAAATTATTACCATAACCATAGTAAGCTCAGGTTGTCTCCCTCTCTTTTTTTCTGTTTGGAAGAATGAGCAAGGCTTCTGGTTAGCAGGTGATCAAAGACATCTTTCTGCCTTAAAACCCAGATGAACTGTGTGCTTACTTAATACCTCATTTTGTGTCAGCTTGGCCACATGAAGACAGCCACGACTTTGTCTGTGACTTGTCTAAGTTGTGGCACTGTGGAAATGCTGGTGGTTGCACCGAAGAGCTAAGAGGTTGGATTTCTCTCATCAGGCTGAGCATGTTCCTAGGAATACTGCATCTCCAGTGGACATGACTCTTGGTCATGCTGTGTTAGTATGGATTCCTAGTTGTTTTGAGGTCTGCTGAGGTTGTAACATTTTGGCTAAGAACCAGTCCTATTCATTACATCTACCCACCTGAGCTCTAGCTGCACTGTCATAGGCGTGTGCTCATTTCACTCATGCCTGCTGTTGGTAAGCCCTTCCACTTGGATATCTCAGAGGCAGCTGGTTTCAGTGGCAGTGGAGCACGGCATGTGCCCTATATGGATTTTTTGAAGCAAGACATATTTGCTGTTTCTCTGGCTGTCAGACTTCGGTTTACTCCTAACAGGCCTAGAAATTTACTTAAAGGCCACTTGTGGAGTGGCTTCTTGCATCTTTTTCTCCCCACATCCCTTTTCCTGTGCCCCTGCAGGCTGAGGCTGAGCTACAAGAACAATACTTCCAGCCACTGGTGAAAAAAGAAGAAATGGAAGAGAAGATGAGGAGCATTAAAGAAGTGAAATGTCGAGTGGTGACATGTAAAACGGTGAGTGAGGTGGAGTCGGGGTGACAGCAGGCAATTAGGACACAGATTGCACAAAATGATACCGGGCCATCCTGCACACCCCCATCAGTCACTCACTTGGCCGTAGTTCAGTGCAGGTATTTAATGGAGATAGCTTAATTCCTTGTGGCCGTCGCTGAGAGCAGCTTGGGCACTGAGTGACTTTGAGACATGAAGATGTCAAGGCAGACTTCAGTGCTATGCTCAACATCTCAATTTGTTTATTACAGTGGGTTCCCTGGATGCTGGTGTGCTGGCATCCATTTCTCAGCTTCGTCCCTCAAGTTCTTTGTACCAGGACCCTCAGCTCCCCATATTCCATGATAAATGAAGCCTCATGCCTTGAAAAACACAATACTGGGATTCCTTTTGTCTGCATTTCCTGGAATTTTGCTATCAAGAAAAGGAACAGAGTTTAACATATCCCAAATGTGCTGAGGGAAAAGGAGTTCTGTCCCGTTTCTGGACTTTCAGCCTCTGCTATACTTTCCCTCCCACTGCCTTTCCTACTTCTTCAGGGCAGCACAGAGGGTGACTCTGTGCCTCGCAGGGTGCTGGGAGCAGGGCCACAGAGTGGTGGAAAAGCAGGGAGGATGGCTTACAAGGATCAGGGTCAAAGCCTGGGGTGGTTGGTGCCTCCAGACAGAAGACAAAGTACTTTGCTCTGGGTAATCAGCTGTCCTCAGCCTGCAGACTGGGCCTTACATGCTGGTGAAGCACTCACAGCTCTCTTTCTCCTCCCTGACAGTGTAATTACACCTACTTCAAGCCTCTGGAGACCTGCGTGCAGGATAACCACGACTACCACTGGCATGATGGCATCAAGCGGTTTTTCAAATGTCCTTGTGGCAACCGAGCTATTGCCCTTGACAGGCTCCCAAAAAAGCCCTGCAGGTAAGAAAGAAGCCTTGTCAAATAGTACTTCTGGGCTTCTGTGCTGCTCATTCATGAGTAGTGTGCTGGGAGTCGTGTAATTGCATCCTAAAACCATAATGTTAGTCCTTCCTGCTAAGTGGTGTGGTGGGGGGAGAGGGGGGTAGTTTTGGGTCCCCTCGTACTGTGCAGCACACAGCGGTCTTCACCTGCCACCTTCATCTTTCAGTACCTGCGGCCTCTTCAAGTGGGAGCGAGACGGGATGCTGAAGGTAAGCGTGAACCAGCAGCTGCTGAGCTCCCCAGTGCTCTGGCTGCTTCTCCTGGTGCTTCTGTCCCAGCTTTGCTTCAGTTCCCTTATAAGCTGCCAGCAGTGCCAAGCAGCTCTGCATCTTCCCGGTCGCCTACAGATACCTGCAGGCTGTTGTTTCAGTGGACTTTTTCTCCTTTCGCCTTCTGTTCTTGAAACTGTTTTAATTAACCATGGAGAATTTCCTTTTTCCATATCTGTAAGTAGTCAGAATGTGAAAATTTCTGGAGTGTCTGTCAACATTTAATCAGATACATTAGTCCCAGCTCTGCGATAAAACTGGGAAACATCTTGACATGTTTTAACTTTTCTCTGTGATTCACATTTCTAGGAGAAAAAAGGTCCAAAGATCGGTGGAGAAACACTTTTACCAAGAGGGGAAGAACAACCAAAATTCCTCAATAGCCTGAAGTGACCTGAAGTTGATGTTTTCCCAACGCACGGATGAATTTCTACGTCTAACCCACACATTTCTTTACTGGAACGCCAGGAGGATTCTGGCTTTGGGGTGACAAATGAGCAGAGAAATCAATTCCTTGTGGGAAGGACGTCCACAAAGTCTTTGCCAAACCACTGCATGGATATCCAGCTTTGATCTTAAAAGTGACTGAATGAGGCTGCGTGTGAAATACACATTCGTGTCAGTTCTTTCTTAGTAACAACTTGTTTACAAGACTTAACCTAGAAAACAGAATGGTAGTGTGGAATCTGTACTGAGAAAACCCTAGGAATCCCACGATTTACGTTGAATGACTGTGCCAGATCTTAAAGGGAAGAAATCATCGTGAACGGGGAGGACTGCAGACTCTATAAGCACTTGTGAAGTTAGTGTTGTGGTGTGTAATGCCAACCTCGTGCCTTTTCAGCTGAGGGCAGAAAAAGGGTGCAGGAGGGTTCTACCTACACAGTAGGTCCTCCTCGGGCCCAAAATTACTCACTTGGACTGCTCAAGAACAGATTTCAAGTGGTTCCTGGGTCATCATCTTGACTTACGACTTCAAAAATGCATCTGTGCCTTTAGCATTGCAAGCCCACAGTGTCTGCACTGGAGCCTGGCCAGAGCTCTTTTAAAAGCAGTTTCCCTACCATGCAGCCCAGGCTGGATTCCCAGCACCATCTGCACCACGTTTGTACAGCTACAACTCCCACTTTGCAAAGGGTGTTTTAATGAATCTGGCATTGCTTTGCGCGTGCTTTTAAAGAGCAGAGTGATTACATTTCATAGCTTTTACCCTTCTTTCTATCTCTAAAAATCCTTCCCAGTTATTACCATGTGGACCTCCGATGCTGGCACTGCTGCCAGGGGACCAGGAGCTGTCTCAGGTGAAGCAAGACCAGGCTTCCCCGGGTGGCTCAGCAGGAGGGCTGTCCCCATGCTGGCACATCTCTCCCAGCACATGGTGGTAGGGATGCCAGCTGAATTCATCTTTCTCTTGCCTCCAACTTGTGCCCAGGAGGTGTCTTTAGGTACCTAACATCAGCAGCTGCCTATGTTCTGGTGAAACTGCTGCAGCCTCTTGTCCCTGTGGCCTCATCAATACCTTGTGTTTGCTTGCACAAGGGCTGCAAATAAGTGACTCTGTTTTAAGCAGGTGTGCCAATTTACCTCCATACTCTGCAGCCCTCATCTCCATGTGGTGCTTTTGCTGGGCAGATCAGCTCAGCTTATTACATTCATTTCAGTCTCATTTCGATACCATTTGTTGGGGGGCAGGGGTGTGTCACTGTTTGGTGACTGCAAATATGGAACTGTGACACTGCTTGGAAACATCTCCTCTTGATTCATTCAGAATAAACACTGTGCAATAGAGCACTCCCTGGGGCTGTATGGGTTCATTTCTCTAAGGATGATGATGAGCTTGGTGCTTGCTCAGCATCTTCATTTGCCTGAGAGTTCCTTGCTGAATCACCAAAAGAAATTGGTTCATGGTCTGTAACTGGCTCCCACACTGTTGGTTTTTTGTTTTTTTTTTTTCATTCAGGCAGGCAGGCATTACTCAATTGGAGTCCACAAAAGCAGAGTGAAATTCTGCATCGGCCTTCAGGCAGCAAGCTGAAAGCTTCAGGGTTTTTCCAGCTCCCATCCCAGGCCCCTAGAAAGGAAGTTCTGCAGCAATCCAACTGTCAGAAGTGAGGGCGTGCTTTATCTTCACAAGGTGCACGCACTCCGGTCTCCATTGATCCCTGCATGCAAAAGCAGGGTGCAGGTACCAAAACCAATTGCTTTGCTTAAACCCAGCAGGAAACGAGGGAGTGGTGGGGCTTCATTTTCCCGATTCTACGTGCCTCAGTCTATTTTGAGAGCTGCTTATGCCAGAGATGGCTCCAGCCCAGCAGAAGCAGGCAGGACGAGAGCTACCCTGTGAGTGCACAAACCCCTGCCACCTCCTCTAAAGCGTTAAGTAAAACTGCACTGGAAATGTAATGCCAAAAGTGCATCGTCAGAGCAGAGGGGCTGCTTCCTGCAAGGTGCAAAGTGCCCTCGCTCCATCAGGGTTGCTGCAAGGTCAGGGCACTGTGCATTAGCTCCATAAGGCTGCCTGCTAAACCTTAACAAACACAGTAGTGCATAGAATCCTACAGCAATAATTTCATCTAATTGTAAGTATCGTTACGATACTATGATTATTAATAATCTTACATTAATGTAGTATCAACAAAAAATATATCAAGAGAGATATTAGAGGAAAAAATCAAGAACTGAAGCACATCTCCTGTCATCATTTTTCTTTGTAGGTCAGGTTTTCTTTGAAGTGTTGCAGCTGTTCAGCCTCAGAGCCATTATTTTGTATTTGCATAAAAAGCTTTTGCAGTGCAGTATTTGGTTAGGTTACTCACTTACTTACACAGAGGGCAGAAAGCCCATCTGTCTGGCTGTGAGCGGTGGCACTCCCTGCTCAGAGGCTGATGCTCAGGCACACGTTTTCCATCCAGGCCATGGGAGGCCACTTTAAAGATTCTTCCTCCTGCTCGCCCCTCCCACAGGCAACTGGTTTCGTAACCAGCCCTTGGTCAAGCAGAGCTTAATGGTGTTCATCGTATAAGCCAAAGAAAGAAACGCTGATAACTGCATTTAGAGGTAGTTTCCTGCCTTTAGGAACCCTGGGAGTTTGGTTGCTCTAGAGCTGTGAATACACAGGAGAGGGAAGAACATTGTGTCCTCTTGCTCCATGACAAGGTGAGCCCTGGGGCTCACAATAATCAAGCAGCTCATGGGAAAGCTTGAGTGCTGGAGTCTTGAAACCAAAGCAGAGATGAAATAATTCAGTAAAATAAGGACAGCAGCAGTTTATCTGTGTAGAAGAAGAGACACAACAACGGTAACCCGTTGTTCTTCTTGAAGCTCATGCATAAGTGATGAAGAGTACATGCTTCCTATTGGAGAAAGGGGAGAAGAGCACAAGGGGCTGAGGATATCTCCAGTGCTGGGTCAGGTCCACTATCCATCAGGAACCGTCCTTGCTAAGGAGAAAGGTACTGCTTGCAGTTAAATTGTGGTCAGTTGCTTATCATCCTCTGGGGAGCTGCACTGAGCCTGGACACCTCAGCATAGGAAACAGCTTGGGTCTCAGCTTCGTTAAACTGCAAAAGCTTTTGAAGAGCTGAATCAGCTTTGAAAGCTTGTAATATGGTTAATTAAACTTCCTTTTCTCCCCATTTCTTTTGTATGAAGGTACAACTTTGATCTGCAGCAGTAGGCAACAAAACCAGGCTTCAAAACCTTTCCTCTGGCTCCCGTTCAAGTGCCTTCCTATCAAAGCACCAGCTGTCAGGGAGGTCAGGAGGCACAGATTAAATCTGATATCTGAACTCTTAGTCTAGAAAAACGCATCTGAACTTTAAAAAAGGACTTCCTCTGCATTTATTGTCTTTTACCAGGCTACACAGAAGCACTTACTTTCAACACGTTAAGGCAATTCGTGAGGCTTTACCAGCGGGGCTTCCTGCAAATGCAGACAGCTGAATAAGGGAAAATGTGTTGGTACCCAACGCCTGGCTTCCCTTCCACCAGCCCCAAACCATCAGCACCTCAAAAGCTGCATCCAGAGAGCACAGAGGCTGACGTCCTCTTCACCACACCTGCAGAGGTCTGTGTCCAACCGCTGGGGCGTGTGTTTTGGAAACTATCACTGTGGAATCACTGTTGGGTGGAAGAGCAAGCAGGAAGAACTTCCAGGTCCCAGCCACTCTCCTGCACCCAATGGGCTGGCTGAGAAGGAGCCAAGGAGCTCTGGTCAACCTGGCAGCGCCCAGAGTCGTTTCAGGGGGAAGGGATCAGAGCCCTCTGCATTACCACGGTGCTGGTGAGCTCAACTGGCACAATGTTGGGCAACCTCACCTCTACGGTGTGCTGGACCTATTGTAAGAAGGAACAAGCACATCTCTCATCAGGAAGGACGACTCCAGAGGTTGGTCTAATGATCTAAGAGGTCTTTAGCATCTTCGTTCCTCGGAAAGAGGAAACTTAAGCATTGATCCACAGACTTTGAAAAACAAGGTTCTTCCTTCCCTTCTCTCCTGCAGTCCTACTAAGAGAGTCTGGAAACTCAAAAACAGGGACTCAGTGGACACCTGTAGCTTTTCCCTGTGGCCATAGCTCCCTCTGCAGTCAGCTCAGCTACAGGTGTAGCCCCAACAGCACAGACTGTACCAGCAACTGGACAGGATGCCCAAGGTGCTCATGGAGACAGCAGAGAGTACGAGCAGGGCTGAGCAGAGCCTCCAGCCACCAGAATTCATTCACTCATGTCATGCAGCAAACAAAGACCAGGCTGAGAAGGTTCAGGACGTTTCAGAGCAGGTGCCCCAGCAGTTCTGGGATGCAGCAGCAGAGTTTGGTGCCTTGTTGGTGCCTTTTTCAGGTAGAAGGGCAGAGTGGAAAAGGACTGAGGACTGCAATTCTTTACTGGGGTATACAACTCCATATGCATCAACAGGATTTCTGAATGGTAATAACAACACAACACAGCCTCCCAGTGTCATTGTGCTTGAGTTTAATCACTATTTCCAAAAACAGGTTCTGAAAGCAGAAAAATCTTTCAGAAGTCAAGGAAAAATACTGTGAAAGGCAAGAGATCATTCCAGTGCATGTCAGTCCACCCTGCCACCCGATACATCCTGAGAAGAGCATAACCACCTTCTGACCAGGCACTGCCAAAAGGCACGCTTACCGAACCGCCAGCCTCACAGCAGGACTGCCTTGTTTTACACAGCCCCATAGCACTTCTGCAAGGCCAACTTGTGCTAGCCCAGTAGCTTCCAGCTCTTTCAGACACACATTGACCTTGTGCCAGTGCTGCTCTGTTAGCTATCTTACACCAGGCCATGTCTGAGGAATCGTACCAGCAATAATACTCTGTTCCATCAGTCCCGTTTTTCTGTCCAAGCTGCTGCCTTCCCTTTACCCAGTTCCTTGCAGGTTCCTTCTGCTGGTATCAGACTTCCCACGTGAGCTCATCCTGTACTGAAGGCTCACATGAAACTGATTCCTTGTGCTTCCTTTGCGTAGAAAAGGAAGTTGAGTTGTTTAAAAATTACACACTCTTGCATAAATCCTTGCATAAAGAGATCTTAGATTAATATAGCATCAGCTCAAAGGTATGTCACGGGAGAAACTTTTAAAATGAGAGTGAAAACATCAAAAAGATCAAGGTTATCTTTAAAGACCATAATTCTTTGATTGTCTGAAAGAACCACAGCAAATCTGTTTTTCTAGGCTAGATTTTCTTTGACGTACATCAGCAGTTCAACCGTAGTGCAATTATTTTGCATTAGCATAAAACGATTTAGCAGTGCAGCATTTGGCTAAGTTACCAATACAGAGGTCAACAAAGTGCACGTAATTCCAACCGCTGATGCGGGGTCTGCACTTTCCCATCACAGCAGCTCTCATAGGCACATTTTTCCATCCTGGTCTTCGCAGGTTGTTCTACAGATTAATTCTTTCCCCTTGCACAAGTCGTGCTCTGAAGGTCCAAATATCCTTCAAAACAAAAAAAATGAGACAAAGGAAAAATCACACCAAGACACTGAGCATCCTTTCAAATCCTAAAGATCAAGAACCAAAATACAGCCAGAATTAGGACTGAGGCACAGCCTTCTACCTGCAGAAGGGAGATCGTTTGCAGCTCTGAGTGCAATATACCCATATTCAATTCTGGAAGGTGGCAGAAGAGGAAACATTGGCAGCACAATGAGAACGATCCTTGCTGAAGTCGTCCTCACCTCCCTGAGCACACAGTGCCTCCCTTGTGCGCTTCTGGGCGCCTCTCTGGGTGACTGAAAAAGCTCACACACTGACATCTTGTGTACTGCTACGCATGAGCGTGCAGTGTTCCTTGTGCAGCAGAAACCAGCTGGATATACTTGATAAAAATACAATCCCTTAGCCAGGAACCAGGTGCTGAGCAGACACCGCTGCAGACTGTAAAGCAGAAGAAAAGACTTGGGCAAGTTCTTATCTTGGTTTCCCAAGGATTACTGAGTTCTCATCATTAGTCTTGGGAAGGTAAAATTTGACACCTGGGCACTACTCTGTGGGAGAAAGCTTTAAAGGAAAAGCATAAAGCTACAAGAAAACACAGACTCATCTGAGACGTATGGGCACACACTTATTTCCAACTCATGAGCAGGAAGGAGCCTCCCTGCGTATCCATTTGGACTTCACTGCAAACTTAACTAACTCCAGGTATCAAAAGTCAATCAACTGGAACTTTACAAACAATAATTAAGTCCAGGCTTGCAAAATAGAGGCTGACACCCAGCCCTACCATGGCACACTGTGGGAAAATAAACAACAACAAAGCCAAGGGTGTAAAGAAAAGCCCTCTCCTCCACAACAGCCCAGATATTGCATGGATTTAAAAGGAACACGCTGCCTATTACATGTAGGCTTTACTGCCTTGTTACTGGATGTAAATGTGTTTGGGGGCTGCTGTGCATTAAGAAATCCCTGTGGCAAAGTTTATTTTTCTTTCAGTGGCTGAACCTTGGAAGAATTTAGATTTGTCTTCTATTTTACACAATGGTTTCAATTATTTAGCAAGAATCCATGACACCCATTTGTTTATTTTTTTGAGGCAGATGTATATCATCACCTGCATTCCTGCTGTAGTCTCAAGTCTAAATAACTGATATGGGATTATATTTAACAACCACCACCAACAACTTCTGCAGTGAGATGTGGCTCCTTGTTTTTAAAAAGAAAATGCTCCTGCCAGTAGGAGCTGAAACCACGAGAACTGTGGCCATGCCACTGTGGACAAGCACAGAATTAATTGCACTTTACTACTGCAAATTTGGGGCAAGAGATGAATGCACCTTCCTGCTCATATCACACAGTCCAAAAGGAGCAAAGAGCTCTGGTTCAGACACACTCCCTGTGACAAACCTGGAGCCGGGGCATACAGGGAAGGATAAAACATGCATAAACCTCCTTGCCTTGTCTCATTCATCCTCCTTGCTTGGGTGTGTGGTCAGAAAGCCTAAAGCCCCTGCATGGTGTAAGCAGCAAATGTGAGCAGCCTCAGAGCTGCAGAGCCCACGGCTCCTCCTCACTTACACAGCTCCAGCTGCGGTCACCTAAAGACGTGCTGACAGTCTGCACAAACTCAAGATGATCTCTAAGGTCCCTTCCAACCTGAGCAATTCTGATTCCGTGATAATCCTGCTTGCAGAGAAAGGGATCAAGGTACATTCACAAAATCCATTTTGATAAGCAGGGCTGCAAGAGGAACTTTCAGAGCTCAAGGGACGTGAAGGAGCCGCGTAGAGAGCGGGATCACTTCTCCAGCAGAGGCAGCCAGACTGCAAGAAGCAATCTTATCAGCAAAAAGGTCAAAAATACCCCTGCAGCCATTTCCAGAATTCCACATCTTTCATTCTGCCACGCATCTCAGCTTCAGCTGTGACACCAGAGTAGCCAAAAAGCACAGAACTGTTATATGAGAGGAACTGAGCAAAGGAAACTGAACTGGATGGTAACGAAGGACACATATTGAAGTCTTACCTTGAGTGCCAGAGCAGGCATGTCATATCTCTTGTGTACCATTTCTTGCAGTTCTTTCTCCAGGTCTGCCTGGGTTGTGTTCTTGACATCAATATAGTGGCCTTCTGAGCTGGCAAAGTGGCAGCTTATACTCTGTGTGAGGAAACTGGCCATCACTTGCTCCCGAATTGATTGGAAAAAAAGAAAATGGAAGAAAAAGCTCCCAAGTCCCAGATCATAGACACCCCGCTCCTTCCTTACTGACCAAGTCAGCCAATTCCTTCCTCCTTTCAGATTATTCCTGTAAGCATACCCATGGAGAAATACTCTTGCTCGCACACACACACAATTCTTTCTCCCCTCTTCCCCTTTATCCCTCTACCTCCACACACCAAGATTAGGTAGGATGTTTTCAGACACCCTGGAAATGATAAAGCAGCACTAAGCTTTCCATCTTACAAGCTTTTAGAAGCTTCAAGTACGCTGCAGTGCCCGGATTTCACTTGAGCGCTGAGCAGCACAAGCCATGTTATTGCTCTTGACAACAAGCAATGCATTGCCTACTTGACCTCGGATTATCAGCAATTAAACTGGCAATCAGAGAAGCTGGAGTCAGAGCAGCTCTGTGTCAGATTCTGTAATCAGTTTGTGCTTAAGCAAAGTCTAGGAGAATTCAACAAACAGAAACTGGAAAAAGAGCTACATCAGCTGCAAGCAAGATCATGACATTTCAAAGAGTGCTGGACCATAATGCTGTTCAGAGCACTCTGAGATACTCATTAATTTACACCAAATGTGGAGTAATGTCTGGATTTGGCACAATATGAGGAAGCTCCTGTGTTTCTGCAGGACACTTAGCAAGGCTATGGCTCCGCTATGGAGGAAAGAGCCAGCAGATGAGACTCCCAGTAGCTGATGTGCTCTCTGCTTTCAGGGCTGCAGGAGCATGGAATGCCACCCCACTAAACTGCTACTGGGGCTCAGAGAAAGGGTCATACTGTGGTTGATGTAGGCAAAAAAAAAAAAAAAAAAATCAAGTACATAGCACTGCCTGTGTTGCAGCGCATGGGGGGAATATCTGCATTGCTGCTAGTGAGGGATAGAGGCTCCAGTTCCCTTATGTGCTTGGATGAATCTGCTTCTGACACCAGATCAGATCACGAAAGGAGGGCATTTTTACCTGTTATTCTGTTAACAATGACGCAAAACAAATGATGTGAAATAGAAAGTTTAACGTTACAAAATGGGTCATGACGTTATATAAATAAATATTATTTATTGGATATACTGGAGGCTCCCGATATTCAGAGATGAGGTACCCAGAGGGCAGGGGAAAGAAGTTAGAGAGAAATTTGGGATAGCTGAAGCGGAACCATTGGGAAAGCACAAACAGCCAGCCAAGCTTCAAACAGATTCAACACCTCATTTCTGCTCCTGCTTTGTTTTCCTTAAACACCCCCACCACATGCTCTTCAGAGACATTTAAACTTTAAAAATAAAAAAATAATTAAAAAAGAGAGAGCGTGAGCAAGAGAATATTAGGAAGATAATAAAAAAATCAACACGTTAAGACGTTAATTGTGGCACTGAGGGACATGGTTTTGTGGGCATGGTGGTGATGGGTCAATGGTTGGACTAGATGATCATAGAGGTCTTTTCCAACCTTAATGACACTTTGATTCTACGATTCTAATCCGAATATTCATGAGCTTGCTAGGGGGAGAGGTATTATTCTGATCAGTTTAAATATAAATAAACAGAGCATGAGTTGGTTTCCTACCTTTCGGAACCCTGATGTCTTGTTTATCCCAGAGCCGTGAATGAGCAGGGGATGGAAGAACACTGTGTCTCCCTTCTCCATGACAAGGTGAACCTTGGGGCTCTTCTCATTGTAATCAAGTATCCCATGAAAAAGTTTGTTTGTTTTACCCTAGGAAAAATAAAATAAGTTAAAAAAAAAAAAAGAAAAAAAGGCTGAGTTAAAATCACTAAGTTAAAAATAAAGCAGATTCCCAGTGCAAGGAAAAGTAGAGAGCTCCTGATCTGCGTTCTTCCGGGCATACTCAGTATGCTCAACTAACAGCCTGCCTGCTTGCCAACAGTCTTCCTACTACAAGTCTGAGGTACAGCAAAATAACAACACTTCTGTTTTCTGAAGCTGTATACTGACAACCAAGAGTTTCTCTGCTGGAGAGAACAGAGAAGAGCACCTCTGGAGTCCAGCTTTCTGCTCCCCATAAAACCATCATCAGTGCTGGGCCAGGTGAGGTAGCATCTGTTCTTAAGATGAAGACAACACTAGGTATTTAACCCCAGCCAGTTGTTTGTTTTCCATTTCTCTTCTACGGGAAAGTAGATGTGCTCACCAAGCAGGAACGAATTCACAGGAGGAAAGAGTCCTCAGACTTGGCAAAGACACTGGAAAACGTCTGCATGCGTTTATGCAGTTATGCCACAATGTGCCAGACTATTCAGAAGCCTTAGGCCCTGGCCCTGAAGTAGGGTACAGTTCAGCTTCACAAAAGGATCCCCCCCAGCACCTAGGCCCACAGCTTGGGGAGTATTCTTGAGAGTAAGACAACATTTCTCCATGATTGACCAGGCGTTTCTTGATGAAGAAACGGAGCAAACTGACTCCACAGGGCTTTAGGTGAAGTTGGGTAGAGGAGCAAGTCTGCCCAAAGTTCAGGAGAGCCACTGTTGAGTTACATGGAGTTCAGCAAACTAAGAAACTCTGCCTGAAAGCAACAGAGAGTGTTTGGACAGACAGAAACGCCATCGCTGAAAGCCTCAGCTTTGACCTGTGCACCATCCCTCCACGGGAACCCTCCCCAGCTGCAGCGTGGCCCCAATACACACACATCCCCAGTGCCTCCATGCAACTCTACCTCCCACTCTGGATAGCCATGAGGCTTCAGAGGCAACGTGTGTGTCCCTGGCAGCACGACCAGGCACCCATTGTTCTCATCGGCCCTCTCCATGGCAGTCCAGGAGCACACGATGCGGTCCGCTGGCCGGAATGGGAAGTAGTGCAAGTCCTGATGCATGGGGTGGAGAAAAGTCTGTACATCTGCAACACAAGGTCAGAATCTTCAACCTCAAACATGACACGGCCTCTTCCTTTCTATTAAGACACTGCACTTGTATTGTGTCTTCAGAAGGTGCTGCTTGCCAGCGTGAAGACTTTGCTGACTTTACATATGCTCCAGCCCACCACTGATTGGGAAACAAAATGAATTAGCTTGTGCTCTCATCCCTAAAGTCCAAAACCAAGAGCACAGTTGTGCTCTTGGGTCAGCAATGGCATGGGAATACAGTGCATGCTAGGAGGCTGCCTGGCCATGTGAGCCTTCAGAAGACTCCTCCTTTTGGTGGCCTTCACCACCCACATGCCAAAGCTTTTGCCTTTCACTGGCTGCCCTCCAGTTTGTGAACGTTTAACCTACACGGTGTTGCATAAACCTTTCCCAGTACAAAGACTTTCAACAGCAGTGCTGGAAAGGCTATCAAGAAGTCATTTGATCTATCTCTGTGTTGTAAGCAGAATCAACTCTCCCTGGGCTGTGCCAACAGATGTTTATTCAGTCTTCTCTTTTTTTTTTTTTCCATATCTTCCCAGAAAATCCACCCAACACTCTACTAGTCTTCTTCCTAAAGATTTCTTTTTCCTCTGAAGTCTAAACAAAAAAAATATTACAGAAAATTCGCTTACTACTTCTCTTCCCACTATGGAAATGGAAACGTATCATCCTCTTTCACACCAAAAGTTTTCACATATTAAATGATTTATTTTTGCCATGGAGTTTGCTCCTCAGATGGACATCGCCAGGGTGTTTCTAATTGCCTCATCTGCCATATTATTTAGACATCAGGCAGCCTCAAAAAAATCTCCTGAGGACCACATCTCTCCTAAGGTAATCTCAGAAGCACGGAGCAGCTTCTGATTTCTTCACCGCTATTGTTCTCTTTTCTTACTAAGAATGCTTGGTCTCCTGTTGAATTTCCAAACAAAAGTGACACATCTTTCTGTGGTGTTTCTAAGATGACAACCGGGGATGACTTTCACAAGTTTTTAGTATCTCAGCACACTGTGCGTCTGCTCAGAAGCTGCACACTGGAGTACAAGAAACATAGCTCAGGTCCCATCTTTGCTAAACTGAAACAGCTTGTGCAGAGCATAAGCTACCTTGAAAAACTGCAGCACAGTTAGTCATGTTCTCTTTCACCCCGCTCATTGCTCCAGTATAAGTTATGATTTAAATTTCCAGCAGCAGCCAAAGCCAGGCTTCAAAATCCTTCTTTTGTCACACATTCAAATAGCTTCATATCAAACCACTGGGCACACACCAACTGACAGTGAGGTCAGGAGCACATAAACTCTGAGCAAAGGATGATCTCTGTATTTACTGCCTTTTGCTGAGGTCCACAGAAGCACTTCTTTTCAACACATTTGAAAAGTCATGCTTAAAAGCATGTCATGTTTCCAACAGCGAGCCTTTATGCAAGTGCAGCTGGCTGAACAGGGAGCTCGCTTGCCCACTTTGAAAATCAGTGGTGCAGCCAAGAAAACAACCATCCTTAGAGCAAACAGACAAACAACAGCAACAACAACAAAAAACACTTAAAATTGAAATACAGTAAGTGTTACCACAGCAAGTCATGATTAAAAGAAAACAACCTACACCAGAAGTGCCTCAGTTCTGGCCAGATAAACAATGTACACACGTTAATTTAATTAGCTTCTCTTTCCCAAGATCTCCTTACCAGAATCTGGAAGTTTATTTATCAGCATGGTGTGCATTGCCATTATGTTTGGCCCTGTGAAGCACTCAACATACTTGAGGATCTACAGGGAAGAAGACATCAGAAAAAAACATCAGAAACATGAGAGACAAGAGGAAAGATTGCTGAGGACAGGGGCACAGCAGGTGGGTCACCCACCACAGGAGCTGATGAACATTGCTAAGTTTCCTCTCCAGCCCTCCACCCATCCCACGCTCACACAGAACATTCAGAGGATGGCTCAATATCTTTCCTCATAAATATGCTTGTGGGAGTGACATACAGAGGCTTTAAGGGATAATGGATATGGCTTTAGCAGAACCAAAAAAAGCTTCTTCAAGTAGGCGTTAAAACCCAGATCAATTCACCTATGCTTTTCCAATATTTTTATTTATTTATTTTTTTACCTGTGGCAGAGTACAGTATCTGAACAACTCTTCATCTTCCTGGAAGTCCTGCACTTTATTAACGACGCTTTCAGTCTGGCCGTACTGGGATTTCAGGGCCTCATTTTTCATAATCATAGCTCCTGGTACCCTCACCTCTTTCTTACAGATCCTTATGAACTCCTTCCTGAAAAGGAGAGGGAATAAGAAGATGGTGCATGTTTTCACCGCATTTGGCCAAATTACTCTCCTCAAACACACTGAATCCAGCAACATCATGCACACCTATTTAATTAAAGCCCAAATTCATCTAGCTTCCCCAGGATACTGCCGTACACGAGACCCACCAGCACCTTGGGAAAGCATCCTGTACCTGAAGCGCTCAATGTCTTCGTCAGAAACAAGCTTCCTAATGAGCAGATAACCGTTGTCTTCATAGAACTGCCTTTGCTCTGTGGTGAGGATACCATTGTCCAGAGTAAAGCTGAGAAACACAGGGGAAGCACATTAGTGCAGAGCAGGTGCAATGGGAGCACCAGTTCCTCAACCAGTGCCGGGGGGAATTCAGTGAGGAATCCTCCCCGTGGCAGGCACTGTGGTTTTTCAGTTAGTTTGGTTTCTCCTCTCTTTACAAAGGAGGTTATAACTTACCGAAACCTCTCTGGCTGATGAACAGCACTAACTTGTGCTGAAGTAGGAATGAATGTCTGAAATGAAAACTAAGGAACATACACTCAGGCACAAAAGCGTAGAACATCTACACATCCTGAATCTTACAGTATGGTTCACATTAAAAACACGTGCTGTGCTGGACCCCCTGCTTCTGCTCTTGCTTATTCTGCTTCTAAGAGATCTTTCCCATCTTCTGAGCAGCATGCCAGGCAAAGAACCATAACACAGCAGAGTAGTACAGCCTTGTCCACACATATAGGAAAGTCAGTACAAAAAAATGCCTGACTCCAGGCCACAGGCATGGGTTTATCTCCGAGAACATAAAGATATTTAATGACACGCTCATTGGAGATGTTTACGTGCCTAGTCTCCTTACGCTCCAGAGAACAGTCAAACCTATCCAAAGCCTGCACCATCCCCTGGACGTGCTTCTCCATCTCTCCCCTCCAGTCACTGTTGTACCAAATTCAGAGCCAGAAACGAGATGAACCTAGGACTTCACATTCACACACAGCAGTGGCGCAAACCTGCTCTGTCTCCAGTTACCGCAGAGAGCAGATCCCTCCAAAATTCACGGGGAACGCACGGAGAGAGGAAACCCTATGGGCCTGTCCTCCACCTCAACTGTTTTAAATAAACACAACTGCATTCTCTTATGCAGAGGGAGAACAATCTCATCCACAGAACGATTAAGCATCTCTCGATAACGAACCCTCGCAACAGCTTTGCACAATGGTACTGAAACTTCACCCAGGAGAAAGGACAAAAAAAAAAACAAACAACATTTTCAAACAGATCTCTGGGTCTGCGCTGGTCCAATTGGGAGGCCCTTGTGCTTTGTGGGTTTTTTAACAGAAATTGAAGACGTTCCTCTATGGCCCACCACTACCTTTTTCATGCGCCATAAAAGCAAGCACTTTTGTCATCACAGTTTCTTCTACAGTCCATTTGCTGGGAGTGGAATACAGTGGAAGAAAAGCATGACACATGCACAGGAGTGTGGAAAAAAAATAATGAGTCAAAAGGAGGAAGAGGTGCTGAACACTGGATGGAAAAGAGATGAAAGGATGAGGACACAGGGAACCCAGCTGGAAAGCACCCAGTGGGTCCCACTGCAAGGGGCTTCCTAAAGGAGGGCACTACTGCTCCACACAGTACATTTCAGATCCCAGTTTCAATCAGCATGGATCTGACAGACACCCACTTTCCTCAATGCTCAGACAGCTGATCAAGACACGTGCACCAAACGGACCCTAATGGTGCCCTCCTGAGCGCACCTCCACCTCCTTCAAGCAGGAGAGAGAAAACAAACCCACCAAGCACTTGGATGCTCTCCTCCTGGGCTTTGCAGCACCTCTCCCTCTCTCTGCCTTCATTCTTGCCACCTCCACAGCGCTCGGAAGACAAGTGTGAGTTAATTGGGTTGCTCCGCATGTGTTTACATTACTCAGAACAAGAGGTGCACAGGATGGAAAGGAGCTGCAACCTCTGGCATCTCATTTTTGTGAAGACACAGAGTATTTAAACCATTCCCTGTCCCTCACACATGCTCAGTTCAGAATCACATGCTCACAGAACAGACACGTTAACAAACTGAGCAGACAGCATAGCACCTGGGAGCACTCACAAGCAAGCAAATGCTTTTGGAAAAGGCTGAACCACAAGCACAGTAAAGTTCAAGATCCCCAGGAGCTCTTCCAGCACCATGAGTATGTGACCTGAAGAAGCCAAACACCCAAATAACTCCAGCTGTGGGGCTGCTTTCTGAATCTCCCATTTGCCTGCATGCTCGAGATGACCTTTAATTCTACAGCTTGTGTGTTTTTGCTCCCCACTGTTGTGCAGAAATATCTCATCTTCCTATATGCATATTCCAACATTATCAATATTCACGTCTCTAATATACCAATCCGTAAGAGCAAATACAGGAGGAAGACATTTCTCCATTCAGAAAAGGAGAGAGATTCTCTGGGGGGAAAAGTGACTGTCATGCCGTGTTCACCAAAGCCACAGATTAAAACAGTGCTGATTTAGTGGCTGGCAATCCTGCCCATGGCGGGGGTTGGATGATCCTTGAGGTCCCTTCCAACCTAAGCTATTCTATGATTCTAAAACAAAACCATAAGGGACATAAGTCAAATAAACCTATTCCTATTGGTTTCTATCATCTCCTTTACCCATATATCCTTGTTCCAGCCCAGTTTAATCATAATTTTGTCCTAATCTCTTCGTATTACAGCCTTTACAGCTGGATTTATCAACAGCAGCACCTGTAACTGGCTCCAGACTTGGAGGGTATCCTGGGTTTATCTGAAAAAACACACACCAGCCTGGCAATAATGGAGAAATGCTTTGGGATCCCATCAGGAATTTACTCTCCCCTTACAACCAGGGTAATTCTTGTATTTATTTCAGATTTGGTTCTTGCCTGCACCTTTGTCTCTTATCAACCTGCTCTAATGGGTGGCAACCTGGTGCGCAACAGGGTGTTTGAACAAGATGGTCTTCAAGTTCCTTTCCAGCCTAAGTCACTTTATGAGTTAACTACTATCCCTGTATCTTTGTACTTTTTATATATTTGGAGACTCTAACATCCTACTTAATCACATATTCTTCACCAATTTATTATGATTAAAAAAACTTGCCAGCATATAGATGAGAATCAGCAGCACTTTAATGTGTTTTTTTTTTTGAAGTAATATTTCTGGCAGCATCTTTAAAAACAGCATCAGCAGGCAGTCTTCGCTTAACTTTTGGAACTTTCTGTCCCAGTCACGTTTCTTTAATCTACTGTAAAGCAGATCGCCTCCGAAGTCTGCTCACTTCCCATTCACAAGAACAGCACAAACAAAAGCTCCATGCTTTTCCTGCTGCAGGTGTATTGCTCACGTCCATACCTGCCAGCAAGGTCTGAGGCTCGCTCTGTGACTGCTAAACCCTGCAGGGTTCATTTCCCTCAAACCCATTAACCTTTAGGATAAATCCTCCTGCTCGCTGCTCCCATCACTGCACACTGACACCCACGCTAGCCAGCCCGGCTGCGCAGGCAGCTGCAACATGAACATTGTTGTGTTTTCATCGTGTTTTATGGTCAGACCCTGAAAAATAAGCACGCAAAGCCACGTGCCGGGGAGCGATGCCAAGAGGCGGCCAGACATCAGGTGTACGCACAGCCCTGCGCCCAGGGAGGAACCAGCAGGCAGCAAGGGGCTTTTAGGGTGGAATGCCTGCTGACCCCGGAAGGCCAGGCAGAACTGCAGGGCGCGCAGCACCCTGCTGCATCCCTGCTTGGAGCATGCCACCAACCCACAGCCAGGGCAGAGCCCCCACCCCAGGAGTGCCGACGTCCCGCTGGCCCTTCCCACCCAACGCAGAAAGGATACGAGAGCAGGGGCTGCCCGTGGGGACAGGTGCCGCAGGATGGTGTCCAGCCGAGCCGCGGGCCCCGACCGCTTCCCCAGCTGCTCCATTGCGCCCGGCACCCAGAGCGCTCGTCCCGCAGCCTGACCCTATATACGCGGCCGGGGAGGAGCTCGGCCCCATCATGCTCTGCAGCCCTTTGCCTGGGCTGCACATGCGCCAGCAGCCGTGCATGCTCAGAAAGGTTGCGAAAACATTGCGGGGAGCCGAGGGCTGGCACGGTTTGCAAAGGGGAGTGCCCGTTGGAGGCTGGACGGAGGCGGGGAAGCTCCGGGCGTGATTTTGCACACTCTCTCCCCTTCCTGTTTTTCCCCCTTCTCTGCCAGCAGCTACTGAGCTGTAAGGATTTAATCAGTCCTGTGCAGAGAGCAGCGCTCGGTCACACACCATGTCTGAGGCTGGCAGGAATACTCCCTTTTAGCTCCGATGTGCGCATGTTTAAAAATGTTCTATTCAGTACAGACTGTTGTTAGCAGTCCCGTCTCTGACTAGGACAGAACAGAGCACTGCAGGGAAATGGGGATGGATGGAAGAGCTCGGGGGGGGGGGCCCTTCTCCCCCCCCGTGAGCTGGAGAAGTCCAAATAACAGCATCAGGACTAGAAAATTATGCTAAGAGATTGCGTTATTGTTGCAACCCAATGTACGCCAACCTTTGCACCTGCTCCGTTGGTTCATCATCCCCTTCTGCGTGAGCAATCCAGCCAGGTCCTGCTCCTGAAGACACAGCTCCAGGAGAGTAGGTCTGCTGTTGCTCCAGGCCATCTCATGATGATAGGGCGTACCCCAAAACTCTTCGTTACAGCTACTTTAGGAGGCTCAAGTCAACAAGCACCTTGATGAAACAAGAGCTCAACGTACTAAGTTGCAGTATGTTAGTGCTACAGGTAAACAGAAACCAAGGTATGGACAGTAAGCCATTCTGACCTTACCCAGTATCCCCCAAAATCGGAATCCCTTCAAAAACCAGTGGCAAAACTCCCAATGATTTAGGTGAAAGTGTACCACAGCAGGGTGCGTAGACCATTAGCGGTAGCAGCCTAGGCTGCTGGCTAGTTTCTGGCTCTTGTGGCTGGCAGATCCACGTTTCTATCAACATGGAACTCACTGACATCCGGGTTGTGGCTCCCTTCTGGGACTACGAGAGAACACAGGTGCTCACACAAGTGGGACAAACAAGACTAGGAACCTAAAAGGAAAAATCTCCTATGACAAAGCTATTTTGTGTAGTCAGAGGCAAGTCTACAGGCATGATGAAGGGGCAACAGCAGCAGCTTTGACAGCACACATCTCTTTATTGCCAATAAAATTCAGACCTTTGACTTCTGATCTATAGGAAAACTCTTAGTCATAGGTGAACAAAGTTAATAGAAGTCTCTAAAATAAAATTCAAGCGAGGAGGAAGGGAAAGGTAAAAAAAGCAACATGGTAACAGCTTATTCCTGAAATCCTACTTATAACTGCACTGAAAACTTTATTTATAATTCAAGTAAATGCTGTATATATATGCAGATATAGAGAAAATAAATCTTCATCTGTTTCAAAATTCAAGTAAGAGTCCCATCAAAGAGATAAGGCCAAACAACACTGCACTTGTCAGTTATGACACAGACCTGTTGCAATGCAGCTATTTCATCCCGTCTGATGTGCTCAGCAGCATCTGATGCAAAAGTTGTTCATGTCTGAAAAAAATAAAAAAGAATGTATAGTTAGTAACCCTGCTGTGCTGATCTAGGAGCTAGAAAACTAAGATGCTTTTATAGATACATTTATGCAAACATACATAGGTACAAGTAGATATATGTGTATATGTATGGATTTTTAAACAATAGTTCAAACTTCAGAAAGCCCATCTCCCTGTGCACTGATTGCAATTACTCCTTGTTAATTATTGTTTTTCTGGTAACGTTCTGCACAAGCCAGTGTTACTGGATAATGCCAGTAGCATTAGCAACTCCCATGCTACTGGGTCACCCTGTTACATCACATCCCAGAATGACTGAGGAGACCTTATCCAACTGGGCACGGGGAAGGGATGGTCGGGGTGACCGCCCTTCGTTTGTACCATCACATTAATACAGTCCATGACCAAAGCATTTTACACACATGTACTTTCATACAGCAAAAGACTGATTTCAGGCATTGCCACCTCTGTGACACAAATGGCAAGACTGCCGTATTCACACTCCCTAAATACAGGAAAACTGCTCATTTTGTTCTGTCATATATAACATGATAGTCCGTTTAATTGAAAAAAAAATCAGTCCTTTCTATTTTATTCAATAACTTAAAAAGAACGCTACAGAGTGAATCATTTCCAAGCCTACTGATAAACTTCACTGAAGTACAGACTGAGTATGATGAACCTATGAGAAGAAACAAGGAAGTGCTTCTCTTTGTTAAGATAACTGATGGTGACATTTGTGTTTTTATTAAAACCAACGGCATTTAACAGTGGCTGTGTCTTTGCAAAGTATTTTTAGTGCTCTGTCAGTTTACCAAGTTTTATAGAACATTTTTATACGGCTGTTTTGCATTTGGCTTTTAGTTTTAATGTTTTCTCTTCATTAAATCACAAAACTAATAAAAACGAAACAATCAGGATTTCTACAACGGCACTGAGATGGTTCTAATGCATAGCATTTTAACTTAATAAGCATCTCAACTGACTATTAAAATCCACACTATGATCAGAACTGTAATTCCAAAGATGAGGCCTTCTGAAAGCCTAATTTACCGCTGTGGGAAGTGGCAGCTGCTGCAACTCAGCAAAATGAGCTTTTTAAACTTAGATGTGAAGGAAAACAGATGTAGATGAGACAGTAACACCAAAACCTACCACCAACACAAGCTCACTTTTCATCATTAGAAGCTTCAAGGGCTTTTACAGACACATTAGCAGCAGCAGGGAGACAAAAGAAAACATGGACCTTGAGTAGAATAACTAGAGGGAGGCTAGGAATAAAGGGCATGGAAAAAGTCAAGGGACCCGAAACCTTTCCTGCCTTGGGCGTTGCTGGCATGGTCTGTCCACTGGCTTCCCAGGTTTCTAAGCCAAGCAGTGAGATCCCAGAGCACAAAGCATCACCTGTGCTGCAGAAGACCAAGTTAGGGACCGGTTAGGCAAACTGGATGTTCTCAGATCCATGGGACCACATGGGATGTCAGTAGGAGCCAATACAACTGTAAAGCTTTCTCTCTTGCTGCCAGGAGAGGCTCGTGATGACTGGAAAAGGCTAAATGTCATACTTGTCTTCATAAAGGGCAAGAAAAAGGGTCTGGGGAAATACAAGCTATGCCTCAGTCTCCAAAAAGATTAAGGAGTAAGTTCTCTTGGATTTGTCATGTTCAGGTATACTAAGGGCAAGATGACTGGGAACAACCTGTGCAGATTCACCAAAGGCAAGTTGGGCCTGATTAATCTCCTCACCTTCTGTGCAGAGAACAGCTGTGACAGAACAGCTCTGTGCACTAGGGTAGGGCAGTGTTTACTTTGACAATTGGAAGGTTTTTGCCCTGTTGGGAAAGGCAGACTCTTAAAAAATGGAGGAAGATTGGCTGAGCTGTTGGGCTCAAAGGGCTGCGCTCAGCAGTGCAATGTCCAGCTGGCTACAAAGCAGCTTTGCAGAAGTCTCAATAGATGAGCTGAATACGAGCAAGCAGCGTACACCTGCAATTGCAGAATGGTTTGGAAACTATTTTTAAAGATCATCTAGTCCAGTCCCACTGCCGTGGGGTTGGCAAGGGCCAACTGCATTAGCAAGAGTACAGCCAGAAGGCCAAGGGAGGAGAGTCTTTCCTTCCAGTAGGCACTTGCAAGATTGCATCGTCGCTGTATCTACTTTTGAGCTCCCTAGCACAGGGAAAGCACAGGCATAGTGAATCTAGTCCAATGGAGAGCCATCCAAATGAGGGGGCTGAAGTATATCATGCACAAGGAAAGGCTGTGAAAATAGTTCACCTGGAAGAAGAGAAGGCAGCAGAGAGATCCTACAGTTGTCTGCACCTGCTTACTGGGGGATAGAGAGAAGAAAGCCAAACACTTTCTGAAGATTTGCAGTAAAACTAAGAGACAATAGGCACAAACCACAGCAAAGAAAAATTCCTGCTAGACATAAGGGGAAAACAGTGCAGAATGGGAATGGCCAAACATTGGAATGGAGGTATGGAGAGAATGAGAAGTGTCCATGACTGGAGATATTTGACTGCACACAGACGTGAGCAACCAAGTGTGACCTCAGGGTCATCCTTGCTTCCGACCAGGAGACTGCAAGACACCTGTTCCATACCAAATTCCTTTTAATAAGGAATGTGCGTCTAAAGACAAATTTTTACCTTAGAAATATGACGATTGTTTTTCTGTTGTTACCACATCTCCCTCTTTCAAGGTTGGAGATCTGGGGCAACAGCGTTCTCGTATCTTAAAAATACGCAACAGAAGGTATGTCAACATGGCAAACAAAAGCACAAAGCAGCACAGGCTGAAATGTCAGCATTAGCTTCAACACATCTTAGGCAACAGATGGAAATGCCGCTGCCTTCTACAGAAGCAACATCCTGCCTCCAGAGCCTGGCTCCAGCTGAAACTTCAAGCTTAGGGCAACCCCTATCCACCCACCGAGGCACTGCAGCCCAGCATCTCTCTCAGACGTGAGAAACACAGCAAGGATTACAGAGAAACACAGCAAGAATTACAGAGAAACACAGCAAGGATTACAGAGAAACACAGCAAGGATTACAGAGAAACACAGCAAGGATTACAGCTGGCCCACACCTATGCGCTGTCGGTGGGCACCCATTCACACACCCACACACACTAACCCATTCACATCTCCCAAGCAGAAAATAGTTGGTCAGTCCTCAATTACTAGCAAAACTTAAGTTCAAAAGAATACCTTAAAAAAAATATTCCAACTTTGTATGCCATGACAGGTAATTTCAAGAGTGTTACTTTCCCCTTATGCACGAGAAAAGAGAAAAGCTGAGGAAACCAATGCATTAGGTACAGATTGTAACAGATACTACCTCTCTAAGAATACACACTACTTATCCATCGTATTGCTCAGACTAGTGAGTTTTCCAATTATTAAAATTCTTTCTTCTTACTCTCTACTGCACTCACAGCTTTGATGGAGTTTTACAAGGAGCCTTCTCATCAAGACCGTGTTACGGAAGTAGATACCTGTGTATGTAAATGAAAGCACATTAAATTTCTGTCACTGCACAAAGCTAAGCAACAAGAAAGTTCTATTTCTCTTGTCTTTCTGATGCCAGAATCTCAAAAAACTCTATTTAAAAGGGTATCAAAGTGCTAGAAATATCTACCGATTGTTTAAAGCCTTGACCATGCTAGCCCTCTTCGTATGCAGTACTATGTATCACCCTATAGCTCAGGCTTGACATACAGTCTCTTATTTAGCAAACAAGAGTTCTTATACAAATCACAGCAGTCCTTATCTGATAAAGCGATGATAACAACAGATTTAGAACACGTTATCATTCACTCTGAATTGAGTGGCACGTTCAGAAATTCTTCTATCAGCTCTGACCAGAGATAACACCACAACTCAGCTGCCCAGAGCCAGGAAGCACTTTGGTATGCAAATCCCTGCCATCAGAAAACAAGAGAGGCTTTGGCTGGCATTTCACCTGGAAGTGCTTTCGCTCACAGCTGGATTCAGCAGCTGCAATGGGAAGTTTTCTCCAAAAATGCAGACAAAAAGCTTTTGCCCTGAAAAGCTTTTAGGAACACAAGAACTCGATTAATGTGAATGTTCACTTACCTTGCTCACGAAGCAGCCTTCCTCCACCCACCCTTATCCTTGCAGATAAGCTTCAAAGCCATTCAAAGCACGTTTAGCAAAAGAGTTGGTTTTGCACCTGGCTGATGGCAACATATCAACATAACGATTGAAAAGCAGTTATCTAAAAACCAGTACGTTTTCCTGCCCAGTACATGCTCCTAGTTCGTATCTAGCACCTGTTTAAAACACAACCAATCTTTGTAACAAATGCTTTCACACAGCACTGACCACTTTGTACGCATTTGATCTGGTTTCTTAAAATCTTGTGAAGTAATCTGTATAGCAACAGTCTTTCCTTGACCATAAAGAAACCCAACTACACGATTTCCTATCAGAATACAGAACTTCATAAAACTGCAGAGGAAAAAAAAAATGACTTTTGTTTTTTTTGCATAGACAGCCAGTTTTGATGCTTTATTTTGGTGTTCAGAACTGCTGTGAAAACTCTTTAGAATTATCTTTCCAGAGCAGCAAATTCAAAAGTTCAGTTACTGCTTTGAGGTTGTGTTGTGAACATACAACTTACAGACCTATTTTCCAGGAAAAGAAGAGTGATGTTCTAATAATTTCACATTACTCACAACAGAAAAAAAAAAAAAATCTAGCTTTGTACAAGGTGTCTGTAGAGAATACTACTGAATGGAAAAAAGATGAGCCAGGTTTAGCCCCAGGTGTCACCGGGAGCAAGACTGGAAATTTAAGCCTTGCTTGATGCACAAGACAGATGCACCTGCAGTGAGTCATTTTTCATAGACAGAAGCCCTTGTCATTCTTGCTGGTAGTGGTATTGATTATCAAAGGTTTTCTTCTTCCTGGTCTGAATATCAAGGAGCTAATTCCACGATTTGGGAAACTCTGTAAAAGAGTTGGTTCTGTGAAACGCACTCAGTTCCATAATGCAGAGGAATTGCATGGTATGTCTTGGCTCCCGTGGGTTGGCAGAGCAGAGTTAGCGGTGAATGTGCTACAACCAGGCAGCTCAACAAAGCCCCAGAGGAAAGATGGGTTCAGCACTCATTCGATTTACAGGGCTGCTCACGAACCCTCGCTTAGGTTAGAGGAGGCACAGCCAAGAGACTTACAGAGGATACAGAGGAAACAATTCAAAGTCATTGCATATTCTGTGCCGACAACCAAAATAAACAAAACAAAGTGGACAATATACTTGGAGATAACCTATCTGCCCCCAGTTCTGGCATGCAGGAGATATTCTAGATTACCATGGGACATCACAGCTTGCAGAATCAACCAAAGGAGTAATAGCAACAATCAATATCCTTACACTTGCAATAAAATAAAATAAAAAAAATAAGGAGGATTTCTCCTCTTTCCAGTCTGTAATTCAGGCAGGAATCAAAAAGTTCATGATTTTATACAAGAGCAATAAAAAAAATTAAATATTTATTTTGAATAACAAGCTAAAGTTCAAGCTGCAATGTTGGCAATGTAGATTTTAAACACAGATCACAAAAGCGTGCACAAAAATGTATTTGAGCAAAGAACAAAATAATACTAAGAATTATACTAAACAGCTGCTGATTTTAAAGAAACAAAAAAGGCTTGTAATCACTATACAAAATATAAAATGTATTAAACACTACCATCCACAGAACAGAGGTTTATTTTAGCTTGATTATATTTAAAAATTATTTGTGAAGTTATTTATATAGTGAATTGTAAATGAATATTATACAGTAACCTCCTTTTGGTCTGCAAAACCCTTGTTGCACTATAGCACATCCAATCACGTTGCAAAAAAAATTATTTTTTCCTTACCATCAATAAAGAAAATCATTGATAATACAGTAAATGCTGTCAGGTCTACAAATAATGAAATTAAAAATGACTCCCTTCGACTCTGAGGCTATTTCCATGCAAAGTCAGCACTTGCTCATTTCAACAGAGTGCACTACACCAAGCAATGTCCAGGGTCATAGATGCTCTTGGTAAGACTAAACCTTACAAAAAAAAATAAAAATCAAAGATTGAATGTAGTCATGCAACCCTCTTACTACAGAGTATACCCACTGTGTTGCTTATCAAATTTATTGCCTTTCTGGAATATCACTCAAGGCATCAAAATTAGACTTATGATAAATACACATATAATGAAAGGACACAAAATGCTATTTGACACTACTACTGGTAATGTCTGTGCTACGTGAAAGCACCTTTAAAAAGAGCCTATGCGGCAAGAGATAAGTGTCTAAAGATTCAAAATGAATCAACAGTATTGGATAACAATATAATTCTCAACTCAGAAGCTGCCTCAAGATTAGGTGCATCTTCAGTTAATGTAACAGGAAAAAAAGGCAATGGATTTTATTTCATTAATTGTATCCACTCATAAACTGACCTAAGGCCACCAGATGTGCAGACACAACAGATTTTCTTTTCTTTTTTACAGTTCTTTAAGTTGTAGGATGATAAAGGAATAGATCTATTTAAAAACAAACAGCTATTTCATCTACATTAAGAGGTGGCACCAGGCGTTGGGTTCACGTTCTGAGTGGCCACCTGTGGTGCAACTTCAATGATTCGCGGTTTGTCTATAATTCTGGCCGTGCGGTTGCCCTTCTCTACAATGCCAATAATCCATGCTTGGTGACCTTCGCCGTATTTTGGAGACTTGATCTCGGCACAGAAACGTGCTGCCTGTTCTCGCGGCAAACAGATGAGGAGACCTCCTGCAAAGAAAGAAAGCAGAGCGTTTCATGTCCAACTGCAAAGAATTTCAACCCTCGTCTGCCAAATTCCTATTCAGACAAGCACTCGGTGACTTCATGGGTTCTGTCGAACTGCACGACTCCAAGAAAAGACACGGTGGAAGTCTGTGGGCTCTTGCTTTACAGAGAGAAGTTTGTTCCCAAATTCGGTGTTTGGCGGGTATGTGAATCCAAAAAAACACAAAAGATGTTGGCAAAAGGACACCACACTGATGCCAGCAAATGACATCGAAAACAACACCGGCATTGTAAACTTCCAACAGAGGACTGCAAAGTGCCTCTACAAGAAGTACACACAGAAGGATTTTGGATAAAGGTCATATTCAGATACCTATAACCACATACTGGTTGCAGCTGATTCTGCAAGTAATCCCATTGCCTTTGATGAAATCCTTCATCAAAACAGAGACTGTTACAAGAGAGTGTAAAAGGCAGAAAATCAAAGCCAGGCTTGATCCCGAGCTCCCTCTGACAGTCAGTCCCCTTGACCCCTTTGTTAGAGGGGAACTCTCTAACCTTTTTTTAGCCTTTCTCATAAGATCTCTTCTTACAGAGACAACAGAAAAATATCTATTTATAAATGCTTCCCAGAAGTAGCACAATAATTGGTTAGCAAAGTTGCTATTCAGTTAGCAAGCTGAAGAACCTCTGCTATCGAAGATTCCCAAAGCAGTGATAAGGTGATTTTGCAAGTTAAGCACTAGAATGAGTTTTGTTGTCAGCTCTAGCACAGACTTCCAGGGGGCTCTGACCAAGTCATTATATATTTTAGTGCCATCCTCTACTGTGAAAAGTTACAGGTTTTTTGTATTTTTGTATTCCTGCCACTTCTGCTGCATTGTAATGCACCCAAACAGGAACTTGGGCATGTGCTACAGCTTGCTTACCCTTAAAAACAGTGATACTACCAGAGTGCCTATGAGTTATTTGACAGTCTTCTTGTCCAGGTGAAGGGCAGCAGATCAGCAACACAAGTTGTGCCAGCAAGCTCTGAGCCAACCCTGGGCACAAAGTGCCATATGCTGAGCCAGCCACTCTGGGCTTGGTGCCACCACCTCCTCCCCTGCAGTCTTGTGCCTCAGTGGCACTCAGACAGCACCTTAGCACCTTGGGCACCTTTATGTTTGCTTTCCCAAGCTATGGAGAAGAGCAACTACTTAACAAGAAAATTTAAGAATTCATGGATGTGTGAAAGTAATTCTTTTGGTTCTGTATGAAGCAAATGAGGGTGCCATCTAGAAAAGCACCCGCCTCTTACAGATTTCTGAACTTAACATCCAGTAACAGCAAAAAAGCAGAAACATGATAGTGTTACCCCACAGGTAACAGACAAATCAATTGCAAAGGAGTTATGTGCCATTCCCATGATAGGCTCTAAATCAAATTGATGAGCAACTTCTGCCACGCTGCAGGCAAATCAGGGAAGAGATCTGTAAGCTGTAGTGCACAGCGTGCTAAGCAGTCAGAGTGGAGGAGTGGAAGTATAGTGAGATAGTATTAAGAAAACATGAGAATAATCTTCATTATCTTTTTCCCCCATGCAGCCCTCTTACAATTTTATATCACTTGTATGGTCACCCTGTTAACGTTCCTCAGCAAGATCAGAAAAATATACCTAATTCCAGTTTCCAGCTGAAACACAGTACCTCCCACCTGCTGGCTGCCCCTCACAGTTTGATCCATAACCCTTAAGGAAGGCTATGGGCCTACCCAGCAGTAGGACTCTTGTCTGTGGGAATTACAATCACTTCTCTGGCAGACTGACCATTCTCTTTGACCCTCTGGGTAAGTTCTAAGAGCTTCCACTACATGACTGGTGTTCCCAGTTGCTTTGAGTGCTTTTTGTCCCATATGCAACTACAAGAAGTCTTCATCTGTGCAACATCACAGCCACCAGGAGTTTAAGTTGCTGCAACGTGGCTGTGGAAAATGAAGCAGAAGTGCCACTCTGCACTGAAACATGCAGCATTTCAAGGTGTACCAGGTTCCAGAGGTCTGCACTCACCACTCCTGAAGACAAAACAAACAGGCCGCAGACTGAACAAACAGACAGCTGCAGTGGTTTGATAGTTTATTGCATGCTTCTTTTGGGGACAGAGAGGATGCAAATACTTGCTGTCTGTTCTGGATTACCTTTCTACAAGTGTAAGGTTTTATTTTCTTCTGTAATTTTTGAATATTGCTGTTTTTAAACTGTTGTACTGCAAGCAGGGAACTGTCCACAGAAAACTTCAAAAGCACAGACTAGACAAAGCTTTGCAATTTAAAACTGATTTATAAACAGTTCATAAAACAAAATCAAAGTTTCCTTGCTTCTGTTAACAGCTCTCTCATCGTGACACAGCCCTTCTTTTCTACCCATTTATTTTCACAAAATGCATGGAAACACTGCATTGTTGAGATACCTCTACTACCCTAAAAAAGCTGTTTGACACCTGTTACCAGCTCCAACAGTAGAACAGGACTGGCAAAAATACACAAATGCAAGAGTGTCCCATGCAGAATTTTTTTCTAACTTATTTCTGTGAGCAGTCAGTCTGATAAACAGAATTAAGTTTGTTTTTTTTCCTAAATAACCACTCTCTGCAACTTTAACAATTACCAAAGAGTTACCTAAAAGAGCACACAAAACCATGTAAAACTGGAATTTTCAGAAAACACCATAAGCAGAAGTGCCTGCGGGATGGAACTGATGACATGAGATCTTTCCAACACTGACTTTTGTCAACAGGTGCCCAGCAAATGTGCACTGGGAAAAAAAACAACAGTCTTAAAATCCATTCAAACTGTTTTCCAGCACATTTCTCATTGCCTGCCCACTCTGCTGAAAAACATCTGTTCACAAATGAAAAAGCTACACACAGAGCACTTCTGAAAGTTTAAAACAGAGCGAAAACGTACATTATCAACTCAAAGGGCTGGAGCACCTCCCCTATAAAGAAAAGTTGAGGGAACTGGGCTTGTTTAGTTTGGAGAAGGCTCCGGGGAGACCTCATTGTGGCCTTCCAATATTTGAAGGGAGCGTATAAACAGGAGGGGGAATGACTGTTTACATGGGTTGAGAGTGACAGGACAAGGCGAAATCGTTTTAAACTGAGACAGGGGAGGTTTAGGTTAGATATTAGGAGGAAGTTTCTCACTCAGAGGGTGGTGACGCACTGGAACAGGTTGCCCAGGGAGGTTGTGGATGCCCCATCCCTGGAGGCACTCAAGGCCAGGCTGGATGTGGTTCTGGGCAGCCTGGTCTAGTGGCTGGCGACCCTGCACATAGCGGGGGGTTGAAAATAGATGATCATTAAGGTCCTTTTCAACTCAGGCCATTCTATGATTCTGTGATTATATATTACAGTATGAACAGCCCCCCTAAAAGGCATCCTCCCGACTGGATATACAGGTACAACAGGGCACACACTTGCCCCCGTGTACATCAACCCTAGGACACTAAGCATGCAAATAATAGTGCTGAATGCTAACCAGCCATAGCAGCACATGAGCCCAAGCTGATATAGGCTGCTGCATTGTGTCGGACAATCCAGTGTTAAGCACAACACCAACGTATGCTGTATAGCTTTCAGACCACAGCTCTCACATCCAGCTCTTATTTGGCTAACACCACCCTGTAACAAATCCCTACAGTAATTTTTAATGTAGGAAACGCAATGCTATGATGAAATCAGTGTACATGTTTCAAGGTACCCAATGCTCACAAATAACCAGATGTGTCTTGCTGTTTTATTCATCACCATCTATCTCTGCTGAAAGGTAAGCCAATTCAGAGTTTCAAAGACACCTCTTGCTCTCATTCCCAAGAAGGATTTGGAAGCTGGCTGTTTTCCTTTCTCAAGTACTCTTGCAGCAGCGCACACATCTGCATTGTTTTTACACTCTTTTAGTGAAATGACAGCCTTCATGTCCCCAGGGTGCAGAACGAGTCACCAGTCTGAAGATTCCGGTGCTCAATTTGCAGCTAAACCATTCCCATGCCAACTGCACTTAGCCAAAAGAGCATCTTGTCTTTCCAGTTCTGTGTCTAAGCTATTTTTTCGCCTCTTTGCAACTGATAACAAATGCCCCGTACCCAGGGCAAGCAGCAGCATCACTTGCACACTGGTTACGTGGACTGGTAGGTAGTAAGAACCTGTCTGGTGGAACCGACTGTATTTACAGCTTGCCAAGCAGCCATCAGATATTTCTGGCCTCAGCTGACCGAAGCTGGATTTGAACTCTTCAAAGGGTTCATGTCCCATATCCTATTACACATCATCCGAGCCACACACTCTCTGTAGGACAGAGCATCTGTTATAAACACAGATGGCTAAGGAACAATTCAGCAGATCACATTAAGTCATGTATTCACTAGGGGAAACGTTTATGGCTCTCACTGTGATGCTTCTTTCCAGATCTTCAGACTGTTTTGCTTCAAGGGGCCCCCTCTGTTGCGTACTGCAGAGAACTTGGATAATAGTTTTGGAAAGCGGGAAGAGGGTGGGGAAAGGAGGTAAGATAAGAGACAGATTTGTTACTGTATCTTCTTCATTTCCCAAAGTGAAAAAACAATGACACTGAAGAAGAAAAACAAGAAGGAACAGAGGATTTGAGGAGAAAATGAAATACAGAGACTTCCAGCAGAAGACACTGATTATTCCAGTAGGTAAAGTGGCCTACACTTAATAAGAAGACAACATTCAAACAGAGCATCAGAAGTTTTTAATCACCTGAAGATTTAAAATGTTGATCTGAAACAAAATTGACGTTCATACCTTGATTCTCATTTTGACTGTATTCATTGCCACCGTCAAGTGGCAGCTTTATTAAACAGAAAACTGAAGAACTGAATGGGTCAGAGACTAAATTCTTTTCTTGCTGCTGCTTACAGACCCTAACATCAGGTTTCATAAGCTTAAGAGAAAAACATACGTATTCTTGATGATCATGGACAGAGGCAGCCTCCCTTAGTCTCTGAGACCGGCCCATTCAGCACTCAACTTCACACATTCATAATGAGAAACAAAAATACAACTCATTTGATGAGGAAACCTATTGCATGTGGCTTGGGCTCTTGAGAACACTGTGCCAGCTGTGCTGAGATGCTCAAGCATTCACTGTTCTGGAGTTAACAGTTAAGAGAAAAATAGGTATCAAAAGAATTCAGAACCATTGTTGACTTTCAACTGTAGAATGTTCCAGACACAAACACAGCAATGGTTTCTGTAACAGTGTTTCAAAAGAAAGGAGAAGGTATTCAGAATAGGATGGCAGTTTGGAAATTTGGCTGAAGAACTTGACTGTGAACAGTTCTACAGCTAATGCTCTTTAACTTGTCTATAACTCAAACCAACCGTGACTCTGAATGCAAAGTATAGCATTTATACATTTGAAATGTTCTCATATTCTAACATGGATTGAAAAGGAAGGAAAAGGGTGGTATAACTGTCACCTACCTGAAGTCTCTGGACAAGTCCCATGCATAAGGCCAAACATATTGCCACAAGCCTTACTGACAGCAGCCATCTTAGCAAGAACAGGAAGGTTATGAATAACAAAGGACACCTCATTTCGCTGCTGCTTGGCAAGGTTTTGTGCATGCCCCAGGATTCCAAATCCTGTGATGTCCGTAGCTGCATGTGCATTGAAAGTGTGCATAAGTCCAGCAGCTTCAAAAGAAGAAAAACAAACAGAATTTTTAAAAAAATTAGGAAAAGAGTACAGAGGAGAGCAACGTTTCAACAATATTGTGCACCATTCAAATGAAGTTGCACACCTTTAATTTGAATCAGTTCTGCTTACTGCTGAAATAAAAAACTGTATAGGTCTCAAAAAAAACCCACCCCAAAACCATTTCTGAAAGGAACTGGAATTTCACCAAAACCGCACGCAGCCTTTAAGAAAATTCAATTTGTATTTAAGGTATTAAACGATGCTGAAAATTGAATGATGAAGTTATATTTACGAGCACGCCCTATTAGACATGTGCTACTGGTTTGTATTAGCAGTCCATGACAAAAGGGTTTCCTCCAGTTTCAAACTTCCCCAGGTTGAGGGTGAGAGAGGGTCTGAGTTCAGCTTTGCCCTAAGGGCAAGGACAAGATTCATCCTGTAGCAGTTTTCCCACATCTGCGTTCTCTGACAGACCAAAGAAAAAAAAAAATCACACCAGAACTTAAGTTCTGGACACTTAGCTAAGAAAAATCCTGCAGGTCATGGGGGAAGGAAGGAGAGCTGGTGGATGGACAGGCACAGGCAGCTGGAAGCCCCAGCCTCCCCACCTATGCATTCATGAAATTCTTGGGCATTTGCAACTACAGAGCTCTGAGTACACCTCTGCATGCAGGACAATAGCTCCAGTTCTGAATACCCAAGCGTTGTTAAAAGCGCCTGACAGAAGCGAGGGGAGAAAAACAAAACCAAGAATGCTTTGCTTGTTTTTGTTGTGACCCAGTACATGAGCAGGATTGGGTTACCTTCCATAAGACAATCCTGGGCACATCTTCCAGGAAAAATAAATGAAAGAATGAAAAACCAGTGCGATGATGTAACAAATACCAAATGAAATCTGAATAAATAGAAGATATATTTAACTATCCTCATTCCTTCAGCTGAGAAGGAAACATCTAATTTAGTTCTTGGCTCATCTAAGGATACTTTGAACAAAGGGAAATCTTGCCTATGGTAAGGTATTACTCCTGCCAAAACTGAAAGAAAAAAAAAGGTGCTACATATTCTATCCTTTAGGAAACACATAATATGGCAGAGTTCATAATGTAAAACGTTAAACTGAAGCATACAAAAATTAAGATCCTCTCCTTTTTTATTCCATTTTTTAAACTAGTCAGGTCCCCATGAGTTTTCCAGGCACAAAAAATAAAAACGAACAAATCCAATATACTTCCCTTTAAAAAAAATTTCTTAATTCACTCCAATGTTATCCACAACACTCGTATGAGTCATAATCATCTCCAGCAGCATTTGTGATTTTGCTGTATAATTAAAAGAGGGCATTTGATTTTAATTTGCTTGCTTCACAAACACCGAACAGCAGAAAGATGCGGCAGCAGGAAGGGATAACGAAGTTGTGTCACATTTCCCCATGGCAGTGAAATGAAATTAAGTATGGAATTGGAAAAAAAAAAATCCAAATAAACACCCACCACAATCCCTCCCCCTCCCACAACAGACACATTTCTTCTTACCTGTTCGGTTCAGCCTTGCCATATTCATCATTGCTTCTTGGTACGCTAGTTCTACATCTTCCTGTGTTACCACTAGTTTGATTTTGTTCCACTTTTCTGGCTAATGGATGAAAGTGAGACAATTTTCTTAGGTTTTTGTCTATATACTTTAAAACACACTCTTATCACTGAAAATTCTAATCCAAAATGCAATTGTATATATATTTATTTTTTTAAAACCTCAGCTTAAGAATAATACAGTGTTTTACTCAGAGGTGCTAAAGCCCCCTGCGTGTGCTCTACCCTGCCTGTACTCATGAGAAGTTCATCTAAAGACCTACGAAGCACCTAAGCACCTCAAATGTTGCTCTCACTTGCAGAGTGGAGTGGAATAACCTATCCCAGGCAAACAACTCCATCAGCACAACTCCCTGGCTTGAACTCGGCAACCAAATAAAAATAACTTTTTTGCTGGAGGTTGAAATTGTTCATCTCTGGCTTGTTGTTTTTTTTTTAAATATAAAGTTCTTCATTTCACATCTGGACCCTCTAATCAAGAAAGGCCACTGATATCCAGAAGTCTAGCTCTCAAGGATGCACACTGTGGCAGGACGTAACCACTCTAGTGAATTAGGATTAAGATAGTTTCATAAAATTTATTTAGTTTAATATCAACACATCCTTCCACCCCTTCTCAAATCTCATGGGGATTCATGCCTTCATCACATGCTAAGCAACACTTCTCAACTAAAAAGGCTCTCATGATAATTTAGGAAATGGTACCTTATAAAGAGCAATTGTTTTGTTCAAAGCTGAAGTAATTCCAGATCCAGAAGGAAACAAAGCAACCATTCAATTGTTTAGATCAACACCGCACACAAGTTTAATTTTCTTCTTTTTGCAAATAAAATTATAGAAAACTGAAGTAAGATTTTTTTTTTTTTAGAGCCACAAAGCCTACACTGCTATTGCAAAGCATAAATGCATAAAAAAATTCTTACTTAACCAAAGGTGGAAAAACTGCTGAGAATTGTTGTATGACGCTGCACTGGCATCAAAAGAGGCTTGTCAAAGAGGATCTTATCCTTAACAAATGAGAACTGACTTCCAGTGGTGTAAGAAGGAATCCAGAAATGGAAAGAAGGGAAAGAGGCTGGTCAACCAAAACAAATCATTTTTTAAAGACCAAGGAAGTACAGAAGATCAGGATTTCTGAAATTAGGTTGAACTTGGTTTGACCAAGTAAAAAAAAAAAAAAACATTACTACTATTACACCTAGGTCAGGATAGAGATTATTCTTACTTCTGGTATGACTGAAAAACCTGAACAGTCATTTTATATTAGTTTTCAAAGGATGTTTTTGAGGCTGATCATGGAATGGGAACAGGTCAGGTAAGAATGGAAATTACAAATGTGGTGAAAGCAGGACTACAGGCTGGGAGGGCCACAAACACAGGCAGGCTGCAAATGAGACACAAATTACTCCAATTATGGTATCATACCATCAGATATTGGCACACTGGGATTAGCAGACAGCAAACAAAGCCAGAACGTTCACCCAAAAAACTTCAGAAGGCAAGTTTAGATAGACCCTTCCCACTAAGAAGCCTATCAGAGCAAAGACTAGCAAACCCCTTCTGGAAAGGGGCATGGAAGCAACCCTTTCATGCTTTTCAGCTGAAAGAAAAAGAGGCAAATGGTTGCCAGTTCCCAGCTGCTGACTGATCACTGCACATGAGCAACTTGATAGCCAAATTCACACAGCTTCATCACCTCTAGCACATCCCTGACTGTGTTCCCCTACAGAGCCCTGCTCCCTGCAGCCTCCTAACAGCTTCTTTCATTTGCATCCTACGGCAGCTGCTGCCAGCAATGTATCTGGGGCTTGACTGGATGCTGCCAGTAACCAAATACAGAAGAAAAAAAAAATCTGCCTGTTTGGATCATCCTTTCATTAAAGCAGCTCTCACATGGTTCTTGCCATAAATTGTCCTTTAACTAGTTACCAGGAACTTACTACTGCTTTGTGTTTATTTTTCATTTTTTCCCCCCCCAAATTTGTTTTGCAGTCATGTATCTCCACTCCTTATTTTTCCTTCCTGGCCCAGGCATAAGCTTGCTGTACTACATACCCTCTGCCACATACTTTTCAACAAAAAGACAAATTCCGTTCTGAAGCTTGACTCACAGCTGGGTTTGCGATAGGTAAGTCTGGTTTTATTTCCCTTACTCTTTCACAAGACAAAGCTAAAGAAAGGGCAGCAGTGATACTCAGAAATTTTCCACCACAAGCGAAGATATATGCTGTTTACTGTAGTAAGAGAATTGATTTCCTTCTGTCCCCATTTTTCAGACCAGAAAGTGGTTTTGGTTGACAGTCAAGGAAATTACAAGTACTTGAAATATGTGGAAATTCAGAATATTGTTAATTTGCAAGTCTGTCTGTCAGTAAAATAATAGATATGTAAAGGAGTGAGATTATGGCCAGAAAGCACGCTATAAAACATGACTCTTGTTTCATTTGATTTTCCTATCACGATTATGTGAGGCCTTGATCCTTGTATCTGATTGGAAAATGTAGGATTCTGCAGAGGCCAAGAAGTCTAGGCCATACCCTGGCCATTCTGGGGGGAAACATTATTTATCTGGTTGCTCACACTTCAGATTCCAGCGAAGGTTTAAACTGGTTCTCTCCCACTTTTGCTAACACAGGCTCTGGAATTAAAATTCAGACTAAATCGATTTCAGCTCACTCCTCTGCCTGTCTATTGGCTCGGCAGTCCTAAAAGCAGAAAAGATGCATGTTTTAAAAACGTAAACTGAGCAGCTATAATTCTGAAGACACGTACTGGGAGCCAGACAGCATAAGCAGATGCCAATTTTGCAGTCACTTTTCAGTTCGATAGTTACATTTTTGCCTGAAGTAACAGATGGAAAGATGTCTACATACATAATGCAGCTAGTATTATTCCTACCAAATGCCCGGGGTAATACATGTGAAAGGTAGAGATATTTCCGCATACACAAGCAGAAAGCCCATGAATCCAGACAGCAGTCTTGGCCTAAGTGACACCAATAAGCTTTTGCCAACTACTTTGGCATGTGGAATAGGGCATAATTTTACCCAGGGTGCTAGTCTGTTGTACTGTTAGCCACCAACTCTGTTTATTACAGCAATGCCTGAGAACTAGCTAAGAATTAGACCCAATTAAGATAGACTCACTAAACACAAAATGGTAAACTGTCTCGGTTCCAAAGGAGCTTTGCATATATGAAGATAAGGCTGACACGACAAGGAGGAAGAAGAGGAATGAATTTCTCTATCATTCCTGGCTGAGCACTCAATATACTTTTCATACTGAAAAGTATATGTTGCACTTTTTTATTCTGAGGTTTTGAGGGAATGGGGAAGGTCACCTTTACCCCCTGCCTCTTTAAATTTTTTTTTTTTGGCAGTGTACTCACAATATCTAGCCACTGGTGGACGGCTACTGCCACTTGTGTTCCCAATGGTTTAGTTAATACAAGCACATCTCCTGGCACTGCATTGTCTGGCCTGAAAGCAAAGAATTCATATATTAATTACAGAGTGAGAGTCACACGTTATTAGGAATAAGTGCTGATAATTAGATTTTCACAGACCCATGTATCTTATTGTGCAGATTAAAAAAAAGACTAATTGCTGAATTACCCTTTGGGATTCACTGCCAAGGGGTATCACTGAGCAAAAACACTGCAAACTTACTTAAAAGTTCTAATCCTTCTTCCTTGGAATAGAACACTTGCAATCAAACAAACACAAAATTACACCTTTTCTTTCAATCTACTGAAGATATAGTACAGCATAGTGGAGAAAAAAACTATTCTGCTTACTCAGGACATAAAATAAACATCACTAGGATCACAAATAAATTCCTTTGTACAGTGCAACATACCACAGTGGGACATTCAAAATCAGCTACTGTTAATCAGCCAGAGTGATGTAAACACAGCAATTCTCCAGTTCTCTATAGCAATTAGTAGGTTAATTGGGAGGTATTTATACATGCATTTTAAACTCTGACAGAAGTTTATACCCCACAACTGTCTGCAAAACATTTAAAGGTTAGAAGCCCTGTCAAAAGGAGAACAAGACCTAAAGATACCAGGGGAAAAGTAAAAGGACATGCTATTTTAAAAAGCAAATAATGGACAAAAGAAATGTGGCATCTGTTCAGTTGCTAAGGACAAATGCAAAGAGGAGAAGGTACTACTTTACTCATCAGGAGACAGATCACAATGTGGTATTTAAAGGATTTCTACTGTACCCCATCAGACCAATGCCTTTAGTTGTTGAATGATTTAACTTACATTATAAATTCATTAGGCTGACAGACTGTTGTGGCCACTCCTCCCAAAACAATCCAGGGATTTAATACTGTTTGGCCACCAGTAACAGATGTTCCTGCCTCTTCTGCTGCGTCTTTGAAACCCTGGATAATTAGAGGCATCACTTTGTCTCTTTCCTAGAGATCAAAACAGAAGTCAGAGTTCCATACACAGCAGTGCTAGTCATTTCAAGACTGGTCTACAGCTTTAATCACTGATGTCAAATCCCCTCATAGCAAAAAGTTAATGACAGAAAAGCCAGCCTTGGGAAGAAGTCAGACTGCAGAAACCACACGTTATCCCATAAAGCTATGGTTTTACAGTTCCTTGTAAAATGCTGAAGAAACATTCTCCAAAAGGTCATATAAAAGTAGAGAATTCAGAGAGTTCTGCAAACTCAGAACAATTATTCTGCTATTGTAATCAAGTACAGCCACAGCAGGGTAGTGCAATAAGGCAAAGTTAAATCAAGCTGTGTTTGGCCTCTACTACACCTGAAAAACTTAAACTTAGTTTCTTTTAAGAATGAACAATCTTTTTTTTTTTTTTTTGCTAGAGCAAACAAATACAAGTGGTTAACGGGTAACTTCCATTAAAAAGAAAAAAAAATGAAGAAAAAAGAACCTAATTTCAGTTTCTTCTGCTTCAAAGAGATGCTACAAGAGATGCTGGCATAAGGAAACCAAAAGTATCTATCCGAATTAATACATCAATTCATAATCAATTCCTGCCTTGGAGTTCAGTAAACAGGAGCAGAGACTCCATTTATGTGGGGACCATAAAGAAGAATCAGATTATGACGCCACAGAAAACTGAAGTTTTAGCAAATAACCTCAGAGAGTTTATGAGGCAAGACTTGCAATATGAACCGAGGAACTGACTAAACCATCTCTTCTTTACAAAGGTTCAAAATTTAAGGAGAAAATCAACTAAAGCTGCATACATTTTAAGTATGTATAGTTGTTTGGGTCCTTACTTCAGAAGGAAGTACCCCAAATCTTACCCTGTCTGTCATTTTATTGCTGACTCCAAGGAGCATCAACATGTTGTCGCATTCTGTGACCCCCATGGCATAAAGGTCACTTAAGACATTGGCACATGCTATCCGTCCCTGAAAAAGAAAGAAGAAAAAAAGAAAGAAAAAAAATCTGCGTAAGTTCAGACAAACACCTGCCACAAAAAAAAACCTTTTTGCAGAGTTTGGATTCAGACAGCTGCTTATTTTACAGGTTCCTCAACTCCTGAATTCCATCCAGAGACATGGTATGATCCAGCACGTGCAAAGCGCCCATCAAGACATGCAGATACCAGCTCCTTTGACAGGTAAGGAGAGAACTCATCCCAGCTGTTATGGTGCATTAGTTTACAGCTGCAAGGAAGCAAATCTGAGAAGTGAGAACTAGTTTCTTCTGAATTGGAGCACACAGGAGACAGGGACCAGGAAGAGAAAGCCGTCTGTTCCCCTGCACCACTGCTGAGGCCACACTTACTCTCAAGTTTTCAGGAGAGTACTCTTTTCAAAGGACACAGCTTGCTAGCAGCACACAGGTCCACTCAGGTGCTTTTCCTGATAGGATGTCACTAATGAGCTGCCTGCAGAAGACTCACATGCTCAGGTCTCCCAGATGTGGCCCTGACACCACTTAAGAGCACGCACAGCTGCTGAGGTGATACACCTGCCTGTCTCCCATCACTTGCATGGTGTGAGAGATGTGCCTACTCTTGACACTTTAAGCAACAGCATATGGCTGAATTTTGCTGTAGCAAATACATTTGTATTAACTTTTGTGTGAGCAAACATCACTAGCAAAACTTTGTTCAAGAGACCTTGTCTTCTGTCAAGAATTCTTCTAAGGAGGACAAGACTGAGAAGGGTTCACTTGGGTGGCATGCACTTAATTACTCTAATTTTGATAAATTAAGGGATTTGAGTTTCTCAGCAAGTCAGGTTTTGTTGGGTTATAAGCCCAGTAAAAATGAGACATCAAGTGTGCTGATAAAGACATATAACTCTCCAACAAGGGATATACCTTTAGGGATGGGAAATGATTTTAAAACACAAATTCTGTTTTGTTAACCTGGAAGACTCCACACATTTTGTTCAAAAAGCTTTAGGTTTGCAGCTGCAAAACTGTAATTGACATCTGGTTCTATGATCTTAAACCTGTGTTATTCATAAAGTTCAGAGGCAATGTCATCATGATAAAAGCAACATGCTTATTCAACACCATTTGGATTACAGAAATATGCTTTAGTTGAAGACAGATTTATTGGGCAGAGGGAGAAAAAGAAGAAAGACATTTAAACACATTTCTACCATCTCCAAGACATTAAAAATCTAATCACACATCCAGAGTTCTCTGCAAAAATGAGTATTAGCAGGCTGTTGCTTTACTTTCTGATGACATAACACCTCCAAATCACAATTAGATATAATCCAGTTTTTCATAAATTCAAGAGCTTCCAATGGCATCAGGGGACTCCCTTGTATATTTAGAAATCAGAATATGTTTTAATAATTTACATCTCACAACATTATGAGAAGAATGAGCTGTGGACCACATAGTTTGATGGATATTTGCTGGTACACTTCTGGATGTTTACGAATACTAGAGCCTGTCATTTTCCTTTTCTGGAAGGGGACTATCAAACCGTCCTCCACCATCTTCCGTATTTATCAAACCAACTGCTGGTTTATGCCCTCTAAGGAATGACAGATAAGTTTCTAAAACCACACTGACAACAGCTCTCTATTCTAGTAGTCCAAGGTCAGTGCAATGCTGCTTTTGCCAGTTGGCAATACCATTCAGGGAATGAACTTGGACAGAGCAAGTCACAAGTCTGAGCAGCAGAGGGAACGATACATGGCTTGTGAACGCTGATAAACATAACAGGATTCGCTGACGGGTCAGCCTCGCTGTGTCCCAAACATCACCAAAGCACATGACTCACTGAAACACAAGAATCCACAGGCAATAGTAAAAACTATAAGGGCAAAAAATGGAAGATCAGCCCCCTCGTCCTCACAGTTCAGTGAAGGTTCTTAGAAGAGCACCAAGAAGTTCCCTGTAATACAGAGGAATGGAGCCCACCCTCAGACCAGCCAGTCCCCTGCTCCTGTACTCCAAAAGGCCTCTCCATGGTGCCACAAAGGGAGGGCCAGTACCAGTTCTACTTCTGGAATCTTTATACCACTAAGCCTAGTTTCCATTGCTTTCAACTTTTCCAGTCTCAAATCACGTAAACTGAAAAGCCCTATCATAGGCACAAATTTTACAGGCATACATTCTAGGGATACTTCAGACAACACAAATCAGGTGTTCTCAAGAACAGAGCTGAAGAAAAGGGGTTGGGAGGGATCTAGGCTAACAACAGGGAAAGTAGCAGCTGGAAAACAGGGCAGCAACGGCCTGTCCTGAAAGGCACAGGTATGCCAGAGCACACTACTTTATGCAGCCTGGACATGAATTCAGAATTCTCGAGTCTCACCATTCCTCAGCTCAGACAATTTGCTAAGGGTTTTATGGACAGCTGTATTTGCCTTGCCTTCAAATCACATTGGTTCACAAGACAAAAGCCATCACAGTGAAATTAAAGTTGGTAAAAATGAAAATGAAGGACTCGAGAGTTAGGAAATGCCAAAGTTACAGCTGACGGTGCCTGTGGATCACAGTGTAGCCTGACTAACAAGCAATCACAGAAGCTGGACTAAGGCCAAATTTACATTCCACTCCTATCACACTGGCCTAAACCTCATCTGCACAGAGATGCATGTCTCTCTACTGCAGCACCTCAATCCCTTTGTGTCCTCGAAGGAAACAATCCATGCCCTTCACCACAACCTTCTTCTGCCATCCCTTATAAATTTTTGGTACAAGGTGAGAAAAGAAGCTGATGAAGTTGAAAACTATTCTCCAACAAGATAGGTTGTTTTTTTTTTTCCCCCCCTCTAGTCCCTGCTTTAACAAGACCTGATGCTAAAGCAAGTCACTTGAATCAAATTTCTGAGGATAGCCCAGCAACTATGCTCTCTAGGAGCTAGTCAGAAATCTGGGTTGCTCAGTTTGGAGAAAGAGAGCTCAGCTGTAACAGAAATCAGAGCTACACTTGCATACATGCATGCACAACACCTGGTCAAGCATGCTAAAAAAAAAAAACAACAAAAAGAGTTGGCCCCAATTTCAAACTGCAGCTTCAAACCTACTGAACAGCTCTCACAGAACAACCAACAAAACAACACACAATAATATAAGCAGCAGTAAAAGCATTCTTCGATGCAAAGTAATCAAATTCAAACACCTCTTAACTTTCGTTTAGCGAACACTTGTTGGAGAGTTCCTCATAGCTTTACTAGGACCCTTCTAAACTTACATTTGTTTCCACACTATCTTCTGTTCAGTGCTGATCACTACCCCACACCACCACAGAGGAATGAACTGCAATGAATTAAATGAAACATGGACATGGAAGGAACCGAAGTCAAAGAGCACATAACTTCTGACAAGGAGTTTAAACTCATTCATCTGCAAACGGAGAGAGTATGATGGGAAAACCAGAGTTCACAAATCACTCTGAAGTTGCCAGGTGCTATTACCAACTCCTGTCATTTAGGCTTTTCCAGCTGTAACGTGTTACCTGGCTATTTCAGAACCTCAAAAAAGGGAAACTACTGTGTGGTTCTCTTAAGTGGAGCTTACTGTCTGCTGCTTTGTAGCTCTCCTTTAGGGCTTTTTCAAGCCAAGTCTCACAGAACAACAGATGGAGGGAAACCTGAATTCAGCTTTCATCTACAGGAACAGTACTGCAGCACTCAAGGCTGACACAGAAAGGATTGCAGGATGAAGCAGTACCCTTCCCCTTTCACTTACGAAAGATCTTAAATGAAGTTAATCAAACAGTTATTGCTGCACACCTAGAATAAAAGGTCAAAATTGCCATCGGATAGGTGAGGACAAACCAAATCAGCAATATATTTAACTAACAATTAAATTGAGCCAACTTACCATCATATAAGGATCATCCACAATAGGATAAATATAATCTGTTGTCTGAACCAACGACAAACCTCCATGTCTTAATGGAATAACACAAGTGTCCATCCCAATTCCTGCAAAGAGAGAAATCCGTCACTGAGGTGAGTAACTTTATCCTCAGTTGTCTGTTGGTCCTTACAAGAGACCTTACAGAACATTTCTGGGAAATACAGCTCTCAGTACTGCCTGGGCAAAGGCAACTAATTCCTTCCTTGGGAAAGCACATTACACAAGCGAGGAAGAACAGGCAAAGAACGAAAACTGCTGACCAGAACAGAGCAGAGGTGTAAATAACTAAAAGCAAGAATGAAACTAGAATGTTTTTCAGTTTATTGCAGTACAATAAAGTGCACTCCTCTTAAGAATGTCTGTGCTTGTATGTATGTACGTTAAAAGCTAAGAGGAACCTAACTCAACAAAAACACAATGACAGTTTTAAATGGGCACAGTCTCTCATAAAGAGCATTTCCTTGCTTCAGGGGAAACAAAAAGAACCACAAATCACAGCTGAGGTCTTCGGTGAAAGAGGATTTGTTCACTTGGAGATCCTGCAACAGCGTACCCTCACCTTACTTCTGGGAGACTGAAAGGCAGCAAGCTCATCTGCCAGACAGGGAAACACTTGGGAAAACAACAATACCACAAATGCAGCCTTCCCTAACCGTAGATACTTCAAACAGAATAAGCAATATTAAAACCTCCAGGCACTTACTGTGATGTAAGAGCATGCACAGAAGTGGCAGGCCACAAAGTAAAGCACACCAGCTGCCCATGGCCCCCGTTGATTATCTTTAGCCCTGCAGCAGCAGCAGGTAGCCTACCTCCTTCCTAGGCTGACAGCAAGCTGCCTGGCATCACTCTGTATACCCAACAGGCCAGGGCTCTTCAAAACAAGCACTCTTCAGGGAGCAGATGTCACACAGCAACTTTACCCCAGGTACTAACAAAGCACACTCCTACCAAGAGCTACAAGCAAGCACTTGGCAGAGTCCTGCCCAGGAACAGTCAGCTGCTGTCATCTGAGCTCCTGCTGAGGACATGGAGCAGAAGGCCTGTGGCAGAGGCTAGAAAGGCAGAGAGCTACGCAGTCACAAGGTCTTGCCTCAGAAAAGAAGGGATACTCATAAGCAGTCATTTAGGGCTGCTCATGCTCTGCTTAAGCTAGCAAGCCACTATGCATGATGCGTAGCCTCTCCAGAGAAACGCAAACAAGCGGTTAAAGAGGATGGGCTCACACACAGAGCCCTCAGTTCACCTACTCATGCCATAACATTGCATGACTGACTTTGTGAGGTTTCCAACACTTCGGCAAGAGCACTGCTGGACAGTCAGGCACCATGGTCTTTCTGAGGTTACATTTACATTCCGCACAAAAAAAAAGTAATAATAACAAAGAGGGCTGATTGTCAGTAAGAAACTATTCAAAGAGATGACTGAAAACAGTGACCTAAAGGTCTGTAACAGCTCAGAGAATTACTACCAAGCTTGCAGTTTCTTACTCATGGATATACTCACAGCCACAGGTAAGACTGCTCTGGGTAACACCACTTGTAAAAATGAGGGATGTTGAGCCTGTAAGAGGTAATTTCCCTTTTGACACATCTCAAAAGAATTGTGCATACCACAAGGCTGTAAAGTTACCTGTATATCCCTTTTAAGCACAAGGCATTAGAGGCAATTAACACCTAACTTACCTAAAGACAAATTTATTAAAGGGATACCCTTGCTGAAAATGCATCTTTAAGAAATCTGATTTCTCCACCTTCCAGTCCTAAGAGATTTCCTGTTACATAACAACACACCTGTGTATTGATGGCACTACTCTGCTTTTTACCTTTTCATATAGCTGGACAAGAAAAATCTACTAGTAATTGTATTACTGGTTAGAGCCTGTAAGCTCATAAGGAAAAAAAGCTACAAAATTAAACCAAACTATTACTGGTATTAGAAATTTGCCAAAATGAAATGTTGCAGTGAATAACATTTGATTTAGAGAAAACACACATAAATAGCAACTTAGGAATAAAAGGAACAAGAAGCGTCCCTCGTTAGGCAATATTAAATTGTGTGTCAAACTGGGATGGCACTACAATTACCACTTAGATATTTCATACAAAGATTGCTATTGTCTAAGTAAGAACATGGGCTCCTTCCTAATCTCACATTGAATTCAATACCGGAATAATGGTTTGCAACCTATTACTCTGCTAACAGATAATTAGCTATATTAAAATAATTCCAAATAATGCTATTGGACACTAAATTGATAATTAAATAAGTTCAGAATAAACACTACACTGATATTCCTAAGTTGATGAAAAAATCCAATCTGCATTGCAAAGTGGAGATCAACTACACAGGGCTGAGTAAACAGGCAAACAGAATATAAATGTCATTAAACATGTTACATCCATTCATTTATCTCTATCAATATCAGGTACAGTAGCTGGTATCAAAATACCTACGTTTGCCCTGTTCCCCACGTACGTAGCTTGTGCAGGTTGTTTTCCCTTATTGCTTGCATCACTGTGCAAATACCAAAGAGAAAGTGAAGCTGGCAAGAACACAGATCTTGGAAAGAGCCCTTCCCAGGCAGCTTCTACAGGTGAGCAAAAGTTAAGAGTGGGGTACAGTGAAAGGACTGAAAGGAAAAAAATCACAGCTGTGAAACAATCTGGTCCCAGGTGAAGTGAGAAGGTTTTCTCTCCCTCACGTTCTCTG